>NW_027133901.1:0-333162 GCF_037392515.1 Haliotis asinina
ACACAACATAGTAGTCTATCGATATATCGATGGTTTCGTTGTTACACTATTCTCTACATCGGGCAAGGGCCTACAAAGCGTCTGTAATGTAGAAACTGCGCTTGGTAGTGTTTGACATAACACAAACATGTCCAAAGTCGTTCTTTAGGTACACAACATAGTAGCCTATCGATATATCGATGGTTTCATTGTTGTTACACTATTCCCTACATCGGGCAAGGGCCTACAAAGCGTCTGTAATGTAGAAACTGCGCCTGGTAGTGTATTATACAACCCAATCATGTCCAAAGTCGTTCTTTAGGTACACAACATAGTAGTCTATCGATATATCGATGGTTTCATTGTTGTTACACTATTCCCTACATCGGGCAAGGGCCTACAAAGCGTCTGTAATGTAGAAACTGCGCTTGGTAGTGTATTATACAACACAATCATGTCCAAAGTCGTTCTTTAGGTACACAACATAGTAGTCAATCGATATATCCATGGTTTCATTGTTGTTACACTATTCTCTACATCGGGCAAGGGCCTACAAAGCGTCTGTAATGTAGAAACTGCGCCTGGTAGTGTATTATACAATCCAAACATGTCCAAAGTCGTTCTTTAGGTACAGAACATAGTAGTCTATCGATATATCGATGGTTTCATTGTTGTTACACTATTCTCTACATCGGGCAAGGGCCTACAAAGCGTCTGTAATGTAGAAACTGCGCCTGGTAGTGTATTATACAACCGAATCATGTCCAAAGTCGTTGTCAAGGTACACAACATAGTAGTCTATCGATATATCGATGGTTTCATTCTTGTTACACTATTCCCTACATCGGGCAAGGGCCTACAAAGCGTCTGTAATGTAGAAACTGCGCTTGGTAATGTTTGACACAACCCAAACATGTCCAAAGTCGTTCTTTAGGTACACAACATAGTAGTCTATCGATATATCGATGGTTTCATTGTTGTTACACTATTCTCTACATCGGGCAAGGGCCTACAAAGCGTCTGTAATGTAGAAACTGCGCTTGGTAGTGTTTGACACAACCCAAACATGTCCAAAGTCGTTCGTTAGGTACACAACATAGTAGTCTATCGATATATCGATGGTTTCATTGTTGTTACACTATTCCCTACATCGGGCAAGGGCCTACAAAGCGTCTGTAATGTAGAAACTGCGCTTGGTAATGTTTGACACAACCCAAACATGTCCAAAGTCGTTCTTTAGGTACACAACATAGTAGTCTATCGATATATCGATGGTTTCATTGTTGTTACACTATTCTCTACATCGGGCAAGGGCCTACAAAGCGTCTGTAATGTAGAAACTGCGCTTGGTAGTGTTTGACACAACCCAAACATGTCCAAAGTCGTTCGTTAGGTACACAACATAGTAGTCTATCGATATATCGATGGTTTCATTGTTGTTACACTATTCTCTACATCGGGCAAGGGCCTACAAAGCGTCTGTAATGTAGAAACTGCGCTTGGTAGTGTTTGACACAACCCAAACATGTCCAAAGTCGTTCTTTAGGTACACAACATAGTAGTCTATCGATATATCGATGGTTTCATTGTTGTTACACTATTCTCCACATCGGGCAAGGGCCTACAAAGCGTCTGTAATGTAGAAACTGCGCTTGGTAGTGTTTGACACAACCCAAACATGTCCAAAGTCGTTCTTTAGGTACACATCATAGTAGTCTATCGATATATCGATGGTTTCATTGTTGTTACACTATTCTCCACATCGGGCAAGGGCCTACAAAGCGTCTGCAATGTAGAAACTGCGCCTGGTAGTGTATTACACAACCCAAACATGTCCAAAGTCGTTCTTTAGGTACACAACATAGTAGTCTATCGATATATCGATGGTTTCATTGTTGTTACACTATTCTCTACATCGGGCAAGGGCCTACAAAGCGTCTGTAATGTAGAAACTGCGCCTGGTAGTGTTTGACACAACCCAAACATGTCCAAAGTCGTTCTTTAGGTGCACAACATAGTAGTCTATCGATATATCGATGGTTTCATTGTTGTTACACTATTCCCTACATCGGGCAAGGGCCTACAAAGCGTCTGTAATGTAGAAACTGCGCTTGGTAGTGTATTATACAACCCAATCATGTCCAAAGTCGTTCTTTAGGTACACAACATAGTAGTCTATCGATATATCGATGGTTTCATTGTTGTTACACTATTCCCTACATCGGGCAAGGGCCTACAAAGCGTCTGTAATGTAGAAACTGCGCTTGGTAGTGTATTATACAATCCAAACATGTCCAAAGTCGTTCTTAAGGTACAGAACATAGTAGTCTATCGATATATCGATGGTTTCATTGTTGTTACACTATTCCCTACATCGGGCAAGGGCCTACAAAGCGTCTGTAATGTAGAAACTGCGCTTGGTAGTGTTTGACACAACCCAAACATGTCCAAAGTCGTTCGTTAGGTACACAACATAGTAGTCTATCGATATATCGATGGTTTCATTGTTGTTACACTATTCTCCACATCGGGCAAGGGCCTACAAAGCGTCTGTAATGTAGAAACTGCGCCTGGTAGTGTTTGACATAACACAAACATGTCCAAAGTCGTTCTTTAGGTACACAACATAGTAGCCTATCGATATATCGATGGTTTCATTGTTGTTACACTATTCCCTACATCGGGCAAGGGCCTACAAAGCGTCTGTAATGTAGAAACTGCGCTTGGTAGTGTATTATACAACCGAATCATGTCCAAAGTCGTTCTTTAGGTACACAACATAGTAGTCTATCGATATATCGATGGTTTCATTGTTGTTACACTATTCCCTACATCGGGCAAGGGCCTACAAAGCGTCTGTAATGTAGAAACTGCGCTTGGTAGTGTTTGACATAACACAAACATGTCCAAAGTCGTTCTTTAGGTACACAACATAGTAGCCTATCGATATATCGATGGTTTCATTGTTGTTACACTATTCCCTACATCGGGCAAGGGCCTACAAAGCGTCTGTAATGTAGAAACTGCGCTTGGTAGTGTTTGACACAACCCAAACATGTCCAAAGTCGTTCTTTAGGTAGACAACATAGTAGTCTATCGATATATCGATGGTTTCATTGTTGTTACACTATTCCCTACATCGGGCAAGCGCCTACAAAGCGTCTGTAATGTAGAAACTGCGCTTGGTAGTGTTTGACACAACCCAAACATGTCCAAAGTCGTTCGTTAGGTACACAACATAGTAGTCTATCGATATATCGATGGTTTCATTGTTGTTACACTATTCTCCACATCGGGCAAGGGCCTACAAAGCGTCTGTAATGTAGAAACTGCGCTTGGTAGTGTTTGACACAACCCAAACATGTCCAAAGTCGTTCTTTAGGTACACATCATAGTAGTCTATCGATATATCGATGGTTTCATTGTTGTTACACTATTCTCCACATCGGGCAAGGGCCTACAAAGCGTCTGCAATGTAGAAACTGCGCCTGGTAGTGTATTACACAACCCAAACATGTCCAAAGTCGTTCTTTAGGTACACAACATAGTAGTCTATCGATATATCGATGGTTTCATTGTTGTTACACTATTCTCTACATCGGGCAAGGGCCTACAAAGCGTCTGTAATGTAGAAACTGCGCCTGGTAGTGTTTGACACAACCCAAACATGTCCAAAGTCGTTCTTTAGGTGCACAACATAGTAGTCTATCGATATATCGATGGTTTCATTGTTGTTACACTATTCCCTACATCGGGTAAGGGCCTACAAAGCGTCTGTAATGTAGAAACTGCGCTTGGTAGTGTATTATACAACCCAATCATGTCCAAAGTCGTTCTTTAGGTACACAACATAGTAGTCTATCGATATATCGATGGTTTCATTGTTGTTACACTATTCCCTACATCGGGCAAGGGCCTACAAAGCGTCTGTAATGTAGAAACTGCGCTTGGTAGTGTATTATACAATCCAAACATGTCCAAAGTCGTTCTTAAGGTACAGAACATAGTAGTCTATCGATATATCGATGGTTTCATTGTTGTTACACTATTCCCTACATCGGGCAAGGGCCTACAAAGCGTCTGTAATGTAGAAACTGCGCTTGGTAGTGTTTGACACAACCCAAACATGTCCAAAGTCGTTCGTTAGGTACACAACATAGTAGTCTATCGATATATCGATGGTTTCATTGTTGTTACACTATTCTCCACATCGGGCAAGGGCCTACAAAGCGTCTGTAATGTAGAAACTGCGCTTGGTAGTGTTTGACATAACACAAACATGTCCAAAGTCGTTCTTTAGGTACACAACATAGTAGCCTATCGATATATCGATGGTTTCATTGTTGTTACACTATTCCCTACATCGGGCAAGGGCCTACAAAGCGTCTGTAATGTAGAAACTGCGCTTGGTAGTGTATTATACAACCGAATCATGTCCAAAGTCGTTCTTTAGGTACACAACATAGTAGTCTATCGATATATCGATGGTTTCATTGTTGTTACACTATTCCCTACATCGGGCAAGGGCCTACAAAGCGTCTGTAATGTAGAAACTGCGCTTGGTAGTGTTTGACATAACACAAACATGTCCAAAGTCGTTCTTTAGGTACACAACATAGTAGCCTATCGATATATCGATGGTTTCATTGTTGTTACACTATTCCCTACATCGGGCAAGGGCCTACAAAGCGTCTGTAATGTAGAAACTGCGCTTGGTAGTGTATTATACAACCCAATCATGTCCAAAGTCGTTCTTTAGGTACACAACATAGTAGTCTATCGATATATCGATGGTTTCATTGTTGTTACACTATTCCCTACATCGGGCAAGGGCCTACAAAGCGTCTGTAATGTAGAAACTGCGCTTGGTAGTGTATTATACAACACAATCATGTCCAAAGTCGTTCTTTAGGTACACAACATGGTAGTCAATCGACATATCGATGGTTTCATTGTTGTTACACTATTCTCTACATCGGGCAAGGGCCTACAAAGCGTCTGTAATGTAGAAACTGCGCCTGGTAGTGTATTATACAATCCAAACATGTCCAAAGTCGTTCTTTAGGTACAGAACATAGTAGTCTATCGATATATCGATGGTTTCATTGTTGTTACACTATTCCCTACATCGGGCAAGGGCCTACAAAGCGTCTGTAATGTAGAAACTGCGCCTGGTAGTGTATTATACAACCGAATCATGTCCAAAGTCGTTCTTAAGGTACACAACATAGTAGTCTATCGATATATCGATGGTTTCATTGTTGTTACACTATTCTCCACATCGGGCAAGGGCCTACAAAGCGTCTGTAATGTAGAAACTGCGCTTGGTAGTGTTTGACACAACCCAAACATGTCCAAAGTCGTTCTTTAGGTACACAACATAGTAGTCTATCGATATATCGATGGTTTCATTGTTGTTACACTATTCTCCACATCGGGCAAGGGCCTACAAAGCGTCTGTAATGTAGAAACTGCGCTTGGTAGTGTTTGACACAACCCAAACATGTCCAAAGTCGTTCGTTAGGTACACAACATAGTAGTCTATCGATATATCGATGGTTTCATTGTTGTTACACTATTCTCTACATCGGGCAAGGGCCTACAAAGCGTCTGTAATGTAGAAACTGCGCTTGGTAGTGTTTGACACAACCCAAACATGTCCAAAGTCGTTCTTTAGGTACACAACATAGTAGTCTATCGATATATCGATGGTTTCATTGTTGTTACACTATTCTCTACATCGGGCAAGGGCCTACAAAGCGTCTGTAATGTAGAAACTGCGCTTGGTAGTGTTTGACACAACCCAAACATGTCCAAAGTCGTTCGTTAGGTACACAACATAGTAGTCTATCGATATATCGATGGTTTCATTGTTGTTACACTATTCTCCACATCGGGCAAGGGCCTACAAAGCGTCTGTAATGTAGAAACTGCGCTTGGTAGTGTTTGACACAACCCAAACATGTCCAAAGTCGTTCTTTAGGTACACAACATAGTAGTCTATCGATATATCGATGGTTTCATTGTTGTTACACTATTCTCCACATCGGGCAAGGGCCTACAAAGCGTCTGTAATGTAGAAACTGCGCCTGGTAGTGTATTACACAACCCAAACATGTCCAAAGTCGTTCTTTAGGTACACAACATAGTAGTCTATCGATATATCGATGGTTTCATTGTTGTTACACTATTCTCTACATCGGGCAAGGGCCTACAAAGCGTCTGTAATGTAGAAACTGCGCCTGGTAGTGTTTGACACAACCCAAACATGTCCAAAGTCGTTCTTTAGGTGCACAACATAGTAGTCTATCGATATATCGATGGTTTCATTGTTGTTACACTATTCCCTACATCGGGCAAGGGCCTACAAAGCGTCTGTAATGTAGAAACTGCGCCTGGTAGTGTTTGACACAACCCAAACATGTCCAAAGTCGTTCTTTAGGTACACAACATAGTAGTCTATCGATATATCGATGGTTTCATTGTTGTTACACTATTCTCTACATCGGGCAAGGGCCTACAAAGCGTCTGTAATGTAGAAACTGCGCCTGGTAGTGTTTGACACAACCCAAACATGTCCAAAGTCGTTCTTTAGGTGCACAACATAGTAGTCTATCGATATATCGATGGTTTCATTGTTGTTACACTATTCCCTACATCGGGCAAGGGCCTACAAAGCGTCTGTAATGTAGAAACTGCGCCTGGTAGTGTTTGACACAACCCAAACATGTCCAAAGTCGTTCTTTAGGTGCACAACATAGTAGTCTATCGATATATCGATGGTTTCATTGTTGTTACACTATTCTCTACATCGGGCAAGGGCCTACAAAGCGTCTGTAATGTAGAAACTGCGCCTGGTAGTGTTTGACACAACCCAAACATGTCCAAAGTCGTTCTTTAGGTGCACAACATAGTAGTCTATCGATGTATCGATGGTTTCATTGTTGTTACACTATTCTCTACATCGGGCAAGGGCCTACAAAGCGTCTGTAATGTAGAAACTGCGCCTGGTAGTGTTTGACACAACCCAAACATGTCCAAAGTCGTTCTTTAGGTGCACAACATAGTAGTCTATCGATATATCGATGGTTTCATTGTTGTTACACTATTCCCTACATTGGGCAAGGGCCTACAAAGCGTCTGTAATGTAGAAACTGTGCTTGGTAGTGTATTATACAACCCAATCATGTCCAAAGTCGTTCTTTAGGTACACAACATAGTAGTCTATCGATATATCGATGGTTTCATTGTTGTTACACTATTCCCTACATCGGGCAAGGGCCTACAAAGCGTCTGTAATGTAGAAACTGCGCTTGGTAGTGTATTATACAATCCAAACATGTCCAAAGTCGTTCTTAAGGTACAGAACATAGTAGTCTATCGATATATCGATGGTTTCATTGTTGTTACACTATTCCCTACATCGGGCAAGGGCCTACAAAGCGTCTGTAATGTAGAAACTGCGCTTGGTAGTGTTTGACACAACCCAAACATGTCCAAAGTCGTTCGTTAGGTACACAACATAGTAGTCTATCGATATATCGATGGTTTCATTGTTGTTACACTATTCTCCACATCGGGCAAGGGCCTACAAAGCGTCTGTAATGTAGAAACTGCGCCTGGTAGTGTTTGACATAACACAAACATGTCCAAAGTCGATCTTTAGGTACACAACATAGTAGCCTATCGATATATCGATGGTTTCATTGTTGTTACACTATTCCCTACATCGGGCAAGGGCCTACAAAGCGTCTGTAATGTAGAAACTGCGCTTGGTAGTGTTTGACACAACCCAATCATGTCCAAAGTCGTTCTTTAGGTACACAACATAGTAGTCTATCGATATATCGATGGTTTCATTGTTGTTACACTATTCCCTACATCGGGCAAGGGCCTACAAAGCGTCTGTAATGTAGAAACTGCGCCTGGTAGTGTATTATACAACCGAATCATGTCCAAAGTCGTTCTTAAGGTACAGAACATAGTAGTCTATCGATATATCGATGGTTTCATTGTTGTTACACTATTCCCTACATCGGGCAAGGGCCTACAAAGCGTCTGTAATGTAGAAACTGCGCTTGGTAGTGTTTGACACAACCCAAACATGTCCAAAGTCGTTCTTTAGGTACACAACATAGTAGTCTATCGATATATCGATGGTTTCATTGTTGTTACACTATTCTCCACATCGGGCAAGGGCCTACAAAGCGTCTGTAATGTAGAAACTGCGCCTGGTAGTGTATTACACAACCCAAACATGTCCAAAGTCGTTCTTTAGGTACACAACATAGTAGTCTATCGATATATCGATGGTTTCATTGTTGTTACACTATTCTCTACATCGGGCAAGGGCCTACAAAGCGTCTGTAATGTAGAAACTGCGCCTGGTAGTGTTTGACACAACCCAAACATGTCCAAAGTCGTTCTTTAGGTGCACAACATAGTAGTCTATCGATATATCGATGGTTTCATTGTTGTTGCACTATTCCCTACATCGGGCAAGGGCCTACAAAGCGTCTGTAATGTAGAAACTGCGCTTGGTAGTGTATTATACAACCCAATCATGTCCAAAGTCGTTCTTTAGGTACACAACATAGTAGTCTATCGATATATCGATGGTTTCATTGTTGTTACACTATTCCCTACATCGGGCAAGGGCCTACAAAGCGTCTGTAATGTAGAAACTGCGCTTGGTAGTGTATTATACAATCCAAACATGTCCAAAGTCGTTCTTAAGGTACAGAACATAGTAGTCTATCGATATATCGATGGTTTCATTGTTGTTACACTATTCCCTACATCGGGCAAGGGCCTACAAAGCGTCTGTAATGTAGAAACTGCGCTTGGTAGTGTTTGACACAACCCAAACATGTCCAAAGTCGTTCGTTAGGTACACAACATAGTAGTCTATCGATATATCGATGGTTTCATTGTTGTTACACTATTCTCCACATCGGGCAAGGGCCTACAAAGCGTCTGTAATGTAGAAACTGCGCCTGGTAGTGTTTGACATAACACAAACATGTCCAAAGTCGTTCTTTAGGTACACAACATAGTAGCCTATCGATATATCGATGGTTTCATTGTTGTTACACTATTCCCTACATCGGGCAAGGGCCTACAAAGCGTCTGTAATGTAGAAACTGCGCTTGGTAGTGTATTATACAACCCAATCATGTCCAAAGTCGTTCTTTAGGTACACAACATAGTAGTCTATCGATATATCGATGGTTTCATTGTTGTTACACTATTCCCTACATCGGGCAAGGGCCTACAAAGCGTCTGTAATGTAGAAACTGCGCCTGGTAGTGTATTATACAACCGAATCATGTCCAAAGTCGTTCTTTAGGTACACAACATAGTAGTCTATCGATATATCGATGGTTTCATTGTTGTTACACTATTCCCTACATCGGGCAAGGGCCTACAAAGCGTCTGTAATGTAGAAACTGCGCTTGGTAGTGTTTGACACAACCCAAACATGTCCAAAGTCGTTCTTTAGGTACACAACATAGTAGTCTATCGATATATCGATGGTTTCATTGTTGTTACACTATTCTCCACATCGGGCAAGGGCCTACAAAGCGTCTGTAATGTAGAAACTGCGCCTGGTAGTGTATTACACAACCCAAACATGTCCAAAGTCGTTCTTTAGGTACACAACATAGTAGTCTATCGATATATCGATGGTTTCATTGTTGTTACACTATTCCCTACATCGGGCAAGGGCCTACAAAGCGTCTGTAATGTAGAAACTGCGCTTGGTAGTGTTTGACACAACCCAAACATGTCCAAAGTCGTTCTTAAGGTACACAACATAGTAGTCTATCGATATATCGATGGTTTCATTGTTGTTACACTATTCTCCACATCGGGCAAGGGCCTACAAAGCGTCTCTAATGTAGAAACTGCGCTTGGTAGTGTTTGACACAACCCAAACATGTCCAAAGTCGTTCTTTAGGTACACAACATAGTAGTCTATCGATATATCGATGGTTTCATTGTTGTTACACTATTCCCTACATCGGGCAAGGGCCTACAAAACGTCTGTAATGTAGAAACTGCGCCTGGTAGTGTATTACACAACCCAAACATGTCCAAAGTCGTTCTTTAGGTACACAACATAGTAGTCTATCGATATATCGATGGTTTCATTGTTGTTACACTATTCTCTACATCGGGCAAGGGCCTACAAAGCGTCTGTAATGTAGAAACTGCGCCTGGTAGTGTTTGACACAACCCAAACATGTTCAAAGTCGTTCTTTAGGTGCACAACATAGTAGTCTATCGATATATCGATGGTTTCATTGTTGTTACACTATTCCCTACATCGGGCAAGGGCCTACAAAGCGTCTGTAATGTAGAAACTGCGCTTGGTAGTGTATTATACAACCCAATCATGTCCAAAGTCGTTCTTTAGGTACACAACATAGTAGTCTATCGATATATCGATGGTTTCATTGTTGTTACACTATTCCCTACATCGGGCAAGGGCCTACAAAGCGTCTGTAATGTAGAAACTGCGCTTGGTAGTGTATTATACAATCCAAACATGTCCAAAGTCGTTCTTAAGGTACAGAACTTAGTAGTCTATCGATATATCGATGGTTTCATTGTTGTTACACTATTCCCTACATCGGGCAAGGGCCTACAAAGCGTCTGTAATGTAGAAACTGCGCTTGGTAGTGTTTGACACAACCCAAACATGTCCAAAGTCGTTCGTTAGGTACACAACATAGTAGCCTATCGATATATCGATGGTTTCATTGTTGTTACACTATTCTCCACATCGGGCAAGGGCCTACAAAGCGTCTGTAATGTAGAAACTGCGCCTGGTAGTGTTTTACACAACCCAAACATGTCCAAAGTCGTTCTTTAGGTATACAACATAGTAGTCTATCGATATATCGATGGTTTCGTTGTTACACTATTCTCTACATCGGGCAAGGGCCTACAAAGCGTCTGTAATGTAGAAACTGCGCTTGGTAGTGTTTGACATAACACAAACATGTCCAAAGTCGTTCTTTAGGTACACAACATAGTAGCCTATCGATATATCGATGGTTTCATTGTTGTTACACTATTCCCTACATCGGGCAAGGGCCTACAAAGCGTCTGTAATGTAGAAACTGCGCTTGGTAGTGTATTATACAACCCAATCATGTCCAAAGTCGTTCTTTAGGTACACAACATAGTAGTCTATCGATATATCGATGGTTTCATTGTTGTTACACTATTCCCTACATCGGGCAAGGGCCTACAAAGCGTCTGTAATGTAGAAACTGCGCTTGGTAGTGTATTATACAACACAATCATGTCCAAAGTCGTTCTTTAGGTACACAACATGGTAGTCAATCGATATATCGATGGTTTCATTGTTGTTACACTATTCTCTACATAGGGCAAGGGCCTACAAAGCGTCTGTAATGTAGAAACTGCGCCTGGTAGTGTATTATACAATCCAAACATGTCCAAAGTCGTTCTTTAGGTACAGAACATAGTAGTCTATCGATATACCGATGGTTTCATTGTTGTTACACTATTCCCTACATCGGGCAAGGGCCTACAAAGCGTCTGTAATGTAGAAACTGCGCCTGGTAGTGTATTATACAACCGACTCATGTCCAAAGTCGTTCTTAAGGTACAGAACATAGTAGTCTATCGATATATCGATGGTTTCATTGTTGTTACACTATTCCCTACATCGGGCAAGGGCCTACAAAGCGTCTGTAATGTAGAAACTGCGCCTGGTAGTGTATTATACAATCCAAACATGTCCAAAGTCGTTCTTTAGGTACAGAACATAGTAGTCTATCGATATACCGATGGTTTCATTGTTGTTACACTATTCCCTACATCGGGCAAGGGCCTACAAAGCGTCTGTAATGTAGAAACTGCGCCTGGTAGTGTATTATACAACCGACTCATGTCCAAAGTCGTTCTTAAGGTACAGAACATAGTAGTCTATCGATATATCGATGGTTTCATTGTTGTTACACTATTCCCTACATCGGGCAAGGGCCTACAAAGCGTCTGTAATGTAGAAACTGCGCTTGGTAGTGTTTGACACAACCCAAACATGTCCAAAGTCGTTCTTTAGGTACACAACATAGTAGTCTATCGATATATCGATGGTTTCATTGTTGTTATACTATTCTCCACACCGGGCAAGGGCCTACAAAGCGTCTGTAATGTAGAAACTGCGCTTGGTAGTGTTTGACACAACCCAAACATGTCCAAAGTCGTTCGTTAGGTACACAACATAGTAGTCTATCGATATATCGATGGTTTCATTGTTGTTACACTATTCTCCACATCGGGCAAGGGCCTACAAAGCGTCTGTAATGTAGAAACTGCGCTTGGTAGTGTTTGACACAACCCAAACATGTCCAAAGTCGTTCTTTAGGTACACAACATAGTAGTCTATCGATATATCGATGGTTTCATTGTTGTTATACTATTCTCCACACCGGGCAAGGGCCTACAAAGCGTCTGTAATGTAGAAACTGCGCTTGGTAGTGTTTGACACAACCCAAACATGTCCAAAGTCGTTCGTTAGGTACACAACATAGTAGTCTATCGATATATCGATGGTTTCATTGTTGTTACACTATTCTCCACATCGGGCAAGGGCCTACAAAGCGTCTGTAATGTAGAAACTGCGCTTGGTAGTGTTTGACACAACCCAAACATGTCCAAAGTCGTTCTTTAGGTACACAACATAGTAGTCTATCGATATATCGATGGTTTCATTGTTGTTACACTATTCTCCACATCGGGCAAGGGCCTACAAAGCGTCTGTAATGTAGAAACTGCGCCTGGTAGTGTATTACACAACCCAAACATGTCCAAAGTCGTTCTTTAGGTACACAACATAGTAGTCTATCGATATATCGATGGTTTCATTGTTGTTACACTATTCCCTACATCGGGCAAGGGCCTACAAAGCGTCTGTAATGTAGAAACTGCGCTTGGTAGTGTATTATACAACCGAATCATGTCCAAAGTCGTTCTTTAGGTACACAACATAGTAGTCTATCGATATATCGATGGTTTCATTGTTGTTACACTATTCCCTACATCGGGCAAGGGCCTACAAAGCGTCTGTAATGTAGAAACTGCGCTTGGTAGTGTTTGACACAACCCAAACATGTCCAAAGTCGTTCTTTAGGTACACAACATAGTAGTCTATCGATATATCGATGGTTTCATTGTTGTTACACTATTCCCTACATCGGGCAAGGGTCTACAAAGCGTCTGTAATGTAGAAACTGCGCTTGGTAGTGTTTGACACAACCCAAACATGTCCAAAGTCGTTCGTTAGGTACACAACATAGTAGTCTATCGATATATCGATGGTTTCATTGTTGTTACACTATTCTCCACATCGGGCAAGGGCCTACAAAGCGTCTGTAATGTAGAAACTGCGCTTGGTAGTGTTTGACACAACCCAAACATGTCCAAAGTCGTTCTTTAGGTACACAACATAGTAGTCTATCGATATATCGATGGTTTCATTGTTGTTACACTATTCTCCACATCGGGCAAGGGCCTACAAAGCGTCTGTAATGTAGAAACTGCGCCTGGTAGTGTATTACACAACCCAAACATGTCCAAAGTCGTTCTTTAGGTACACAACATAGTAGTCTATCGATATATCGATGGTTTCATTGTTGTTACACTATTCTCTACATCGGGCAAGGGCCTACAAAGCGTCTGTAATGTAGAAACTGCGCCTGGTAGTGTTTGACACAACCCAAACATGTCCAAAGTCGTTCTTTAGGTGCACAACATAGTAGTCTATCGATATATCGATGGTTTCATTGTTGTTACACTATTCCCTACATCGGGCAAGGGCCTACAAAGCGTCTGTAATGTAGAAACTGCGCTTGGTAGTGTATTATACAACCCAATCATGTCCAAAGTCGTTCTTTAGGTACACAACATAGTAGTCTATCGATATATCGATGGTTTCATTGTTGTTACACTATTCCCTACATCGGGCAAGGGCCTACAAAGCGTCTGTAATGTAGAAACTGCGCTTGGTAGTGTATTATACAATCCAAACATGTCCAAAGTCGTTCTTAAGGTACAGAACATAGTAGTCTATCGATATATCGATGGTTTCATTGTTGTTACACTATTCCCTACATCGGGCAAGGGCCTACAAAGCGTCTGTAATGTAGAAACTGCGCTTGGTAGTGTTTGACACAACCCAAACATGTCCAAAGTCGTTCTTTAGGTGCACAACATAGTAGTCTATCGATATATCGATGGTTTCATTGTTGTTACACTATTCCCTACATCGGGCAAGGGCCTACAAAGCGTCTGTAATGTAGAAACTGCGCTTGGTAGTGTATTATACAACCCAATCATGTCCAAAGTCGTTCTTTAGGTACACAACATAGTAGTCTATCGATATATCGATGGTTTCATTGTTGTTACACTATTCCCTACATCGGGCAAGGGCCTACAAAGCGTCTGTAATGTAGAAACTGCGCCTGGTAGTGTTTGACACAACCCAAACATGTCCAAAGTCGTTCTTTAGGTGCACAACATAGTAGTCTATCGATATATCGATGGTTTCATTGTTGTTACACTATTCCCTACATCGGGCAAGGGCCTACAAAGCGTCTGTAATGTAGAAACTGCGCCTGGTAGTGTATTACACAACCCAAACATGTCCAAAGTCGTTCTTTAGGTACACAACATAGTAGTCTATCGATATATCGATGGTTTCATTGTTGTTACACTATTCCCTACATCGGGCAAGGGCCTACAAAGCGTCTGTAATGTAGAAACTGCGCTTGGTAGTGTATTATACAACCGAATCATGTCCAAAGTCGTTCTTTAGGTACACAACATAGTAGTCTATCGATATATCGATGGTTTCATTGTTGTTACACTATTCCCTACATCGGGCAAGGGCCTACAAAGCGTCTGTAATGTAGAAACTGCGCCTGGTAGTGTATTACACAACCCAAACATGTCCAAATTCGTTCTTTAGGTACACAACATAGTAGTCTATCGATATATCGATGGTTTCATTGTTGTTACACTATTCCCTACATCGGGCAAGGGCCTACAAAGCGTCTGTAATGTAGAAACTGCGCTTGGTAGTGTATTATACAACCGAATCATGTCCAAAGTCGTTCTTTAGGTACACAACATAGTAGTCTATCGATATATCGATGGTTTCATTGTTGTTACACTATTCTCCACATCGGGCAAGGGCCTACAAAGCGTCTGTAATGTAGAAACTGCGCTTGGTAGTGTTTGACACAACCCAAACATGTCCAAAGTCGTTCTTTAGGTACACAACATAGTAGTCTATCGATATATCGATGGTTTCATTGTTGTTACACTATTCTCCACATCGGGCAAGGGCCTACAAAGCGTCTGTAATGTAGAAACTGCGCCTGGTAGTGTATTACACAACCCAAACATGTCCAAAGTCGTTCTTTAGGTACACAACATAGTAGTCTATCGATATATCGATGGTTTCATTGTTGTTACACTATTCTCTACATCGGGCAAGGGCCTACAAAGCGTCTGTAATGTAGAAACTGCGCCTGGTAGTGTTTGACACAACCCAAACATGTCCAAAGTCGTTCTTTAGGTGCACAACATAGTAGTCTATCGATATATCGATGGTTTCATTGTTGTTACACTATTCCCTACATCGGGCAATTGCCTGCAAAGCGTCTGTAATGTAGAAACTGCGCTTGGTAGTGTATTATACAACCCAATCATGTCCAAAGTCGTTCTTTAGGTACACAACATAGTAGTCTATCGATATATCGATGGTTTCATTGTTGTTACACTATTCCCTACATCGGGCAAGGGCCTACAAAGCGTCTGTAATGTAGAAACTGCGCTTGGTAGTGTATTATACAATCCAAACATGTCCAAAGTCGTTCTTAAGGTACAGAACATAGTAGTCTATCGATATATCGATGGTTTCATTGTTGTTACACTATTCCCTACATCGGGCAAGGGCCTACAAAGCGTCTGTAATGTAGAAACTGCGCTTGGTAGTGTTTGACACAACCCAAACATGTCCAAAGTCGTTCTTTAGGTGCACAACATAGTAGTCTATCGATATATCGATGGTTTCATTGTTGTTACACTATTCCCTACATCGGGCAAGGGCCTACAAAGCGTCTGTAATGTAGAAACTGCGCTTGGTAGTGTATTATACAACCCAATCATGTCCAAAGTCGTTCTTTAGGTACACAACATAGTAGTCTATCGATATATCGATGGTTTCATTGTTGTTACACTATTCCCTACATCGGGCAAGGGCCTACAAAGCGTCTGTAATGTAGAAACTGCGCCTGGTAGTGTTTGACACAACCCAAACATGTCCAAAGTCGTTCTTTAGGTGCACAACATAGTAGTCTATCGATATATCGATGGTTTCATTGTTGTTACACTATTCTCCACATCGGGCAAGGGCCTACAAAGCGTCTGTAATGTAGAAACTGCGCCTGGTAGTGTACTACACAACCCAAACATGTCCAAAGTCGTTCTTTAGGTACACAACATAGTAGTCTATCGATATATCGATGGTTTCATTGTTGTTACACTATTCTCTACATCGGGCAAGGGCCTACAAAGCGTCTGTAATGTAGAAACTGCGCCTGGTAGTGTTTGACACAACCCAAACATGTCCAAAGTCGTTCTTTAGGTGCACAACATAGTAGTCTATCGATATATCGATGGTTTCATTGTTGTTACACTATTCTCTACATCGGGCAAGGGCCTACAAAGCGTCTGTAATGTAGAAACTGCGCCTGGTAGTGTACTACACAACCCAAACATGTCCAAAGTCGTTCTTTAGGTACACAACATAGTAGTCTATCGATATATCGATGGTTTCATTGTTGTTACACTATTCTCTACATCGGGCAAGGGCCTACAAAGCGTCTGTAATGTAGAAACTGCGCCTGGTAGTGTTTGACACAACCCAAACATGTCCAAAGTCGTTCTTTAGGTGCACAACATAGTAGTCTATCGATATATCGATGGTTTCATTGTTGTTACACTATTCCCTACATCGGGCAAGGGCCTACAAAGCGTCTGTAATGTAGAAACTGCGCTTGGTAGTGTTTGACACAACCCAAACATGTCCAAAGTCGTTCTTTAGGTGCACAACATAGTAGTCTATCGATATATCGATGGTTTCATTGTTGTTACACTATTCCCTACATCGGGCAAGGGCCTACAAAGCGTCTGTAATGTAGAAACTGCGCTTGGTAGTGTATTATACAACCCAATCATGTCCAAAGTCGTTCTTTAGGTACACAACATAGTAGTCTATCGATATATCGATGGTTTCATTGTTGTTACACTATTCCCTACATCGGGCAAGGGCCTACACAGCGTCTGTAATGTAGAAACTGCGCCTGGTGGTGTTTGACACAACCCAAACATGTCCAAAGTCGTTCTTTAGGTGCACAACATAGTAGTCTATCGATATATCGATGGTTTCATTGTTGTTACACTATTCCCTACATTGGGCAAGGGCCTACAAAGCGTCTGTAATGTAGAAACTGCGCTTGGTAGTGTATTATACAACCCAATCATGTCCAAAGTCGTTCTTTAGGTACAGAACATAGTAGTCTATCGATATATCGATGGTTTCATTGTTGTTACACTATTCCCTACATCGGGCAAGGGCCTACAAAGCGTCTGTAATGTAGAAACTGCGCTTGGTAGTGTATTATACAATCCAAACATGTCCAAAGTCGTTCTTAAGGTACAGAACATAGTAGTCTATCGATACATCGATGGTTTCATTGTTGTTACACTATTCCCTACATCGGGCAAGGGCCTACAAAGCGTCTGTAATGTAGAAACTGCGCTTGGTAGTGTTTGACACAACCCAAACATGTCCAAAGTCGTTCTTTAGGTGCACAACATAGTAGTCTATCGATATATCGATGGTTTCATTGTTGTTACACTATTCCCTACATCGGGCAAGGGCCTACAAAGCGTCTGTAATGTAGAAACTGCGCTTGGTAGTGTATTATACAACCCAATCATGTCCAAAGTCGTTCTTTAGGTACACAAGATAGTAGTCTATCGATATATCGATGGTTTCATTGTTGTTACACTATTCCCTACATCGGGCAAGGGCCTACAAAGCGTCTGTAATGTAGAAACTGCGCTTGGTAGTGTTTGACACAACCCAAACATGTCCAAAGTCGTTCGTTAGGTACACAACATAGTAGTCTATCGATATATCGATGGTTTCATTGTTGTTACACTATTCTCCACATCGGGCAAGGGCCTACAAAGCGTCTGTAATGTAGAAACTGCGCCTGGTAGTGTTTTACACAACCCAAACATGTCCAAAGTCGTTCTTTAGGTACACAACATAGTAGTCTATCGATATATCGATGGTTTCGTTGTTACACTATTCTCTACATCGGGCAAGGGCCTACAAAGCGTCTGTAATGTAGAAACTGCGCTTGGTAGTGTTTGACATAACACAAACATGTCCAAAGTCGTTCTTTAGGTACACAACATAGTAGCCTATCGATATATCGATGGTTTCATTGTTGTTACACTATTCCCTACATCGGGCAAGGGCCTACAAAGCGTCTGTAATGTAGAAACTGCGCTTGGTAGTGTATTATACAACCCAATCATGTCCAAAGTCGTTCTTTAGGTACACAACATAGTAGTCTATCGATATATCGATGGTTTCATTGTTGTTACACTATTCCCTACATCGGGCAAGGGCCTACAAAGCGTCTGTAATGTAGAAACTGCGCTTGGTAGTGTATTATACAACACAATCATGTCCAAAGTCGTTCTTTAGGTACACAACATGGTAGTCAATCGATATATCGATGGTTTCATTGTTGTTACACTATTCCCTACATCGGGCAAGGGCCTACAAAGCGTCTGTAATGTAGAAACTGCGCCTGGTAGTGTATTATACAACCGAATCATGTTCAAAGTCGTTCTTTAGGTACACAACATAGTAGTCTATCGATATATCGATGGTTTCATTGTTGTTACACTATTCCCTACATCGGGCAAGGGCCTACAAAGCGTCTGTAATGTAGAAACTGCGCCTGGTAGTGTATTATACAACCGAATCATGTTCAAAGTCGTTCTTTAGGTACACAACATAGTAGTCTATCGATATATCGATGGTTTCATTGTTGTTACACTATTCCCTACATCGGGCAAGGGCCTACAAAGCGTCTGTAATGTAGAAACTGCGCTTGGTAGTGTTTGACACAACCCAAACATGTCCAAAGTCGTTCTTTAGGTACACAACATAGTAGTCTATCGATATATCGATGGTTTCATTGTTGTTACACTATTCCCTACATCGGGCAAGGGCCTACAAAGCGTCTGTAATGTAGAAACTGCGCTTGGTAGTGTTTGACACAACCCAAACATGTCCAAAGTCGTTCGTTAGGTACACAACATAGTAGTCTATCGATATATCGATGGTTTCATTGTTGTTACACTATTCTCCACATCGGGCAAGGGCCTACAAAGCGTCTGTAATGTAGAAACTGCGCTTGGTAGTGTTTGACACAACCCAAACATGTCCAAAGTCGTTCTTTAGGTACAGAACATAGTAGTCTATCGATATATCGATGGTTTCATTGTTGTTACACTATTCTCCACATCGGGCAAGGGCCTACAAAGCGTCTGTAATGTAGAAACTGCGCCTGGTAGTGTATTACACAACCCAAACATGTCCAAAGTCGTTCTTTAGGTACACAACATAGTAGTCTATCGATATATCGATGGTTTCATTGTTGTTACACTATTCTCCACATCGGGCAAGGGCCTACAAAGCGTCTGTAATGTAGAAACTGCGCCTGGTAGTGTTTTACACAACCCAAACATGTCCAAAGTCGTTCTTTAGGTACACAACATAGTAGTCTATCGATATATCGATGGTTTCGTTGTTACACTATTCTCTACATCGGGCAAGGGCCTACAAAGCGTCTGTAATGTAGAAACTGCGCTTGGTAGTGTTTGACATAACACAAACATGTCCAAAGTCGTTCTTTAGGTACACAACATAGTAGCCTATCGATATATCGATGGTTTCATTGTTGTTACACTATTCCCTACATCGGGCAAGGGCCTACAAAGCGTCTGTAATGTAGAAACTGCGCTTGGTAGTGTATTATACAACCCAATCATGTCCAAAGTCGTTCTTTAGGTACACAACATAGTAGTCTATCGATATATCGATGGTTTCATTGTTGTTACACTATTCCCTACATCGGGCAAGGGCCTACAAAGCGTCTGTAATGTAGAAACTGCGCTTGGTAGTGTATTATACAACACAATCATGTCCAAAGTCGTTCTTTAGGTACACAACATGGTAGTCAATCGATATATCGATGGTTTCATTGTTGTTACACTATTCTCTACATCGGGCAAGGGCCTACAAAGCGTCTGTAATGTAGAAACTGCGCCTGGTAGTGTATTATACAATCCAAACATGTCCAAAGTCGTTCTTTAGGTACAGAACATAGTAGTCTATCGATATATCGATGGTTTCATTGTTGTTACACTATTCCCTACATCGGGCAAGGGCCTACAAAGCGTCTGTAATGTAGAAACTGCGCCTGGTAGTGTATTATACAACCGAATCATGTCCAAAGTCGTTCTTAAGGTACAGAACATAGTAGTCTATCGATATATCGATGGTTTCATTGTTGTTACACTATTCCCTACATCGGGCAAGGGCCTACAAAGCGTCTGTAATGTAGAAACTGCGCTTGGTAGTGTTTGACACAACCCAAACATGTCCAAAGTCGTTCTTTAGGTACACAACATAGTAGTCTATCGATATATCGATGGTTTCATTGTTGTTACACTATTCTCCACATCGGGCAAGGGCCTACAAAGCGTCTGTAATGCAGAAACTGCGCTTGGTAGTGTTTGACACAACCCAAACATGTCCAAAGTCGTTCTTTAGGTACACAACATAGTAGTCTATCGATATATCGATGGTTTCATTGTTGTTACACTATTCTCCACATCGGGCAAGGGCCTACAAAGCGTCTGTAATGTAGAAACTGCGCTTGGTAGTGTTTGACACAACCCAAACATGTCCAAAGTCGTTCTTTAGGTACACAACATAGTAGTCTATCGATATATCGATGGTTTCATTGTTGTTACACTATTCTCCACATCGGGCAAGGGCCTACAAAGCGTCTGTAATGTAGAAACTGCGCTTGGTCGTGTTTGACACAACCCAAACATGTCCAAAGTCGTTCTTTAGGTACACAACATAGTAGTCTATCGATATATCGATGGTTTCATTGTTGTTACACTATTCTCCACATCGGGCAAGGGCCTACAAAGCGTCTGTAATGTAGAAACTGCGCCTGGTAGTGTATTACACAACCCAAACATGTCCAAAGTCGTTCTTTAGGTACACAACATAGTAGTCTATCGATATATCGATGGTTTCATTGTTGTTACACTATTCCCTACATCGGGCAAGGGCCTACAAAGCGTCTGTAATGTAGAAACTGCGCCTGGTAGTGTATTATACAACCGAATCATGTTCAAAGTCGTTCTTTAGGTACACAACATAGTAGTCTATCGATATATCGATGGTTTCATTGTTGTTACACTATTCCCTACATCGGGCAAGGGCCTACAAAGCGTCTGTAATGTAGAAACTGCGCTTGGTAGTGTTTGACACAACCCAAACATGTCCAAAGTCGTTCTTTAGGTACACAACATAGTAGTCTATCGATATATCGATGGTTTCATTGTTGTTACACTATTCCCTACATCGGGCAAGGGCCTACAAAGCGTCTGTAATGTAGAAACTGCGCTTGGTAGTGTTTGACACAACCCAAACATGTCCAAAGTCGTTCGTTAGGTACACAACATAGTAGTCTATCGATATATCGATGGTTTCATTGTTGTTACACTATTCTCCACATCGGGCAAGGGCCTACAAAGCGTCTGTAATGTAGAAACTGCGCTTGGTAGTGTTTGACACAACCCAAACATGTCCAAAGTCGTTCTTTAGGTACAGAACATAGTAGTCTATCGATATATCGATGGTTTCATTGTTGTTACACTATTCTCCACATCGGGCAAGGGCCTACAAAGCGTCTGTAATGTAGAAACTGCGCCTGGTAGTGTATTACACAACCCAAACATGTCCAAAGTCGTTCTTTAGGTACACAACATAGTAGTCTATCGATATATCGATGGTTTCATTGTTGTTACACTATTCTCCACATCGGGCAAGGGCCTACAAAGCGTCTGTAATGTAGAAACTGCGCCTGGTAGTGTTTTACACAACCCAAACATGTCCAAAGTCGTTCTTTAGGTACACAACATAGTAGTCTATCGATATATCGATGGTTTCGTTGTTACACTATTCTCTACATCGGGCAAGGGCCTACAAAGCGTCTGTAATGTAGAAACTGCGCTTGGTAGTGTTTGACATAACACAAACATGTCCAAAGTCGTTCTTTAGGTACACAACATAGTAGTCTATCGATATATCGATGGTTTCATTGTTGTTACACTATTCCCTACATCGGGCAAGGGCCTACAAAGCGTCTGTAATGTAGAAACTGCGCTTGGTAGTGTATTATACAACCCAATCATGTCCAAAGTCGTTCTTTAGGTACACAACATAGTAGTCTATCGATATATCGATGGTTTCATTGTTGTTACACTATTCCCTACATCGGGCAAGGGCCTACAAAGCGTCTGTAATGTAGAAACTGCGCTTGGTAGTGTATTATACAACACAATCATGTCCAAAGTCGTTCTTTAGGTACACAACATGGTAGTCAATCGATATATCGATGGTTTCATTGTTGTTACACTATTCTCTACATCGGGCAAGGGCCTACAAAGCGTCTGTAATGTAGAAACTGCGCCTGGTAGTGTATTATACAATCCAAACATGTCCAAAGTCGTTCTTTAGGTACAGAACATAGTAGTCTATCGATATATCGATGGTTTCATTGTTGTTACACTATTCCCTACATCGGGCAAGGGCCTACAAAGCGTCTGTAATGTAGAAACTGCGCTTGGTAGTGTATTATACAACCGAATCATGTCCAAAGTCGTTCTTAAGGTACAGAACATAGTAGTCTATCGATATATCGATGGTTTCATTGTTGTTACACTATTCCCTACATCGGGCAAGGGCCTACAAAGCGTCTGTAATGTAGAAACTGCGCTTGGTAGTGTTTGACACAACCCAAACATGTCCAAAGTCGTTCTTTAGGTACACAACATAGTAGTCTATCGATATATCGATGGTTTCATTGTTGTTACACTATTCTCCACATCGGGCAAGGGCCTACAAAGCGTCTGTAATGTAGAAACTGCGCTTGGTAGTGTTTGACACAACCCAAACATGTCCAAAGTCGTTCTTTAGGTACACAACATAGTAGTCTATCGATATATCGATGGTTTCATTGTTGTTACACTATTCTCCACATCGGGCAAGGGCCTACAAAGCGTCTGTAATGTAGAAACTGCGCTTGGTAGTGTTTGACACAACCCAAACATGTCCAAAGTCGTTCTTTAGGTACACAACATAGTAGTCTATCGATATATCGATGGTTTCATTGTTGTTACACTATTCTCCACATCGGGCAAGGGCCTACAAAGCGTCTGTAATGTAGAAACTGCGCTTGGTCGTGTTTGACACAACCCAAACATGTCCAAAGTCGTTCTTTAGGTACACAACATAGTAGTCTATCGATATATCGATGGTTTCATTGTTGTTACACTATTCTCCACATCGGGCAAGGGCCTACAAAGCGTCTGTAATGTAGAAACTGCGCCTGGTAGTGTATTACACAACCCAAACATGTCCAAAGTCGTTCTTTAGGTACACAACATAGTAGTCTATCGATATATCGATGGTTTCATTGTTGTTACACTATTCCCTACATCGGGCAAGGGCCTACAAAGCGTCTGTAATGTAGAAACTGCGCCTGGTAGTGTATTATACAACCGAATCATGTTCAAAGTCGTTCTTTAGGTACACAGCATAGTAGTCTATCGATATATCGATGGTTTCATTGTTGTTACACTATTCCCTACATCGGGCAAGGGCCTACAAAGCGTCTGTAATGTAGAAACTGCGCTTGGTAGTGTTTGACACAACCCAAACATGTCCAAAGTCGTTCTTTAGGTACACAACATAGTAGTCTATCGATATATCGATGGTTTCATTGTTGTTACACTATTCCCTACATCGGGCAAGGGCCTACAAAGCGTCTGTAATGTAGAAACTGCGCTTGGTAGTGTTTGACACAACCCAAACATGTCCAAAGTCGTTCGTTAGGTACACAACATAGTAGTCTATCGATATATCGATGGTTTCATTGTTGTTACACTATTCTCCACATCGGGCAAGGGCCTACAAAGCGTCTGTAATGTAGAAACTGCGCTTGGTAGTGTTTGACACAACCCAAACATGTCCAAAGTCGTTCTTTAGGTACAGAACATAGTAGTCTATCGATATATCGATGGTTTCATTGTTGTTACACTATTCTCCACATCGGGCAAGGGCCTACAAAGCGTCTGTAATGTAGAAACTGCGCCTGGTAGTGTATTACACAACCCAAACATGTCCAAAGTCGTTCTTTAGGTACACAACATAGTAGTCTATCGATATATCGATGGTTTCGTTGTTACACTATTCCCTACATCGGGCAAGGGCCTACAAAGCGTCTGTAATGTAGAAACTGCGCTTGGTAGTGTATTATACAACCCAATCATGTCCAAAGTCGTTCTTTAGGTACAGAACATAGTAGTCTATCGATATATCGATGGTTTCATTGTTGTTACACTATTCCCTACATCGGGCAAGGGCCTACAAAGCGTCTGTAATGTAGAAACTGCGCCTGGTAGTGTATTATACAACCGAATCATGTCCAAAGTCGTTCTTAAGGTACAGAACATAGTAGTCTATCGATATATCGATGATTTCATTGTTGTTACACTATTCCCTACATCGGGCAAGGGCCTACAAAGCGTCTGTAATGTAGAAACTGCGCTTGGTAGTGTTTGACACAACCCAAACATGTCCAAAGTCGTTCTTTAGGTACACAACATAGTAGTCTATCGATATATCGATGGTTTCATTGTTGTTACACTATTCTCCACATCGGGCAAGGGCCTACAAAGCGTCTGTAATGTAGAAACTGCGCTTGGTAGTGTTTGACACAACCCAAACATGTCCAAAGTCGTTCTTTAGGTACACAACATAGTAGTCTATCGATATATCGATGGTTTCATTGTTGTTACACTATTCTCCACATCGGGCAAGGGCCTACAAAGCGTCTGTAATGTAGAAACTGCGCCTGGTAGTGTATTATACAACCGAATCATGTCCAAAGTCGTTCTTAAGGTACAGAACATAGTAGTCTATCGATATATCGATGGTTTCATTGTTGTTACACTATTCCCTACATCGGGCAAGGGCCTACAAAGCGTCTGTAATGTAGAAACTGCGCTTGGTAGTGTTTGACACAACCCAAACATGTCCAAAGTCGTTCTTTAGGTACACAACATAGTAGTCTATCGATATATCGATGGTTTCATTGTTGTTACACTATTCTCCACATCGGGCAAGGGCCTACAAAGCGTCTGTAATGTAGAAACTGCGCTTGGTAGTGTTTGACACAACCCAAACATGTCCAAAGTCGTTCTTTAGGTACACAACATAGTAGTCTATCGATATATCGATGTTTTCATTGTTGTTACACTATTCTCCACATCGGGCAAGGGCCTACAAAGCGTCTGTAATGTAGAAACTGCGCTTGGTAGTGTTTGACACAACCCAAACATGTCCAAAGTCGTTCTTTAGGTACACAACATAGTAGTCTATCGATATATCGATGGTTTCATTGTTGTTACACTATTCTCCACATCGGGCAAGGGCCTACAAAGCGTCTGTAATGTAGAAACTGCGCCTGGTAGTGTATTACACAACCCAAACATGTCCAAAGTCGTTCTTTAGGTACACAACATAGTAGTCTATCGATATATCGATGGTTTCATTGTTGTTACACTATTCCCTACATCGGGCAAGGGCCTACAAAGCGTCTGTAATGTAGAAACTGCGCCTGGTAGTGTATTATACAACCGAATCATGTCCAAAGTCGTTCTTTAGGTACACAACATAGTAGTCTATCGATATATCGATGGTTTCATTGTTGTTACACTATTCCCTACATCGGGCAAGGGCCTACAAAGCGTCTGTAATGTAGAAACTGCGCTTGGTAGTGTTTGACACAACCCAAACATGTCCAAAGTCGTTCTTTAGGTACACAACATAGTAGTCTATCGATATATCGATGGTTTCATTGTTGTTACACTATTCCCTACATCGGGCAAGGGCCTACAAAGCGTCTGTAATGTAGAAACTGCGCTTGGTAGTGTTTGACACAACCCAAACATGTCCAAAGTCGTTCGTTAGGTACACAACATAGTAGTCTATCGATATATCGATGGTTTCATTGTTGTTACACTATTCTCCACATCGGGCAAGGGCCTACAAAGCGTCTGTAATGTAGAAACTGCGCTTGGTAGTGTTTGACACAACCCAAACATGTCCAAAGTCGTTCTTTAGGTACACAACATAGTAGTCTATCGATATTTTGATGGTTTCATTGTTGTTACACTATTCTCCACATCGGGCAAGGGCCTACAAAGCGTCTGTAATGTAGAAACTGCGCCTGGTAGTGTATTACACAACCCAAACATGTCCAAAGTCGTTCTTTAGGTACACAACATAGTAGTCTATCGATATATCGATGGTTTCATTGTTGTTACACTATTCTCTACATCGGGCAAGGGCCTACAAAGCGTCTGTAATGTAGAAACTGCGCCTGGTAGTGTTTGACACAACCCAAACATGTCCAAAGTCGTTCTTTAGGTGCACAACATAGTAGTCTATCGATATATCGATGGTTTCATTGTTGTCACACTATTCCCTACATCGGGCAAGGGCCTACAAAGCGTCTGTAATGTAGAAACTGCGCTTGGTAGTGTATTATACAACCCAATCATGTCCAAAGTCGTTCTTTAGGTACACAACATAGTAGTCTATCGATATATCGATGGTTTCATTGTTGTTACACTATTCCCTACATCGGGCAAGGGCCTACAAAGCGTCTGTAATGTAGAAACTGCGCTTGGTAGTGTATTATACAATCCAAACATGTCCAAAGTCGTTCTTAAGGTACAGAACATAGTAGTCTATCGATATATCGATGGTTTCATTGTTGTTACACTATTCCCTACATCGGGCAAGGGCCTACAAAGCGTCTGTAATGTAGAAACTGCGCTTGGTAGTGTTTGACACAACCCAAACATGTCCAAAGTCGTTCTTTAGGTACACAACATAGTAGTCTATCGATATATCGATGGTTTCATTGTTGTTACACTATTCCCTACATCGGGCAAGGGCCTACAAAGCGTCTGTAATGTAGAAACTGCGCTTGGTAGTGTTTGACACAACCCAAACATGTCCAAAGTCGTTCGTTAGGTACACAACATAGTAGTCTATCGATATATCGATGGTTTCATTGTTGTTACACTATTCTCCACATCGGGCAAGGGCCTACAAAGCGTCTGTAATGTAGAAACTGCGCTTGGTAGTGTTTGACACAACCCAAACATGTCCAAAGTCGTTCTTTAGGTACACAACATAGTAGTCTATCGATATTTTGATGGTTTCATTGTTGTTACACTATTCTCCACATCGGGCAAGGGCCTACAAAGCGTCTGTAATGTAGAAACTGCGCCTGGTAGTGTATTACACAACCCAAACATGTCCAAAGTCGTTCTTTAGGTACACAACATAGTAGTCTATCGATATATCGATGGTTTCATTGTTGTTACACTATTCTCTACATCGGGCAAGGGCCTACAAAGCGTCTGTAATGTAGAAACTGCGCCTGGTAGTGTTTGACACAACCCAAACATGTCCAAAGTCGTTCTTTAGGTGCACAACATAGTAGTCTATCGATATATCGATGGTTTCATTGTTGTTACACTATTCCCTACATCGGGCAAGGGCCTACAAAGCGTCTGTAATGTAGAAACTGCGCTTGGTAGTGTATTATACAACCCAATCATGTCCAAAGTCGTTCTTTAGGTACACAACATAGTAGTCTATCGATATATCGATGGTTTCATTGTTGTTACACTATTCCCTACATCGGGCAAGGGCCTACAAAGCGTCTGTAATGTAGAAACTGCGCTTGGTAGTGTATTATACAATCCAAACATGTCCAAAGTCGTTCTTAAGGTACAGAACATAGTAGTCTATCGATACATCGATGGTTTCATTGTTGTTACACTATTCCCTACATCGGGCAAGGGCCTACAAAGCGTCTGTAATGTAGAAACTGCGCTTGGTAGTGTTTGACACAACCCAAACATGTCCAAAGTCGTTCGTTAGGTACACAACATAGTAGTCTATCGATATATCGATGGTTTCATTGTTGTTACACTATTCTCCACATCGGGCAAGGGCCTACAAAGCGTCTGTAATGTAGAAACTGCGCCTGGTAGTGTTTTACACAACCCAAACATGTCCAAAGTCGTTCTTTAGGTACACAACATAGTAGTCTATCGATATATCGATGGTTTCGTTGTTACACTATTCTCTACATCGGGCAAGGGCCTACAAAGCGTCTGTAATGTAGAAACTGCGCTTGGTAGTGTTTGACACAACCCAAACATGTCCAAAGTCGTTCTTTAGGTACACAACATAGTAGTCTATCGATATATCGATGGTTTCATTGTTGTTACACTATTCCCTACATCGGGCAAGGGCCTACAAAGCGTCTGTAATGTAGAAACTGCGCTTGGTAGTGTTTGACACAACCCAAACATGTCCAAAGTCGTTCTTTAGGTACACAACATAGTAGTCTATCGATATATCGATGGTTTCATTGTTGTTACACTATTCCCTACATCGGGCAAGGGCCTACAAAGCGTCTGTAATGTAGAAACTGCGCTTGGTAGTGTTTGACACAACCCAAACATGTCCAAAGTCGTTCGTTAGGTACACAACATAGTAGCCTATCGATATATCGATGGTTTCATTGTTGTTACACTATTCTCCACATCGGGCAAGGGCCTACAAAGCGTCTGTAATGTAGAAACTGCGCTTGGTAGTGTTTGACACAACCCAAACATGTCCAAAGTCGTTCTTTAGGTACACAACATAGTAGTCTATCGATATTTTGATGGTTTCATTGTTGTTACACTATTCTCCACATCGGGCAAGGGCCTACAAAGCGTCTGTAATGTAGAAACTGCGCCTGGTAGTGTATTACACAACCCAAACATGTCCAAAGTCGTTCTTTAGGTACACAACATAGTAGTCTATCGATATATCGATGGTTTCATTGTTGTTACACTATTCTCTACATCGGGCAAGGGCCTACAAAGCGTCTGTAATGTAGAAACTGCGCCTGGTAGTGTTTGACACAACCCAAACATGTCCAAAGTCGTTCTTTAGGTGCACAACATAGTAGTCTATCGATATATCGATGGTTTCATTGTTGTTACACTATTCCCTACATCGGGCAAGGGCCTACAAAGCGTCTGTAATGTAGAAACTGCGCTTGGTAGTGTATTATACAACCCAATCATGTCCAAAGTCGTTCTTTAGGTACACAACATAGTAGTCTATCGATATATCGATGGTTTCATTGTTGTTACACTATTCCCTACATCGGGCAAGGGCCTACAAAGCGTCTGTAATGTAGAAACTGCGCTTGGTAGTGTATTATACAATCCAAACATGTCCAAAGTCGTTCTTAAGGTACAGAACATAGTAGTCTATCGATATATCGATGGTTTCATTGTTGTTACACTATTCCCTACATCGGGCAAGGGCCTACAAAGCGTCTGTAATGTAGAAACTGCGCTTGGTAGTGTTTGACACAACCCAAACATGTCCAAAGTCGTTCTTTAGGTACACAACATAGTAGTCTATCGATATATCGATGGTTTCATTGTTGTTACACTATTCCCTACATCGGGCAAGGGCCTACAAAGCGTCTGTAATGTAGAAACTGCGCTTGGTAGTGTTTGACACAACCCAAACATGTCCAAAGTCGTTCGTTAGGTACACAACATAGTAGTCTATCGATATATCGATGGTTTCATTGTTGTTACACTATTCTCCACATCGGGCAAGGGCCTACAAAGCGTCTGTAATGTAGAAACTGCGCTTGGTAGTGTTTGACACAACCCAAACATGTCCAAAGTCGTTCTTTAGGTACACAACATAGTAGTCTATCGATATATCGATGGTTTCATTGTTGTTACACTATTCTCCACATCGGGCAAGGGCCTACAAAGCGTCTGTAATGTAGAAACTGCGCCTGGTAGTGTTTGACACAACCCAAACATGTCCAAAGTCGTTCTTTAGGTGCACAACATAGTAGTCTATCGATATATCGATGGTTTCATTGTTGTTACACTATTCCCTACATCGGGCAAGGGCCTACAAAGCGTCTGTAATGTAGAAACTGCGCTTGGTAGTGTATTATACAACCCAATCATGTCCAAAGTCGTTCTTTAGGTACACAACATAGTAGTCTATCGATATATCGATGGTTTCATTGTTGTTACACTATTCCCTACATCGGGCAAGGGCCTACAAAGCGTCTGTAATGTAGAAACTGCGCTTGGTAGTGTATTATACAATCCAAACATGTCCAAAGTCGTTCTTAAGGTACAGAACATAGTAGTCTATCGATACATCGATGGTTTCATTGTTGTTACACTATTCCCTACATCGGGCAAGGGCCTACAAAGCGTCTGTAATGTAGAAACTGCGCTTGGTAGTGTTTGACACAACCCAAACATGTCCAAAGTCGTTCGTTAGGTACACAACATAGTAGTCTATCGATATATCGATGGTTTCATTGTTGTTACACTATTCTCCACATCGGGCAAGGGCCTACAAAGCGTCTGTAATGTAGAAACTGCGCCTGGTAGTGTTTTACACAACCCAAACATGTCCAAAGTCGTTCTTTAGGTACACAACATAGTAGTCTATCGATATATCGATGGTTTCGTTGTTACACTATTCTCTACATCGGGCAAGGGCCTACAAAGCGTCTGTAATGTAGAAACTGCGCTTGGTAGTGTTTGACACAACCCAAACATGTCCAAAGTCGTTCTTTAGGTACACAACATAGTAGTCTATCGATATATCGATGGTTTCATTGTTGTTACACTATTCCCTACATCGGGCAAGGGCCTACAAAGCGTCTGTAATGTAGAAACTGCGCTTGGTAGTGTTTGACACAACCCAAACATGTCCAAAGTCGTTCGTTAGGTACACAACATAGTAGTCTATCGATATATCGATGGTTTCATTGTTGTTACACTATTCTCCACATCGGGCAAGGGCCTACAAAGCGTCTGTAATGTAGAAACTGCGCTTGGTAGTGTTTGACACAACCCAAACATGTCCAAAGTCGTTCTTTAGGTACACAACATAGTAGTCTATCGATATTTTGATGGTTTCATTGTTGTTACACTATTCTCCACATCGGGCAAGGGCCTACAAAGCGTCTGTAATGTAGAAACTGCGCCTGGTAGTGTATTACACAACCCAAACATGTCCAAAGTCGTTCTTTAGGTACACAACATAGTAGTCTATCGATATATGGATGGTTTCATTGTTGTTACACTATTCTCTACATCGGGCAAGGGCCTACAAAGCGTCTGTAATGTAGAAACTGCGCCTGGTAGTGTTTGACACAACCCAAACATGTCCAAAGTCGTTCTTTAGGTGCACAACATAGTAGTCTATCGATATATCGATGGTTTCATTGTTGTTACACTATTCTCTACATCGGGCAAGGGCCTACAAAGCGTCTGTAATGTAGAAACTGCGCTTGGTAGTGTATTATACAACCCAATCATGTCCAAAGTCGTTCTTTAGGTACACAACATAGTAGTCTATCGATATATCGATGGTTTCATTGTTGTTACACTATTCCCTACATCGGGCAAGGGCCTACAAAGCGTCTGTAATGTAGAAACTGCGCTTGGTAGTGTATTATACAATCCAAACATGTCCAAAGTCGTTCTTAAGGTACAGAACATAGTAGTCTATCGATATATCGATGGTTTCATTGTTGTTACACTATTCCCTACATCGGGCAAGGGCCTACAAAGCGTCTGTAATGTAGAAACTGCGCTTGGTAGTGTTTGACACAACCCAAACATGTCCAAAGTCGTTCGTTAGGTACACAACATAGTAGTCTATCGATATATCGATGGTTTCATTGTTGTTACACTATTCTCCACATCGGGCAAGGGCCTACAAAGCGTCTGTAATGTAGAAACTGTGCCTGGTAGTGTTTTACACAACCCAAACATGTCCAAAGTCGTTCTTTAGGTACACAACATAGTAGTCTATCGATATATCGATGGTTTCGTTGTTACACTATTCTCTACATCGGGCAAGGGCCTACAAACCGTCTGTAATGTAGAAACTGCGCTTGGTAGTGTTTGACATAACACAAACATGTCCAAAGTCGTTCTTTAGGTACACAACATAGTAGCCTATCGATATATCGATGGTTTCATTGTTGTTACACTATTCCCTACATCGGGCAAGGGCCTACAAAGCGTCTGTAATGTAGAAACTGCGCTTGGTAGTGTATTATACAACCCAATCATGTCCAAAGTCGTTCTTTAGGTACACAACATAGTAGTCTATCGATATATCGATGGTTTCATTGTTGTTACACTATTCCCTACATCGGGCAAGGGCCTACAAAGCGTCTGTAATGTAGAAACTGCGCTTGGTAGTGTATTATACAACACAATCATGTCCAAAGTCGTTCTTTAGGTACACAACATGGTAGTCAATCGATATATCGATGGTTTCATTGTTGTTACACTATTCTCTACATCGGGCAAGGGCCTACAAAGCGTCTGTAATGTAGAAACTGCGCCTGGTAGTGTATTATACAATCCAAACATGTCCAAAGTCGTTCTTTAGGTACAGAACATAGTAGTCTATCGATATATCGATGGTTTCATTGTTGTTACACTATTCCCTACATCGGGCAAGGGCCTACAAAGCGTCTGTAATGTAGAAACTGCGCCTGGTAGTGTATTATACAACCGAATCATGTCCAAAGTCGTTCTTAAGGTACAGAACATAGTAGTCTATCGATATATCGATGGTTTCATTGTTGTTACACTATTCCCTACATCGGGCAAGGGCCTACAAAGCGTCTGTAATGTAGAAACTGCGCTTGGTAGTGTTTGACACAACCCAAACATGTCCAAAGTCGTTCTTTAGGTACACAACATAGTAGTCTATCGATATATCGATGGTCTCATTGTTGTTACACTATTCTCCACATCGGGCAAGGGCCTACAAAGCGTCTGTAATGTAGAAACTGCGCTTGGTAGTGTTTGACACAACCCAAACATGTCCAAAGTCGTTCTTTAGGTACACAACATAGTAGTCTATCGATATATCGATGGTTTCATTGTTGTTACACTATTCTCCACATCGGGCAAGGGCCTACAAAGCGTCTGTAATGTAGAAACTGCGCCTGGTAGTGTATTACACAACCCAAACATGTCCAAAGTCGTTCTTTAGGTACACAACATAGTAGTCTATCGATATATCGATGGTTTCATTGTTGTTACACTATTCCCTACATCGGGCAAGGGCCTACAAAGCGTCTGTAATGTAGAAACTGCGCCTGGTAGTGTATTATACAACCGAATCATGTCCAAAGTCGTTCTTTAGGTACACAACATAGTAGTCTATCGATATATCGATGGTTTCATTGTTGTTACACTATTCCCTACATCGGGCAAGGGCCTACAAAGCGTCTGTAATGTAGAAACTGCGCTTGGTAGTGTTTGACACAACCCAAACATGTCCAAAGTCGTTCGTTAGGTACACAACATAGTAGTCTATCGATATATCGATGGTTTCATTGTTGTTACACTATTCTCCACATCGGGCAAGGGCCTACAAAGCGTCTGTAATGTAGAAACTGCGCTTGGTAGTGTTTGACACAACCCAAACATGTCCAAAGTCGTTCTTTAGGTACACAACATAGTAGTCTATCGATATTTTGATGGTTTCATTGTTGTTACACTATTCTCCACATCGGGCAAGGGCCTACAAAGCGTCTGTAATGTAGAAACTGCGCCTGGTAGTGTATTACACAACCCAAACATGTCCAAAGTCGTTCTTTAGGTACACAACATAGTAGTCTATCGATATATCGATGGTTTCATTGTTGTTACACTATTCTCTACATCGGGCAAGGGCCTACAAAGCGTCTGTAATGTAGAAACTGCGCCTGGTAGTGTTTGACACAACCCAAACATGTCCAAAGTCGTTCTTTAGGTGCACAACATAGTAGTCTATCGATATATCAATGGTTTCATTGTTGTTACACTATTCCCTACATCGGGCAAGGGCCTACAAAGCGTCTGTAATGTAGAAACTGCGCTTGGTAGTGTATTATACAACCCAATCATGTCCAAAGTCGTTCTTTAGGTACACAACATAGTAGTCTATCGATATATCGATGGTTTCATTGTTGTTACACTATTCCCTACATCGGGCAAGGGCCTACAAAGCGTCTGTAATGTAGAAACTGCGCTTGGTAGTGTATTATACAATCCAAACATGTCCAAAGTCGTTCTTAAGGTACAGAACATAGTAGTCTATCGATATATCGATGGTTTCATTGTTGTTACACTATTTCCTACATCGGGCAAGGGCCTACAAAGCGTCTGTAATGTAGAAACTGCGCTTGGTAGTGTTTGACACAACCCAAACATGTCCAAAGTCGTTCGTTAGGTACACAACATAGTAGTCTATCGATATATCGATGGTTTCATTGTTGTTACACTATTCTCCACATCGGGCAAGGGCCTACAAAGCGTCTGTAATGTAGAAACTGTGCCTGGTAGTGTTTTACACAACCCAAACATGTCCAAAGTCGTTCTTTAGGTACACAACATAGTAGTCTATCGATATATCGATGGTTTCGTTGTTACACTCTTCTCTACATCGGGCAAGGGCCTACAAACCGTCTGTAATGTAGAAACTGCGCTTGGTAGTGTTTGACATAACACAAACATGTCCAAAGTCGTTCTTTAGGTACACAACATAGTAGCCTATCGATATATCGATGGTTTCATTGTTGTTACACTATTCCCTACATCGGGCAAGGGCCTACAAAGCGTCTGTAATGTAGAAACTGCGCTTGGTAGTGTATTATACAACCCAATCATGTCCAAAGTCGTTCTTTAGGTACACAACATAGTAGTCTATCGATATATCGATGGTTTCATTGTTGTTACACTATTCCCTACATCGGGCAAGGGCCTACAAAGCGTCTGTAATGTAGAAACTGCGCTTGGTAGTGTATTATACAACACAATCATGTCCAAAGTCGTTCTTTAGGTACACAACATGGTAGTCAATCGATATATCGATGGTTTCATTGTTGTTACACTATTCTCTACATCGGGCAAGGGCCTACAAAGCGTCTGTAATGTAGAAACTGCGCCTGGTAGTGTATTATACAATCCAAACATGTCCAAAGTCGTTCTTTAGGTACAGAACATAGTAGTCTATCGATATATCGATGGTTTCATTGTTGTTACACTATTCCCTACATCGGGCAAGGGCCTACAAAGCGTCTGTAATGTAGAAACTGCGCCTGGTAGTGTATTATACAACCGAATCATGTCCAAAGTCGTTCTTAAGGTACAGAACATAGTAGTCTATCGATATATCGATGGTTTCATTGTTGTTACACTATTCCCTACATCGGGCAAGGGCCTACAAAGCGTCTGTAATGTAGAAACTGCGCTTGGTAGTGTTTGACACAACCCAAACATGTCCAAAGTCGTTCTTTAGGTACACAACATAGTAGTCTATCGATATATCGATGGTCTCATTGTTGTTACACTATTCTCCACATCGGGCAAGGGCCTACAAAGCGTCTGTAATGTAGAAACTGCGCTTGGTAGTGTTTGACACAACCCAAACATGTCCAAAGTCGTTCTTTAGGTACACAACATAGTAGTCTATCGATATATCGATGGTTTCATTGTTGTTACACTATTCTCCACATCGGGCAAGGGCCTACAAAGCGTCTGTAATGTAGAAACTGCGCCTGGTAGTGTATTACACAACCCAAACATGTCCAAAGTCGTTCTTTAGGTACACAACATAGTAGTCTATCGATATATCGATGGTTTCATTGTTGTTACACTATTCCCTACATCGGGCAAGGGCCTACAAAGCGTCTGTAATGTAGAAACTGCGCCTGGTAGTGTATTATACAACCGAATCATGTCCAAAGTCGTTCTTTAGGTACACAACATAGTAGTCTATCGATATATCGATGGTTTCATTGTTGTTACACTATTCCCTACATCGGGCAAGGGCCTACAAAGCGTCTGTAATGTAGAAACTGCGCTTGGTAGTGTTTGACACAACCCAAACATGTCCAAAGTCGTTCGTTAGGTACACAACATAGTAGTCTATCGATATATCGATGGTTTCATTGTTGTTACACTATTCCCTACATCGGGCAAGGGCCTACAAAGCGTCTGTAATGTAGAAACTGCGCCTGGTAGTGTATTATACAACCGAATCATGTCCAAAGTCGTTCTTAAGGTACAGAACATAGTAGTCTATCGATATATCGATGGTTTCATTGTTGTTACACTATTCCCTACATCGGGCAAGGGCCTACAAAGCGTCTGTAATGTAGAAACTGCGCTTGGTAGTGTTTGACACAACCCAAACATGTCCAAAGTCGTTCGTTAGGTACACAACATAGTAGTCTATCGATATATCGATGGTTTCATTGTTGTTACACTATTCTCCACATCGGGCAAGGGCCTACAAAGCGTCTGTAATGTAGAAACTGCGCCTGGTAGTGTTTTACACAACCCAAACATGTCCAAAGTCGTTCTTTAGGTACACAACATAGTAGTCTATCGATATATCGATGGTTTCGTTGTTACACTATTCTCTACATCGGGCAAGGGCCTACAAAGCGTCTGTAATGTAGAAACTGCGCCTGGTAGTGTTTGACATAACACAAACATGTCCAAAGTCGTTCTTTAGGTACACAACATAGTAGCCTATCGATATATCGATGGTTTCATTGTTGTTACACTATTCCCTACATCGGGCAAGGGCCTACAAAGCGTCTGTAATGTAGAAACTGCGCTTGGTAGTGTATTATACAACCCAATCATGTCCAAAGTCGTTCTTTAGGTACACAACATAGTAGTCTATCGATATATCGATGGTTTCATTGTTGTTACACTATTCCCTACATCGGGCAAGGGCCTACAAAGCGTCTGTAATGTAGAAACTGCGCCTGGTAGTGTATTATACAATCCAAACATGTCCAAAGTCGTTCTTTAGGTACACAACATAGTAGTCTATCGATATATCGATGGTTTCATTGTTGTTACACTATTCCCTACATCGGGCAAGGGCCTACAAAGCGTCTGTAATGTAGAAACTGCGCCTGGTAGTGTATTATACAACCGAATCATGTCCAAAGTCGTTCTTTAGGTACAGAACATAGTAGTCTATCGATATATCGATGGTTTCATTGTTGTTACACTATTCCCTACATCGGGCAAGGGCCTACAAAGCGTCTGTAATGTAGAAACTGCGCTTGGTAGTGTTTGACACAACCCAAACATGTCCAAAGTCGTTCTTTAGGTACACAACATAGTAGTCTATCGATATATCGATGGTTTCATTGTTGTTACACTATTCTCCACATCGCGCAAGGGCCTACAAAGCGTCTGTAATGTAGAAACTGCGCTTGGTAGTGTTTGACACAACCCAAACATGTCCAAAGTCGTTCTTTAGGTACACAACATAGTAGTCTATCGATATATCGATGGTTTCATTGTTGTTACACTATTCTCCACATCGGGCAAGGGCCTACAAAGCGTCTGTAATGTAGAAACTGCGCTTGGTAGTGTTTGACACAACCCAAACATGTCCAAAGTCGTTCTTTAGGTACACAACATAGTAGTCTATCGATATATCGATGGTTTCATTGTTGTTACACTATTCTCCACATCGGGCAAGGGCCTACAAAGCGTCTGTAATGTAGAAACTGCGCCTGGTAGTGTATTACACAACCCAAACATGTCCAAAGTCGTTCTTTAGGTACACAACATAGTAGTCTATCGATATATCGATGGTTTCATTGTTGTTACACTATTCCCTACATCGGGCAAGGGCCTACAAAGCGTCTGTAATGTAGAAACTGCGCCTGGTCGTGTATTATACAACCGAATCATGTCCAAAGTCGTTCTTTAGGTACACAACATAGTAGTCTATCGATATATCGATGGTTTCATTGTTGTTACACTATTCCCTACATCGGGCAAGGGCCTACAAAGCGTCTGTAATGTAGAAACTGCGCTTGGTAGTGTTTGACACAACCCAAACATGTCCAAAGTCGTTCTTTAGGTACACAACATAGTAGTCTATCGATATATCGATGGTTTCATTGTTGTTACACTATTCTCCACATCGCGCAAGGGCCTACAAAGCGTCTGTAATGTAGAAACTGCGCTTGGTAGTGTTTGACACAACCCAAACATGTCCAAAGTCGTTCTTTAGGTACACAACATAGTAGTCTATCGATATATCGATGGTTTCATTGTTGTTACACTATTCTCCACATCGGGCAAGGGCCTACAAAGCGTCTGTAATGTAGAAACTGCGCTTGGTAGTGTTTGACACAACCCAAACATGTCCAAAGTCGTTCTTTAGGTACACAACATAGTAGTCTATCGATATATCGATGGTTTCATTGTTGTTACACTATTCTCCACATCGGGCAAGGGCCTACAAAGCGTCTGTAATGTAGAAACTGCGCCTGGTAGTGTATTACACAACCCAAACATGTCCAAAGTCGTTCTTTAGGTACACAACATAGTAGTCTATCGATATATCGATGGTTTCATTGTTGTTACACTATTCCCTACATCGGGCAAGGGCCTACAAAGCGTCTGTAATGTAGAAACTGCGCCTGGTAGTGTATTATACAACCGAATCATGTCCAAAGTCGTTCTTTAGGTACACAACATAGTAGTCTATCGATATATCGATGGTTTCATTGTTGTTACACTATTCCCTACATCGGGCAAGGGCCTACAAAGCGTCTGTAATGTAGAAACTGCGCTTGGTAGTGTTTGACACAACCCAAACATGTCCAAAGTCGTTCGTTAGGTACACAACATAGTAGTCTATCGATATATCGATGGTTTCATTGTTGTTACACTATTCCCTACATCAGGCAATGGCCTACAAAGCGTCTGTAATGTAGAAACTGCGCCTGGTAGTGTATTATACAACCGAATCATGTCCAAAGTCGTTCTTAAGGTACAGAACATAGTAGTCTATCGATATATCGATGGTTTCATTGTTGTTACACTATTCCCTACATCGGGCAAGGGCCTACAAAGCGTCTGTAATGTAGAAACTGCGCTTGGTAGTGTTTGACACAACCCAAACATGTCCAAAGTCGTTCGTTAGGTACACAACATAGTAGTCTATCGATATATCGATGGTTTCATTGTTGTTACACTATTCTCCACATCGGGCAAGGGCCTACAAAGCGTCTGTAATGTAGAAACTGCGCCTGGTAGTGTTTTACACAACCCAAACATGTCCAAAGTCGTTCTTTAGGTACACAACATAGTAGTCTATCGATATATCGATGGTTTCGTTGTTACACTATTCTCTACATCGGGCAAGGGCCTACAAAGCGTCTGTAATGTAGAAACTGCGCTTGGTAGTGTATTATACAACCCAATCATGTCCAAAGTCGTTCTTTAGGTACACAACATAGTAGTCTATCGATATATCGATGGTTTCATTGTTGTTACACTATTCCCTACATCGGGCAAGGGCCTACAAAGCGTCTGTAATGTAGAAACTGCGCTTGGTAGTGTATTATACAACACAATCATGTCCAAAGTCGTTCTTTAGGTACACAACATGGTAGTCAATCGATATATCGATGGTTTCATTGTTGTTACACTATTCTCTACATCGGGCAAGGGCCTACAAAGCGTCTGTAATGTAGAAACTGCGCCTGGTAGTGTATTATACAATCCAAACATGTCCAAAGTCGTTCTTTAGGTACAGAACATAGTAGTCTATCGATATATCGATGGTTTCATTGTTGTTACACTATTCCCTACATCGGGCAAGGGCCTACAAAGCGTGTGTAATGTAGAAACTGCGCCTGGTAGTGTATTATACAACCGAATCATGTCCAAAGTCGTTCTTTAGGTACACAACATAGTAGTCTATCGATATATCGATGGTTTCATTGTTGTTACACTATTCCCTACATCGGGCAAGGGCCTACAAAGCGTCTGTAATGTAGAAACTGCGCCTGGTAGTGTTTGACACAACCCAAACATGTCCAAAGTCGTTCTTTAGGTACACAACATAGTAGTCTATCGATATATCGATGGTTTCATTGTTGTTACACTATTCTCCACATCGCGCAAGGGCCTACAAAGCGTCTGTAATGTAGAAACTGCGCTTGGTAGTGTTTGACACAACCCAAACATGTCCAAAGTCGTTCTTTAGGTACACAACATAGTAGTCTATCGATATATCGATGGTTTCATTGTTGTTACACTATTCTCCACATCGGGCAAGGGCCTACAAAGCGTCTGTAATGTAGAAACTGCGCTTGGTAGTGTTTGACACAACCCAAACATGTCCAAAGTCGTTCTTTAGGTACACAACATAGTAGTCTATCGATATATCGATGGTTTCATTGTTGTTACACTATTCTCCACATCGGGCAAGGGCCTACAAAGCGTCTGTAATGTAGAAACTGCGCCTCGTAGTGTATTACACAACCCAAACATGTCCAAAGTCGTTCTTTAGGTACACAACATAGTAGTCTATCGATATATCGATGGTTTCATTGTTGTTACACTATTCCCTACATCGGGCAAGGGCCTACAAAGCGTCTGTAATGTAGAAACTGCGCCTGGTAGTGTATTATACAACCGAATCATGTCCAAAGTCGTTCTTTAGGTACACAACATAGTAGTCTATCGATATATCGATGGTTTCATTGTTGTTACACTATTCTCCACATCGGGCAAGGGCCTACAAAGCGTCTGTAATGTAGAAACTGCGCCTCGTAGTGTATTACACAACCCAAACATGTCCAAAGTCGTTCTTTAGGTACACAACATAGTAGTCTATCGATATATCGATGGTTTCATTGTTGTTACACTATTTTCCACATCGGGCAAGGGCCTACAAAGCGTCTGTAATGTAGAAACTGCGCGTGGTAGTGTTTGACACAACCCAAACATGTCCAAAGTCGTTCTTTAGGTACACAACATAGTAGTCTATCGATATATCGATGGTTTCATTGTTGTTACACTATTCTCTACATCGGGCAAGGGCCTACAAAGCGTCTGTAATGTAGAAACTGCGCCTGGTAGTGTTTGACACAACCCAAACATGTCCAAAGTCGTTCTTTAGGTACACAACATAGTAGTCTATCGATATATCGATGGTTTCATTGTTGTTACACTATTCCCTACATCGGGCAAGGACCTACAAAGCGTCTGTAATGTAGAAACTGCGCTTGGTAGTGTTTGACACAACCCAAACATGTCCAAAGTCGTTCGTTAGGTACACAACATAGTAGTCTATCGATATATCGATGGTTTCATTGTTGTTACACTATTCCCTACATCGGGCAAGGGCCTACAAAGCGTCTGTAATGTAGAAACTGCGCCTGGTAGTGTATTATACAACCGAATCATGTCCAAAGTCGTTCTTAAGGTACAGAACATAGTAGTCTATCGATATATCGATGGTTTCATTGTTGTTACACTATTCCCTACATCGGGCAAGGGCCTACAAAGCGTCTGTAATGTAGAAACTGCGCTTGGTAGTGTTTGACACAACCCAAACATGTCCAAAGTCGTTCTTTAGGTACACAACATAGTAGTCTATCGATATATCGATGGTTTCATTGTTGTTACACTATTCCCTACATCGGGCAAGGGCCTACAAAGCGTCTGTAATGTAGAAACTGCGCCTGGTAGTGTTTGACACAACCCAAACATGTCCAAAGTCGTTCTTTAGGTACACAACATAGTAGTCTATCGATATATCGATGGTTTCGTTGTTACACTATTCTCTACATCGGGCAAGGGCCTACAAAGCGTCTGTAATGTAGAAACTGCGCTTGGTAGTGTATTATACAACCCAATCATGTCCAAAGCCGTTCTTTAGGTACACAACATAGTAGCCTATCGATATATCGATGGTTTCATTGTTGTTACACTATTCCCTACATCGGGCAAGGGCCTACAAAGCGTCTGTAATGTAGAAACTGCGCTTGGTAGTGTATTATACAACACAATCATGTCCAAAGTCGTTCTTTAGGTACACAACATGGTAGTCAATCGATATATCGATGGTTTCATTGTTGTTACACTATTCTCTACATCGGGCAAGGGCCTACAAAGCGTCTGTAATGTAGAAACTGCGCCTGGTAGTGTATTATACAATCCAAACATGTCCAAAGTCGTTCTTTAGGTACAGAACATAGTAGTCTATCGATATATCGATGGTTTCATTGTTGTTACACTATTCCCTACATCGGGCAAGGGCCTACAAAGCGTCTGTAATGTAGAAACTGCGCTTGGTAGTGTTTGACACAACCCAAACATGTCCAAAGTCGTTCTTTAGGTACACAACATAGTAGTCTATCGATATATCGATGGTTTCATTGTTGTTACACTATTCTCCACATCGGGCAAGGGCCTACAAAGCGTCTGTAATGTAGAAACTGCGCCTGGTAGTGTATTATACAACCGAATCATGTCCAAAGTCGTTCTTAAGGTACAGAACATAGTAGTCTATCGATATATCGATGGTTTCATTGTTGTTACACTATTCCCTACATCGGGCAAGGACCTACAAAGCGTCTGTAATGTAGAAACTGCGCTTGGTAGTGTTTGACACAACCCAAACATGTCCAAAGTCGTTCGTTAGGTACACAACATAGTAGTCTATCGATATATCGATGGTTTCATTGTTGTTACACTATTCCCTACATCGGGCAAGGGCCTACAAAGCGTCTGTAATGTAGAAACTGCGCCTGGTAGTGTATTATACAACCGAATCATGTCCAAAGTCGTTCTTAAGGTACAGAACATAGTAGTCTATCGATATATCGATGGTTTCATTGTTGTTACACTATTCCCTACATCGGGCAAGGGCCTACAAAGCGTCTGTAATGTAGAAACTGCGCTTGGTAGTGTTTGACACAACCCAAACATGTCCAAAGTCGTTCTTTAGGTACACAACATAGTAGTCTATCGATATATCGATGGTTTCATTGTTGTTACACTATTCCCTACATCGGGCAAGTGCCTACAAAGCGTCTGTAATGTAGAAACTGCGCCTGGTAGTGTTTTACACAACCCAAACATGTCCAAAGTCGTTCTTTAGGTACACAACATAGTAGTCTATCGATATATCGATGGTTTCGTTGTTACACTATTCTCTACATCGGGCAAGGGCCTACAAAGCGTCTGTAATGTAGAAACTGCGCTTGGTAGTGTATTATACAACCCAATCATGTCCAAAGCCGTTCTTTAGGTACACAACATAGTAGCCTATCGATATATCGATGGTTTCATTGTTGTTACACTATTCCCTACATCGGGCAAGGGCCTACAAAGCGTCTGTAATGTAGAAACTGCGCTTGGTAGTGTATTATAGAACCCAATCATGTCCAAAGTCGTTCTTTAGGTACACAACATAGTAGTCTATCGATATATCGATGGTTTCATTGTTGTTACACTATTCCCTACATCGGGCAAGGGCCTACAAAGCGTCTGTAATGTAGAAACTGCGCTTGGTAGTGTATTATACAACACAATCATGTCCAAAGTCGTTCTTTAGGTACACAACATGGTAGTCAATCGATATATCGATGGTTTCATTGTTGTTACACTATTCTCTACATCGGGCAAGGGCCTACAAAGCGTCTGTAATGTAGAAACTGCGCCTGGTAGTGTATTATACAATCCAAACATGTCCAAAGTCGTTCTTTAGGTACAGAACATAGTAGTCTATCGATATATCGATGGTTTCATTGTTGTTACACTATTCCCTACATCGGGCAAGTGCCTACAAAGCGTCTGTAATGTAGAAACTGCGCCTGGTAGTGTATTATACAACCGAATCATGTCCAAAGTCGTTCTTAAGGTACAGAACATAGTAGTCTATCGATATATCGATGGTTTCATTGTTGTTACACTATTCCCTACATCGGGCAAGGGCCTACAAAGCGTCTGTAATGTAGAAACTGCGCTTGGTAGTGTTTGACACAACCCAAACATGTCCAAAGTCGTTCTTTAGGTACACAACATAGTAGTCTATCGATATATCGATGGTTTCATTGTTGTTACACTATTCTCCACATCGGGCAAGGGCCTACAAAGCGTCTGTAATGTAGAAACTGCGCTTGGTAGTGTTTGACACAACCCAAACATGTCCAAAGTCGTTCTTTAGGTACACAACATAGTAGTCTATCGATATATCGATGGTTTCATTGTTGTTACACTATTCTCCACATCGGGCAAGGGCCTACAAAGCGTCTGTAATGTAGAAACTGCGCTTGGTAGTGTTTGACACAACCCAAACATGTCCAAAGTCGTTCTTTAGGTACACAACATAGTAGTCTATCGATATATCGATGGTTTCATTGTTGTTACACTATTCTCCACATCGGGCAAGGGCCTACAAAGCGTCTGTAATGTAGAAACTGCGCCTGGTAGTGTATTACACAACCCAAACATGTCCAAAGTCGTTCTTTAGGTACACAACATAGTTGTCTATCGATATATCGATGGTTTCATTGTTGTTACACTATTCCCTACATCGGGCAAGGGCCTACAAAGCGTCTGTAATGTAGAAACTGCGCCTTATAGTGTATTATACAACCGAATCATGTCCAAAGTCGTTCTTTAGGTACACAACATAGTAGTCTATCGATATATCGATGGTTTCATTGTTGTTACACTATTCCCTACATCGGGCAAGGGCCTACAAAGCGTCTGTAATGTAGAAACTGCGCTTGGTAGTGTTTGACACAACCCAAACATGTCCAAAGTCGTTCTTTAGGTACACAACATAGTAGTCTATCGATATATCGATGGTTTCATTGTTGTTACACTATTCCCTACATCGGGCAAGGGCCTACAAAGCGTCTGTAATGTAGAAACTGCGCTTGGTAGTGTTTGACACAACCCAAACATGTCCAAAGTCGTTCGATAGGTACACAACATAGTAGTCTATCGATTTATCGATGGTTTCATTGTTGTTACACTATTCTCCACATCGGGCAAGGGCCTACAAAGCGTCTGTAATGTAGAAACTGCGCCTGGTAGTGTATTACACAACCCAAACATGTCCAAAGTCGTTCTTTAGGTACACAACATAGTAGTCTATCGATATATCGATGGTTTCATTGTTGTTACACTATTCTCTACATCGGGCAAGGGCCTACAAAGCGTCTGTAATGTAGAAACTGCGCCTGGTAGTGTTTGACACAACCCAAACATGTCCAAAGTCGTTCTTTAGGTGCACAACATAGTAGTCTATCGATATATCGATGGTTTCATTGTTGTTACACTATTCTCCACATCGGGCAAGGGCCTACAAAGCGTCTGTAATGTAGAAACTGCGCTTGGTAGTGTATTATACAACCCAATCATGTCCAAAGTCGTTCTTTAGGTACAGAACATAGTAGTCTATCGATATATCGATGGTTTCATTGTTGTTACACTATTCCCTACATCGGGCAAGGGCCTACAAAGCGTCTGTAATGTAGAAACTGCGCTTGGTAGTGTATTATACAATCCAAACATGTCCAAAGTCGTTCTTAAGGTACAGAACATAGTAGTCTATCGATATATCGATGGTTTCATTGTTGTTACACTATTCCCTACATTGGGCAAGGGCCTACAAAGCGTCTGTAATGTAGAAACTGCGCTTGGTAGTGTTTGACACAACCCAAACATGTCCAAAGTCGTTCGTTAGGTACACAACATAGTAGTCTATCGATATATCGATGGTTTCATTGTTGTTACACTATTCTCCACATCGGGCAAGGGCCTACAAAGCGTCTGTAATGTAGAAACTGCGCCTGGTAGTGTTTGACACAACCCAAACATGTCCAAAGTCGTCCTTTAGGTACACAACATAGTAGTCTATCGATATATCGATGGTTTCGTTGTTACACTATTCTCTACATCGGGCAAGGGCCTACAAAGCGTCTGTAATGTAGAAACTGCGCTTGGTAGTGTTTGACATAACACAAACATGTCCAAAGTCGTTCTTTAGGTACACAACATAGTAGCCTATCGATATATCGATGGTTTCATTGTTGTTACACTATTCCCTACATCGGGCAAGGGCCTACAAAGCGTCTGTAATGTAGAAACTGCGCTTGGTAGTGTATTATACAACCCAATCATGTCCAAAGTCGTTCTTTAGGTACACAACATAGTAGTCTATCGATATATGGATGGTTTCATTGTTGTTACACTATTCCCTACATCGGGCAAGGGCCTACAAAGCGTCTGTAATGTAGAAACTGCGCTTGGTAGTGTATTATACAACACAATCATGTCCAAAGTCGTTCTTTAGGTACACAGCATGGTAGTCAATCGATATATCGATGGTTTCATTGTTGTTACACTATTCTCTACATCGGGCAAGGGCCTACAAAGCGTCTGTAATGTAGAAACTGCGCCTGGTAGTGTATTATACAATCCAAACATGTCCAAAGTCGTTCTTTAGGTACAGAACATAGTAGTCTATCGATATATCGATGGTTTCATTGTTGTTACACTATTCCCTACATCGGGCAAGGGCCTACAAAGCGTCTGTAATGTAGAAACTGCGCCTGGTAGTGTATTATACAACCGAATCATGTCCAAAGTCGTTCTTAAGGTACAGAACATAGTAGTCTATCGATATATCGATGGTTTCATTGTTGTTACACTATTCCCTACATCGGGCAAGGGCCTACAAAGCGTCTGTAATGTAGAAACTGCGCTTGGTAGTGTTTGACACAACCCAAACATGTCCAAAGACGTTCTTTAGGTACACAACATAGTAGTCTATCGATATATCGATGGTTTCATTGTTGTTACACTATTCTCCACATCGGGCAAGGGCCTACAAAGCGTCTGTAATGTAGAAACTGCGCTTGGTAGTGTTTGACACAACCCAAACATGTCCAAAGTCGTTCGTTAGGTACACAACATAGTAGTCTATCGATATATCGATGGTTTCATTGTTGTTACACTATTCTCCACATCGGGCAAGGGCCTACAAAGCGTCTGTAATGTAGAAACTGCGCTTGGTAGTGTTTGACACAACCCAAACATGTCCAAAGTCGTTCTTTAGGTACACAACATAGTAGTCTATCGATATATCGATGGTTTCATTGTTGTTACACTATTCTCCACATCGGGCAAGGGCCTACAAAGCGTCTGTAATGTAGAAACTGCGCCTGGTAGTGTATTACACAACCCAAACATGTCCAAAGTCGTTCTTTAGGTACACAACATAGTAGTCTATCGATATATCGATGGTTTCATTGTTGTTACACTATTCCCTACATCGGGCAAGGGCCTACAAAGCGTCTGTAATGTAGAAACTGCGCCTGGTAGTGTATTATACAACCGAATCATGTCCAAAGTCGTTCTTTAGGTACACAACATAGTAGTCTATCGATATATCGATGGTTTCATTGTTGTTACACTATTCCCTACATCGGGCAAGGGCCTACAAAGCGTCTGTAATGTAGAAACTGCGCTTGGTAGTGTTTGACACAACCCAAACATGTCCAAAGTCGTTCGATAGGTACACAACATAGTAGTCTATCGATATATCGATGGTTTCATTGTTGTTACACTATTCTCCACATCGGGCAAGGGCCTACAAAGCGTCTGTAATGTAGAAACTGCGCTTGGTAGTGTTTGACACAACCCAAACATGTCCAAAGTCGTTCGTTAGGTACACAACATAGTAGTCTATCGATATATCGATGGTTTCATTGTTGTTACACTATTCTCCACATCGGGCAAGGGCCTACAAAGCGTCTGTAATGTAGAAACTGCGCTTGGTAGTGTTTGACACAACCCAAACATGTCCAAAGTCGTTCTTTAGGTACACAACATAGTAGTCTATCGATATATCGATGGTTTCATTGTTGTTACACTATTCTCCACATCGGGCAAGGGCCTACAAAGCGTCTGTAATGTAGAAACTGCGCCTGGTAGTGTATTACACAACCCAAACATGTCCAAAGTCGTTCTTTAGGTACACAACATAGTAGTCTATCGATATATCGATGGTTTCATTGTTGTTACACTATTCCCTACATCGGGCAAGGGCCTACAAAGCGTCTGTAATGTAGAAACTGCGCCTTATAGTGTATTATACAACCGAATCATGTCCAAAGTCGTTCTTTAGGTACACAACATAGTAGTCTATCGATATATCGATGGTTTCATTGTTGTTACACTATTCCCTACATCGGGCAAGGGCCTACAAAGCGTCTGTAATGTAGAAACTGCGCTTGGTAGTGTTTGACACAACCCAAACATGTCCAAAGTCGTTCTTTAGGTACACAACATAGTAGTCTATCGATATATCGATGGTTTCATTGTTGTTACACTATTCCCTACATCGGGCAAGGGCCTACAAAGCGTCTGTAATGTAGAAACTGCGCTTGGTAGTGTTTGACACAACCCAAACATGTCCAAAGTCATTCGTTAGGTACACAACATAGTAGTCTATCGATATATCGATGGTTTCATTGTTGTTACACTATTTTCCACATCGGGCAAGGGCCTACAAAGCGTCTGTAATGTAGAAACTGCGCTTGGTAGTGTTTGACACAACCCAAACATGTCCAAAGTCGTTCTTTAGGTACACAACATAGTAGTCTATCGATTTATCGATGGTTTCATTGTTGTTACACTATTCTCCACATCGGGCAAGGGCCTACAAAGCGTCTGTAATGTAGAAACTGCGCTTGGTAGTGTTTGACACAACCCAAACATGTCCAAAGTCGTTCTTTAGGTACACAACATAGTAGTCTATCGATATATCGATGGTTTCATTGTTGTTACACTATTCTCCACATCGGGCAAGGGCCTACAAAGCGTCTGTAATGTAGAAACTGCGCCTGGTAGTGTATTACACAACCCAAACATGTCCAAAGTCGTTCTTTAGGTACACAACATAGTAGTCTATCGATATATCGATGGTTTCATTGTTGTTACACTATTCCCTACATCGGGCAAGGGCCTACAAAGCGTCTGTAATGTAGAAACTGCGCCTTATAGTGTATTATACAACCGAATCATGTCCAAAGTCGTTCTTTAGGTACACAACATAGTAGTCTATCGATATATCGATGGTTTCATTGTTGTTACACTATTCCCTACATCGGGCAAGGGCCTACAAAGCGTCTGTAATGTAGAAACTGCGCTTGGTAGTGTTTGACACAACCCAAACATGTCCAAAGTCGTTCTTTAGGTACACAACATAGTAGTCTATCGATATATCGATGGTTTCATTGTTGTTACACTATTCCCTACATCGGGCAAGGGCCTACAAAGCGTCTGTAATGTAGAAACTGCGCTTGGTAGTGTTTGACACAACCCAAACATGTCCAAAGTCATTCGTTAGGTACACAACATAGTAGTCTATCGATATATCGATGGTTTCATTGTTGTTACACTATTTTCCACATCGGGCAAGGGCCTACAAAGCGTCTGTAATGTAGAAACTGCGCTTGGTAGTGTTTGACACAACCCAAACATGTCCAAAGTCGTTCTTTAGGTACACAACATAGTAGTCTATCGATTTATCGATGGTTTCATTGTTGTTACACTATTCTCCACATCGGGCAAGGGCCTACAAAGCGTCTGTAATGTAGAAACTGCGCCTGGTAGTGTATTACACAACCCAAACATGTCCAAAGTCGTTCTTTAGGTACACAACATAGTAGTCTATCGATATATCGATGGTTTCATTGTTGTTACACTATTCTCTACATCGGGCAAGGGCCTACAAAGCGTCTGTAATGTAGAAACTGCGCCTGGTAGTGTTTGACACAACCCAAACATGTCCAAAGTCGTTCTTTAGGTACACAACATAGTAGTCTATCGATATATCGATGGTTTCATTGTTGTTACACTATTCCCTACATCGGGCAAGGGCCTACAAAGCGTCTGTAATGTAGAAACTGCGCTTGGTAGTGTTTGACACAACCCAAACATGTCCAAAGTCATTCGTTAGGTACACAACATAGTAGTCTATCGATATATCGATGGTTTCATTGTTGTTACACTATTTTCCACATCGGGCAAGGGCCTACAAAGCGTCTGTAATGTAGAAACTGCGCTTGGTAGTGTTTGACACAACCCAAACATGTCCAAAGTCGTTCTTTAGGTACACAACATAGTAGTCTATCGATTTATCGATGGTTTCATTGTTGTTACACTATTCTCCACATCGGGCAAGGGCCTACAAAGCGTCTGTAATGTAGAAACTGCGCTTGGTAGTGTTTGACACAACCCAAACATGTCCAAAGTCGTTCTTTAGGTACACAACATAGTAGTCTATCGATATATCGATGGTTTCATTGTTGTTACACTATTCTCCACATCGGGCAAGGGCCTACAAAGCGTCTGTAATGTAGAAACTGCGCCTGGTAGTGTATTACACAACCCAAACATGTCCAAAGTCGTTCTTTAGGTACACAACATAGTAGTCTATCGATATATCGATGGTTTCATTGTTGTTACACTATTCCCTACATCGGGCAAGGGCCTACAAAGCGTCTGTAATGTAGAAACTGCGCCTTATAGTGTATTATACAACCGAATCATGTCCAAAGTCGTTCTTTAGGTACACAACATAGTAGTCTATCGATATATCGATGGTTTCATTGTTGTTACACTATTCCCTACATCGGGCAAGGGCCTACAAAGCGTCTGTAATGTAGAAACTGCGCTTGGTAGTGTTTGACACAACCCAAACATGTCCAAAGTCGTTCTTTAGGTACACAACATAGTAGTCTATCGATATATCGATGGTTTCATTGTTGTTACACTATTCCCTACATCGGGCAAGGGCCTACAAAGCGTCTGTAATGTAGAAACTGCGCTTGGTAGTGTTTGACACAACCCAAACATGTCCAAAGTCATTCGTTAGGTACACAACATAGTAGTCTATCGATATATCGATGGTTTCATTGTTGTTACACTATTTTCCACATCGGGCAAGGGCCTACAAAGCGTCTGTAATGTAGAAACTGCGCTTGGTAGTGTTTGACACAACCCAAACATGTCCAAAGTCGTTCTTTAGGTACACAACATAGTAGTCTATCGATTTATCGATGGTTTCATTGTTGTTACACTATTCTCCACATCGGGCAAGGGCCTACAAAGCGTCTGTAATGTAGAAACTGCGCCTGGTAGTGTATTACACAACCCAAACATGTCCAAAGTCGTTCTTTAGGTACACAACATAGTAGTCTATCGATATATCGATGGTTTCATTGTTGTTACACTATTCTCTACATCGGGCAAGGGCCTACAAAGCGTCTGTAATGTAGAAACTGCGCCTGGTAGTGTTTGACACAACCCAAACATGTCCAAAGTCGTTCTTTAGGTGCACAACATAGTAGTCTATCGATATATCGATGGTTTCATTGTTGTTACACTATTCTCCACATCGGGCAAGGGCCTACAAAGCGTCTGTAATGTAGAAACTGCGCCTGGTAGTGTATTACACAACCCAAACATGTCCAAAGTCGTTCTTTAGGTACACAACATAGTAGTCTATCGATATATCGATGGTTTCATTGTTGTTACACTATTCCCTACATCGGGCAAGGGCCTACAAAGCGTCTGTAATGTAGAAACTGCGCCTGGTAGTGTATTATACAACCGAATCATGTCCAAAGTCGTTCTTTAGGTACACAACATAGTAGTCTATCGATATATCGATGGTTTCATTGTTGTTACACTATTCCCTACATCGGGCAAATGGCCTACAAAGCGTCTGTAATGTAGAAACTGCGCTTGGTAGTGTTTGACACAACCCAAACATGTCCAAAGTCGTTCGATAGGTACACAACATAGTAGTCTATCGATATATCGATGGTTTCATTGTTGTTACACTATTCTCCACATCGGGCAAGGGCCTACAAAGCGTCTGTAATGTAGAAACTGCGCTTGGTAGTGTTTGACACAACCCAAACATGTCCAAAGTCGTTCGTTAGGTACACAACATAGTAGTCTATCGATATATCGATGGTTTCATTGTTGTTACACTATTCTCCACATCGGGCAAGGGCCTACAAAGCGTCTGTAATGTAGAAACTGCGCTTGGTAGTGTTTGACACAACCCAAACATGTCCAAAGTCGTTCTTTAGGTACACAACATAGTAGTCTATCGATATATCGATGGTTTCATTGTTGTTACACTATTCTCCACATCGGGCAAGGGCCTACAAAGCGTCTGTAATGTAGAAACTGCGCCTGGTAGTGTATTACACAACCCAAACATGTCCAAAGTCGTTCTTTAGGTACACAACATAGTAGTCTATCGATATATCGATGGTTTCATTGTTGTTACACTATTCCCTACATCGGGCAAGGGCCTACAAAGCGTCTGTAATGTAGAAACTGCGCCTTATAGTGTATTATACAACCGAATCATGTCCAAAGTCGTTCTTTAGGTACACAACATAGTAGTCTATCGATATATCGATGGTTTCATTGTTGTTACACTATTCCCTACATCGGGCAAGGGCCTACAAAGCGTCTGTAATGTAGAAACTGCGCTTGGTAGTGTTTGACACAACCCAAACATGTCCAAAGTCGTTCTTTAGGTACACAACATAGTAGTCTATCGATATATCGATGGTTTCATTGTTGTTACACTATTCCCTACATCGGGCAAGGGCCTACAAAGCGTCTGTAATGTAGAAACTGCGCTTGGTAGTGTTTGACACAACCCAAACATGTCCAAAGTCATTCGTTAGGTACACAACATAGTAGTCTATCGATATATCGATGGTTTCATTGTTGTTACACTATTTTCCACATCGGGCAAGGGCCTACAAAGCGTCTGTAATGTAGAAACTGCGCTTGGTAGTGTTTGACACAACCCAAACATGTCCAAAGTCGTTCTTTAGGTACACAACATAGTAGTCTATCGATTTATCGATGGTTTCATTGTTGTTACACTATTCTCCACATCGGGCAAGGGCCTACAAAGCGTCTGTAATGTAGAAACTGCGCCTGGTAGTGTATTACACAACCCAAACATGTCCAAAGTCGTTCTTTAGGTACACAACATAGTAGTCTATCGATATATCGATGGTTTCATTGTTGTTACACTATTCTCTACATCGGGCAAGGGCCTACAAAGCGTCTGTAATGTAGAAACTGCGCCTGGTAGTGTTTGACACAACCCAAACATGTCCAAAGTCGTTCTTTAGGTGCACAACATAGTAGTCTATCGATATATCGATGGTTTCATTGTTGTTACACTATTCCCTACATCGGGCAAGGGCCTACAAAGCGTCTGTAATGTAGAAACTGCGCTTGGTAGTGTATTATACAACCCAATCATGTCCAAAGTCGTTCTTTAGGTACACAACATAGTAGTCTATCGATATATCGATGGTTTCATTGTTGTTACACTATTCTCTACATCGGGCAAGGGCCTACAAAGCGTCTGTAATGTAGAAACTGCGCCTGGTAGTGTTTGACACAACCCAAACATGTCCAAAGTCGTTCTTTAGGTGCACAACATAGTAGTCTATCGATATATCGATGGTTTCATTGTTGTTACACTATTCCCTACATCGGGCAAGGGCCTACAAAGCGTCTGTAATGTAGAAACTGCGCTTGGTAGTGTATTATACAACCCAATCATGTCCAAAGTCGTTCTTTAGGTACACAACATAGTAGTCTATCGATATATCGATGGTTTCATTGTTGTTACACTATTCCCTACATCGGGCAAGGGCCTACAAAGCGTCTGTAATGTAGAAACTGCGCTTGGTAGTGTTTGACACAACCCAAACATGTCCAAAGTCGTTCTTTAGGTACACAACATAGTAGTCTATCGATATATCGATGGTTTCATTGTTGTTACACTATCCCCTACATCGGGCAAGGGCCTACAAAGCGTCTGTAATGTAGAAACTGCGCTTGGTAGTGTTTGACACAACCCAAACATGTCCAAAGTCATTCGTTAGGTACACAACATAGTAGTCTATCGATATATCGATGGTTTCATTGTTGTTACACTATTTTCCACATCGGGCAAGGGCCTACAAAGCGTCTGTAATGTAGAAACTGCGCTTGGTAGTGTTTGACACAACCCAAACATGTCCAAAGTCGTTCTTTAGGTACACAACATAGTAGTCTATCGATTTATCGATGGTTTCATTGTTGTTACACTATTCTCCACATCGGGCAAGGGCCTACAAAGCGTCTGTAATGTAGAAACTGCGCCTGGTAGTGTATTACACAACCCAAACATGTCCAAAGTCGTTCTTTAGGTACACAACATAGTAGTCTATCGATATATCGATGGTTTCATTGTTGTTACACTATTCTCTACATCGGGCAAGGGCCTACAAAGCGTCTGTAATGTAGAAACTGCGCCTGGTAGTGTTTGACACAACCCAAACATGTCCAAAGTCGTTCTTTAGGTGCACAACATAGTAGTCTATCGATATATCGATGGTTTCATTGTTGTTACACTATTCTCCACATCGGGCAAGGGCCTACAAAGCGTCTGTAATGTAGAAACTGCGCCTGGTAGTGTATTACACAACCCAAACATGTCCAAAGTCGTTCTTTAGGTACACAACATAGTAGTCTATCGATATATCGATGGTTTCATTGTTGTTACACTATTCCCTACATCGGGCAAGGGCCTACAAAGCGTCTGTAATGTAGAAACTGCGCTTGGTAGTGTTTGACACAACCCAAACATGTCCAAAGTCGTTCGATAGGTACACAACATAGTAGTCTATCGATATATCGATGGTTTCATTGTTGTTACACTATTCTCCACATCGGGCAAGGGCCTACAAAGCGTCTGTAATGTAGAAACTGCGCTTGGTAGTGTTTGACACAACCCAAACATGTCCAAAGTCGTTCGTTAGGTACACAACATAGTAGTCTATCGATATATCGATGGTTTCATTGTTGTTACACTATTCTCCACATCGGGCAAGGGCCTACAAAGCGTCTGTAATGTAGAAACTGCGCTTGGTAGTGTTTGACACAACCCAAACATGTCCAAAGTCGTTCTTTAGGTACACAACATAGTAGTCTATCGATATATCGATGGTTTCATTGTTGTTACACTATTCTCCACATCGGGCAAGGGCCTACAAAGCGTCTGTAATGTAGAAACTGCGCCTGGTAGTGTATTACACAACCCAAACATGTCCAAAGTCGTTCTTTAGGTACACAACATAGTAGTCTATCGATATATCGATGGTTTCATTGTTGTTACACTATTCCCTACATCGGGCAAGGGCCTACAAAGCGTCTGTAATGTAGAAACTGCGCCTTATAGTGTATTATACAACCGAATCATGTCCAAAGTCGTTCTTTAGGTACACAACATAGTAGTCTATCGATATATCGATGGTTTCATTGTTGTTACACTATTCCCTACATCGGGCAAGGGCCTACAAAGCGTCTGTAATGTAGAAACTGCGCTTGGTAGTGTTTGACACAACCCAAACATGTCCAAAGTCGTTCTTTAGGTACACAACATAGTAGTCTATCGATATATCGATGGTTTCATTGTTGTTACACTATTCCCTACATCGGGCAAGGGCCTACAAAGCGTCTGTAATGTAGAAACTGCGCTTGGTAGTGTTTGACACAACCCAAACATGTCCAAAGTCATTCGTTAGGTACACAACATAGTAGTCTATCGATATATCGATGGTTTCATTGTTGTTACACTATTTTCCACATCGGGCAAGGGCCTACAAAGCGTCTGTAATGTAGAAACTGCGCTTGGTAGTGTTTGACACAACCCAAACATGTCCAAAGTCGTTCTTTAGGTACACAACATAGTAGTCTATCGATTTATCGATGGTTTCATTGTTGTTACACTATTCTCCACATCGGGCAAGGGCCTACAAAGCGTCTGTAATGTAGAAACTGCGCCTGGTAGTGTATTACACAACCCAAACATGTCCAAAGTCGTTCTTTAGGTACACAACATAGTAGTCTATCGATATATCGATGGTTTCATTGTTGTTACACTATTCTCTACATCGGGCAAGGGCCTACAAAGCGTCTGTAATGTAGAAACTGCGCCTGGTAGTGTTTGACACAACCCAAACATGTCCAAAGTCGTTCTTTAGGTGCACAACATAGTAGTCTATCGATATATCGATGGTTTCATTGTTGTTACACTATTCCCTACATCGGGCAAGGGCCTACAAAGCGTCTGTAATGTAGAAACTGCGCTTGGTAGTGTTTGACACAACCCAAACATGTCCAAAGTCATTCGTTAGGTACACAACATAGTAGTCTATCGATATATCGATGGTTTCATTGTTGTTACACTATTTTCCACATCGGGCAAGGGCCTACAAAGCGTCTGTAATGTAGAAACTGCGCTTGGTAGTGTTTGACACAACCCAAACATGTCCAAAGTCGTTCTTTAGGTACACAACATAGTAGTCTATCGATTTATCGATGGTTTCATTGTTGTTACACTATTCTCCACATCGGGCAAGGGCCTACAAAGCGTCTGTAATGTAGAAACTGCGCCTGGTAGTGTATTACACAACCCAAACATGTCCAAAGTCGTTCTTTAGGTACACAACATAGTAGTCTATCGATATATCGATGGTTTCATTGTTGTTACACTATTCTCTACATCGGGCAAGGGCCTACAAAGCGTCTGTAATGTAGAAACTGCGCCTGGTAGTGTTTGACACAACCCAAACATGTCCAAAGTCGTTCTTTAGGTGCACAACATAGTAGTCTATCGATATATCGATGGTTTCATTGTTGTTACACTATTCCCTACATCGGGCAAGGGCCTACAAAGCGTCTGTAATGTAGAAACTGCGCTTGGTAGTGTATTATACAACCCAATCATGTCCAAAGTCGTTCTTTAGGTACACAACATAGTAGTCTATCGATATATCGATGGTTTCATTGTTGTTACACTATTCCCTACATCGGGCAAGGGCCTACAAAGCGTCTGTAATGTAGAAACTGCGCTTGGTAGTGTATTATACAATCCAAACATGTCCAAAGTCGTTCTTAAGGTACAGAACATAGTAGTCTATCGATATATCGATGGTTTCATTGTTGTTACACTATTCCCTACATCGGGCAAGGGCCTACAAAGCGTCTGTAATGTAGAAACTGCGCTTGGTAGTGTTTGACACAACCCAAACATGTCCAAAGTCGTTCGATAGGTACACAACATAGTAGTCTATCGATATATCGATGGTTTCATTGTTGTTACACTATTCTCCACATCGGGCAAGGGCCTACAAAGCGTCTGTAATGTAGAAACTGCGCTTGGTAGTGTTTGACACAACCCAAACATGTCCAAAGTCGTTCGTTAGGTACACAACATAGTAGTCTATCGATATATCGATGGTTTCATTGTTGTTACACTATTCCCTACATCGGGCAAGGGCCTACAAAGCGTCTGTAATGTAGAAACTGCGCTTGGTAGTGTTTGACACAACCCAAACATGTCCAAAGTCGTTCTTTAGGTACACAACATAGTAGTCTATCGATATATCGATGGTTTCATTGTTGTTACACTATTCCCTACATCGGGCAAGGGCCTACAAAGCGTCTGTAATGTAGAAACTGCGCCTGGTAGTGTATTATACAACCGAATCATGTCCAAAGTCGTTCTTTAGGTACACAACATAGTAGTCTATCGATATATCGATGGTTTCATTGTTGTTACACTATTCCCTACATCGGGCAAGGGCCTACAAAGCGTCTGTAATGTAGAAACTGCGCTTGGTAGTGTATTACACAACCCAAACATGTCCAAAGTCGTTCTTTAGGTACACAACATAGTAGTCTATCGATATATCGATGGTTTCATTGTTGTTACACTATTCCCTACATCGGGCAAGGGCCTACAAAGCGTCTGTAATGTAGAAACTGCGCTTGGTAGTGTTTGACACAACCCAAACATGTCCAAAGTCGTTCGTTAGGTACACAACATAGTAGTCTATCGATATATCGATGGTTTCATTGTTGTTACACTATTTTCCACATCGGGCAAGGGCCTACAAAGCGTCTGTAATGTAGAAACTGCGCTTGGTAGTGTTTGACACAACCCAAACATGTCCAAAGTCGTTCTTTAGGTACACAACATAGTAGTCTATCGATACATTGATGGTTTCATTGTTGTTACACTATTCCCTACATCGGGCAAGGGCCTACAAAGCGTCTGTAATGTAGAAACTGCGCTTGGTAGTGTTTGACACAACCCAAACATGTCCAAAGTCGTTCGTTAGGTACACAACATAGTAGTCTATCGATATATCGATGGTTTCATTGTTGTTACACTATTCCCTACATCGGGCAAGGGCCTACAAAGCGTCTGTAATGTAGAAACTGCGCTTGGTAGTGTATTATACAACCCAATCATGTCCAAAGTCGTTCTTTAGGTACACAACATAGTAGTCTATCGATATATCGATGGTTTCATTGTTGTTACACTATTCCCTACATCGGGCAAGGGCCTACAAAGCGTCTGTAATGTAGAAACTGCGCTTGGTAGTGTATTATACAACACAATCATGTCCAAAGTCGTTCTTTAGGTACACAACATCGTAGTCTATCGATACATCGATGGTTTCATTGTTGTTACACTATTCTCCACATCGGGCAAGGGCCTACAAAGCGTCTGTAATGTAGAAACTGCGCCTGGTAGTGTATTATACAATCCAAACATGTCCAAAGTCGTTCTTTAGGTACAGAACATAGTAGTCTATCGATATATCGATGGTTTCATTGTTGTTACACTATTCCCTACATCGGGCAAGGGCCTACAAAGCGTCTGTAATGTAGAAACTGCGCCTGGTAGTGTATTATACAACCCAATCATGTCCAAAGTCGTTCTTAAGGTACAGAACATAGTAGTCTATCGATATATCGATGGTTTCATTGTTGTTGCACTATTCCCTACATCGGGCAAGGGCCTACAAAGCGTCTGTAATGTAGAAACTGCGCTTGGTAGTGTTTGACACAACCCAAACATGTCCAAAGTCGTTCGTTAGGTACACAACATAGTAGTCTATCGATATATCGATGGTTTCATTGTTGTTACACTATTCTCCACATCGGGCAAGGGCCTACAAAGCGTCTGTAATGTAGAAACTGCGCCTGGTAGTGTTTTACACAACCCAAACATGTCCAAAGTCGTTCTTTAGGTACACAACATAGTAGTCTATCGATATATCGATGGTTTCATTGTTGTTACACTATTCTCTACATCGGGCAAGGGCCTACAAAGCGTCTGTAATGTAGAAACTGCGCTTGGTAGTGTTTGACATAACAGAAACATGTCCAATGTCCAAAGTCGTTCTTTAGGTACACAACATAGTAGTCTATCGATATATCGATGGTTTCATTGTTGTTACACTATTCTCCACATCGGGCAAGGGCCTACAAAGCGTCTGTAATGTAGAAACTGCGCTTGGTAGTGTTTGACATAACACAAACATGTCCAAACTCGTTCTTTAGGTACACAACATAGTAGCCTATCGATATATCGATGGTTTCATTGTTGTTACACTATTCCCTACATCGGGCAAGGGCCTACAAAGCGTCTGTAATGTAGAAACTGCGCCTGGTAGTGTATTATACAACCCAATCATGTCCAAAGTCGTTCTTTAGGTACACAACATAGTAGTCTATCGATATATCGATGGTTTCATTGTTGTTACACTATTCCCTACATCGGGCAAGGGCCTACAAAGCGTCTGTAATGTAGAAACTGCGCTTGGTAGTGTATTATACAACACAATCATGTCCAAAGTCGTTCTTTAGGTACACAACATGGTAATCTATCGATACATCGATGGTTTCATTGTTGTTACACTATTCTCCACATCGGGCAAGGGCCTACAAAGCGTCTGTAATGTAGAAACTGCGCCTGGTAGTGTATTATACAATCCAAACATGTCCAAAGTCGTTCTTTAGGTACACAACATAGTAGTCTATCGATATATCGATGGTTTCATTGTTGTTACACTATTCCCTACATCGGGCAAGGGCCTACAAAGCGTCTGTAATGTAGAAACTGCGCCTGGTAGTGTATTATACAACCGAATCATGTCCAAAGTCGTTCTTAAGGTACAGAACATCGTAGTCTATCGATATATCGATGGTTTCATTGTTGTTACACTATTCCCTACATCGGGCAAGGGCCTACAAAGCGTCTGTAATGTAGAAACTGCGCTTGGTAGTGTTTGACACAACCCAAACATGTCCAAAGTCGTTCGTTAGGTACACAACATAGTAGTCTATCGATATATCGATGGTTTCATTGTTGTTACACTATTCTCCACATCGGGCAAGGGCCTACAAAGCGTCTGTAATGTAGAAACTGCGCCTGGTAGTGTTTTACACAACCCAAACATGTCCAAAGTCGTTCTTTAGGTACACAACATAGTAGTCTATCGATATATCGATGGTTTCATTGTTGTTACACTATTCTCTACATCGGGCAAGGGCCTACAAAGCGTCTGTAATGTAGAAACTGCGCTTGGTAGTGTTTGACATAACAGAAACATGTCCAATGTCCAAAGTCGTTCTTTAGGTGCACAACATAGTAGTCTATCGATATATCGATGGTTTCATTGTTGTTACACTATTCCCTACATCGGGCAAGGGCCTACAAAGCGTCTGTAATGTAGAAACTGCGCTTGGTAGTGTTTGCCATAACAGAAACATGTCCAATGTCCAATGTCGTTCTTTAGGTGCACAACATAGTAGTCTATCGATATATCGATGGTTTCATTGTTGTTACACTATTCCCTACATCGGGCAAGGGCCTACAAAGCGTCTGTAATGTAGAAACTGCGCTTGGTAAGTGTTTGACACAACCCAAACATGTCCAAAGTCGTTCTTTAGGTACACAACATAGTAGTCTATCGATATATCGATGGTTTCATTGTTGTTACACTATTCTCCACATCGGGCAAGGGCCTACAAAGCGTCTGTAATGTAGAAACTGCGCTTGGTAGTGTTTGACATAACACAAACATGTCCAAAGTCGTTCTTTAGGTACACAACATAGTAGCCTATCGATATATCGATGGTTTCATTGTTGTTACACTATTCCCTACATCGGGCAAGGGCCTACAAAGCGTCTGTAATGTAGAAACTGCGCTTGGTAGTGTATTATACAACCCAATCATGTCCAAAGTCGTTCTTTAGGTACACAACATAGTAGTCTATCGATATATCGATGGTTTCATTGTTGTTACACTATTCCCTACATCGGGCAAGGGCCTACAAAGCGTCTGTAATGTAGAAACTGCGCTTGGTAGTGTATTATACAACACAATCATGTCCAAAGTCGTTCTTTAGGTACACAACATGGTAGTCTATCGATACATCGATGGTTTCATTGTTGTTACACTATTCTCCACATCGGGCAAGGGCCTACAAAGCGTCTGTAATGTAGAAACTGCGCCTGGTAGTGTATTATACAATCCAAACATGTCCAAAGTCGTTCTTTAGGTACAGAACATAGTAGTCTATCGATATATCGATGGTTTCATTGTTGTTACACTATTCCCTACATCGGGCAAGGGCCTACAAAGCGTCTGTAATGTAGAAACTGCGCCTGGTAGTGTATTATACAACCGAATCATGTCCAAAGTCGTTCTTAAGGTACAGAACATAGTAGTCTATCGATATATCGATGGTTTCATTGTTGTTACACTATTCCCTACATCGGGCAAGGGCCTACAAAGCGTCTGTAATGTAGAAACTGCGCTTGGTAGTGTTTGACACAACCCAAACATGTCCAAAGTCGTTCGTTAGGTACACAACATAGTAGTCTATCGATATATCGATGGTTTCATTGTTGTTACACTATTCTCCACATCGGGCAAGGGCCTACAAAGCGTCTGTAATGTAGAAACTGCGCCTGGTAGTGTTTTACACAACCCAAACATGTCCAAAGTCGTTCTTTAGGTACACAACATAGTAGTCTATCGATATATCGATGGTTTCATTGTTGTTACACTATTCTCCACATCGGGCAAGGGCCTACAAAGCGTCTGTAATGTAGAAACTGCGCCTGGTAGTGTTTGACACAACCCAAACATGTCCAAAGTCGTTCTTTAGGTACACAACATAGTAGTCTATCGATATATCGATGGTTTCATTGTTGTTACACTATTCCCTACATCGGGCAAGGGCCTACAAAGCGTCTGTAATGTAGAAACTGCGCTTGGTAGTGTTTGACATAACAGAAACATGTCCAATGTCCAAAGTCGTTCTTTAGGTGCACAACATAGTAGTCTATCGATATATCGATGGTTTCATTGTTGTTACACTATTCCCTACATCGGGCAAGGGCCTACAAAGCGTCTGTAATGTAGAAACTGCGCTTGGTAGTGTTTGACATAACAGAAACATGTCCAATGTCCAAAGTCGTTCTTTAGGTGCACAACATAGTAGTCTATCGATATATCGATGGTTTCATTGTTGTTACACTATTCCCTACATCGGGCAAGGGCCTACAAAGCGTCTGTAATGTAGAAACTTCGCTTGGTAAGTGTTTGACACAACCCAAACATGTCCAAAGTCGTTCTTTAGGTACACAACATAGTAGTCTATCGATATATCGATGGTTTCATTGTTGTTACACTATTCTCCACATCATGCAAGGGCCTACAAAGCGTCTGTAATGTAGAAACTTCGCTTGGTAAGTGTTTGACACAACCCAAACATGTCCAAACTCGTTCTTTAGGTACACAACATAGTAGCCTATCGATATATCGATGGTTTCATTGTTGTTACACTATTCCCTACATCGGGCAAGGGCCTACAAAGCGTCTGTAATGTAGAAACTGCGCTTGGTAGTGTATTATACAACCCAATCATGTCCAAAGTCGTTCTTTAGGTACACAACATAGTAGTCTATCGATATATCGATGGTTTCATTGTTGTTACACTATTCCCTACATCGGGCAAGGGCCTACAAAGCGTCTGTAATGTAGAAACTGCGCTTGGTAAGTGTATTATACAACACAATCATGTCCAAAGTCGTTCTTTAGGTACACAACATGGTAGTCTATCGATACATCGATGGTTTCATTGTTGTTACACTATTCTCCACATCGGGCAAGGGCCTACAAAGCGTCTGTAATGTAGAAACTGCGCCTGGTAGTGTATTATACAACCGAATCATGTCCAAAGTCGTTCTTTAGGTACACAACATAGTAGTCTATCGATATATCGATGGTTTCATTGTTGTTACACTATTCTCTACATCGGGCAAGGGCCTACAAAGCGTCTGTAATGTAGAAACTGCGCTTGGTAGTGTTTGACATAACAGAAACATGTCCAATGTCCAAAGTCGTTCTTTAGGTGCACAACATAGTAGTCTATCGATATATCGATGGTTTCATTGTTGTTACACTATTCCCTACATCGGGCAAGGGCCTACAAAGCGTCTGTAATGTAGAAACTGCGCTTGGTAGTGTTTGACATAACAGAAACATGTCCAATGTCCAAAGTCGTTCTTTTGGTGCACAACATAGTAGTCTATCGATATATCGATGGTTTCATTGTTGTTACACTATTCTCCACATCGGGCAAGGGCCTACAAAGCGTCTGTAATGTAGAAACTGCGCTTGGTAGTGTTTGACACAACCCAAACATGTCCAAAGTCGTTCTTTAGGTACACAACATAGTAGTCTATCGATATATCGATGGTTTCATTGTTGTTACACTATTCTCCACATCGGGCAAGGGCCTACAAAGCGTCTGTAATGTAGAAACTGCGCTTGGTAGTGTTTGACACAACCCAAACATGTCCAAAGTCGTTCTTTAGGTACACAACATAGTAGTCTATCGATATATCGATGGTTTCATTGTTGTTACACTATTCCCTACATCGGGCAAGGGCCTACAAAGCGTCTGTAATGTAGAAACTGCGCTTGGTAGTGTTTCACACAACCCAAACATGTCCAAAGTCGTTCTTTAGGTACACAACATAGTAGTCTATCGATATATCGATGGTTTCATTGTTGTTACACTATTCTCCACATCGGGCAAGGGCCTACAAAGCGTCTGTAATGTAGAAACTGCGCTTGGTAGTGTTTGACATAACACAAACATGTCCAAACTCGTTCTTTAGGTACACAACATAGTAGTCTATCGATATATCGATGGTTTCATTGTTGTTACACTATTCCCTACATCGGGCAAGGGCCTACAAAGCGTCTGTAATGTAGAAACTGCGCTTGGTAGTGTATTATACAACCCAATCATGTCCAAAGTCGTTCTTTAGGTACACAACATAGTAGTCTATCGATATATCGATGGTTTCATTGTTGTTACACTATTCCCTACATCGGGCAAGGGCCTACAAAGCGTCTGTAATGTAGAAACTGCGCTTGGTAGTGTTTGACACAACCCAAACATGTCCAAAGTCGTTCGTTAGGTACACAACATAGTAGTCTATCGATATATCGATGGTTTCATTGTTGTTACACTATTCTCCACATCGGGCAAGGGCCTACAAAGCGTCTGTAATGTAGAAACTGCGCCTGGTAGTGTTTTACACAACCCAAACATGTCCAAAGTCGTTCTTTAGGTACACAACATAGTAGTCTATCGATATATCGATGGTTTCATTGTTGTTACACTATTCTCTACATCGGGCAAGGGCCTACAAAGCGTCTGTAATGTAGAAACTGCGCTTGGTAGTGTTTGACATAACAGAAACATGTCCAATGTCCAAAGTCGTTCTTTAGGTGCACAACATAGTAGTCTATCGATATATCGATGGTTTCATTGTTGTTACACTATTCCCTACATCGGGCAAGGGCCTACAAAGCGTCTGTAATGTAGAAACTGCGCTTGGTAGTGTTTGACATAACAGAAACATGTCCAATGTCCAAAGTCGTTCTTTTGGTGCACAACATAGTAGTCTATCGATATATCGATGGTTTCATTGTTGTTACACTATTCTCCACATCGGGCAAGGGCCTACAAAGCGTCTGTAATGTAGAAACTGCGCTTGGTAGTGTTTGACACAACCCAAACATGTCCAAAGTCGTTCTTTAGGTACACAACATAGTAGTCTATCGATATATCGATGGTTTCATTGTTGTTACACTATTCTCCACATCGGGCAAGGGCCTACAAAGCGTCTGTAATGTAGAAACTGCGCCTGGTAGTGTATTACACAACAAAAACATGTCCAAAGTCGTTCTTTAGGTACACAACATAGTAGTCTATCGATATATCGATGGTTTCATTGTAGTTACACTATTCCCTACATCGGGCAAGGGCCTACAAAGCGTCTGTAATGTAGAAACTGCGCCTGGTAGTGTATTATACAACCGAATCATGTCCAAAGTCGTTCTTTAGGTACACAACATAGTAGTCTATCGATATATCGATGGTTTCATTGTTGTTACACTATTCCCTACATCGGGCAAGGGCCTACAAAGCGTCTGTAATGTAGAAACTGCGCTTGGTAGTGTTTGACACAACCCAAACATGTCCAAAGTCGTTCGTTAGGTACACAACATAGTAGTCTATCGATATATCGATGGTTTCATTGTTGTTACACTATTCCCTACATCGGGCAAGGGCCTACAAAGCGTCTGTAATGTAGAAACTGCGCTTGGTAGTGTTTGACACAACCCAAACATGTCCAAAGTCGTTCTTTAGGTACACAACATAGTAGTCTATCGATATATCGATGGTTTCATTGTTGTTACACTATTCTCCACATCGGGCAAGGGCCTACAAAGCGTCTGTAATGTAGAAACTGCGCTTGGTAGTGTTTGACATAACACAAACATGTCCAAACTCGTTCTTTAGGTACACAACATAGTAGTCTATCGATATATCGATGGTTTCATTGTTGTTACACTATTCCCTACATCGGGCAAGGGCCTACAAAGCGTCTGTAATGTAGAAACTGCGCTTGGTAGTGTATTATACAACCCAATCATGTCCAAAGTCGTTCTTTAGGTACACAACATAGTAGTCTATCGATATATCGATGGTTTCATTCTTGTTACACTATTCCCTACATCGGGCAAGGGCCTACAAAGCGTCTGTAATGTAGAAACTGCGCTTGGTAGTGTATTATTCAACATAATCATGTCCAAAGTCGTTCTTTAGGTACACAACATGGTAGTCTATCGATACATCGATGGTTTCATTGTTGTTACACTATTCTCCACATCGGGCAAGGGCCTACAAAGCGTCTGTAATGTAGAAACTGCGCCTGGTAGTGTTTTATACAATCCAAACATGTCCAAAGTCGTTCTTTAGGTACACAACATAGTAGTCTATCGATATATCGATGGTTTCATTGTTGTTACACTATTCTCCACATCGGGCAAGGGCCTACAAAGCGTCTGTAATGTAGAAACTGCGCCTGGTAGTGTTTTACACAACCCAAACATGTCCAAAGTCGTTCTTTAGGTACACAACATAGTAGTCTATCGATATATCGATGGTTTCATTGTTGTTACACTATTCTCTACATCGGGCAAGGGCCTACAAAGCGTCTGTAATGTAGAAACTGCGCTTGGTAGTGTTTGACATAACAGAAACATGTCCAATGTCCAAAGTCGTTCTTTAGGTGCACAACATAGTAGTCTATCGATATATCGATGGTTTCATTGTTGTTACACTATTCCCTACATCGGGCAAGGGCCTACAAAGCGTCTGTAATGTAGAAACTGCGCTTGGTAGTGTTTGACATAACAGAAACATGTCCAATGTCCAAAGTCGTTCTTTTGGTGCACAACATAGTAGTCTATCGATATATCGATGGTTTCATTGTTGTTACACTATTCTCCACATCGGGCAAGGGCCTACAAAGCGTCTGTAATGTAGAAACTGCGCTTGGTAGTGTTTGACACAACCCAAACATGTCCAAAGTCGTTCTTTAGGTACACAACATAGTAGTCTATCGATATATCGATGGTTTCATTGTTGTTACACTATTCTCCACATCGGGCAAGGGCCTACAAAGCGTCTGTAATGTAGAAACTGCGCCTGGTAGTGTATTACACAACAAAAACATGTCCAAAGTCGTTCTTTAGGTACACAACATAGTAGTCTATCGATATATCGATGGTTTCATTGTTGTTACACTATTCCCTACATCGGGCAAGGGCCTACAAAGCGTCTGTAATGTAGAAACTGCGCCTGGTAGTGTATTATACAACCGAATCATGTCCAAAGTCGTTCTTTAGGTACACAACATAGTAGTCTATCGATATATCGATGGTTTCATTGTTGTTACACTATTCCCTACATCGGGCAAGGGCCTACAAAGCGTCTGTAATGTAGAAACTGCGCTTGGTAGTGTTTGACACAACCCAAACATGTCCAAAGTCGTTCTTTAGGTACACAACATAGTAGTCTATCGATATATCGATGGTTTCATTGTTGTTACACTATTCCCTACATCGGGCAAGGGCCTACAAAGCGTCTGTAATGTAGAAACTGCGCTTGGTAGTGTTTGACACAACCCAAACATGTCCAAAGTCGTTCTTTAGGTACACAACATAGTAGTCTATCGATATATCGATGGTTTCATTGTTGTTACACTATTCTCCACATCGGGCAAGGGCCTACAAAGCGTCTGTAATGTAGAAACTGCGCTTGGTAGTGTTTGACATAACACAAACATGTCCAAACTCGTTCTTTAGGTACACAACATAGTAGTCTATCGATATATCGATGGTTTCATTGTTGTTACACTATTCCCTACATCGGGCAAGGGCCTACAAAGCGTCTGTAATGTAGAAACTGCGCTTGGTAGTGTATTATACAACCCAATCATGTCCAAAGTCGTTCTTTAGGTACACAACATAGTAGTCTATCGATATATCGATGGTTTCATTGTTGTTACACTATTCCCTACATCGGGCAAGGGCCTACAAAGCGTCTGTAATGTAGAAACTGCGCTTGGTAGTGTATTATTCAACATAATCATGTCCAAAGTCGTTCTTTAGGTACACAACATGGTAGTCTATCGATACATCGATGGTTTCATTGTTGTTACACTATTCTCCACATCGGGCAAGGGCCTACAAAGCGTCTGTAATGTAGAAACTGCGCCTGGTAGTGTTTTATACAATCCAAACATGTCCAAAGTCGTTCTTTAGGTACAGAACATAGTACTCTATCCATATATCGATGGTTTCATTGTTGTTACACTATTCCCTACATCGGGCAAGGGCCTACAAAGCGTCTGTAATGTAGAAACTGCGCCTGGTAGTGTATTATACAATCCAAACATGTCCAAAGTCGTTCTTAAGGTACACAACATAGTAGTCTATCGATATATCGATGGTTTCATTGTTGTTACACTATTCTCTACATCGGGCAAGGGCCTACAAAGCGTCTGTAATGTAGAAACTGCGCTTGGTAGTGTATTATACAATCCAAACATGTCCAAAGTCGTTCTTAAGGTACACAACATAGTAGTCTATCGATATATCGATGGTTTCATTGTTGTTACACTATTCCCTACATCGGGCAAGGGCCTACAAAGCGTCTGTAATGTAGAAACTGCGCTTGGTAGTGTTTGACACAACCCAAACATGTCCAAAGTCGTTCGTTAGGTACACAACATAGTAGTCTATCGATATATCGATGGTTTCATTGTTGTTACACTATTCTCCACATCGGGCAAGGGCCTACAAAGCGTCTGTAATGTAGAAACTGCGCCTGGTAGTGTTTTACACAACCCAAACATGTCCAAAGTCGTTCTTTAGGTACACAACATAGTAGTCTATCGATATATCGATGGTTTCATTGTTGTTACACTATTCTCTACATCGGGCAAGGGCCTACAAAGCGTCTGTAATGTAGAAACTGCGCTTGGTAGTGTTTGACATAACAGAAACATGTCCAATGTCCAAAGTCGTTCTTTAGGTGCACAACATAGTAGTCTATCGATATATCGATGGTTTCATTGTTGTTACACTATTCCCTACATCGGGCAAGGGCCTACAAAGCGTCTGTAATGTAGAAACTGCGCCTGGTAGTGTTTGACATAACAGAAACATGTCCAATGTCCAAAGTCGTTCTTTAGGTGCACAACATAGTAGTCTATCGATATATCGATGGTTTCATTGTTGTTACACTATTCTCCACATCGGGCAAGGGCCTACAAAGCGTCTGTAATGTAGAAACTGCGCTTGGGAGTGTTTGACACAACCCAAACATGTCCAAAGTCGTTCTTTAGGTACACAACATAGTAGTCTATCGATATATCGATGGTTTCATTGTTGTTACACTATTCTCCACATCGGGCAAGGGCCTACAAAGCGTCTGTAATGTAGAAACTGCGCCTCGTAGTGTATTACACAACCCAAACATGTCCAAAGTCGTTCTTTAGGTACACAACATAGTAGTCTATCGATATATCGATGGTTTCATTGTTGTTACACTATTCCCTACATCGGGCAAGGGCCTACAAAGCGTCTGTAATGTAGAAACTGCGCCTGGTAGTGTATTATACAACCGAATCATGTCCAAAGTCGTTCTTTAGGTACACAACATAGTAGTCTATCGATATATCGATGGTTTCATTGTTGTTACACTATTCCCTACATCGGGCAAGGGCCTACAAAGCGTCTGTAATGTAGAAACTGCGCTTGGTAGTGTTTGACACAACCCAAACATGTCCAAAGTCGTTCTTTAGGTACACAACATAGTATTCTATCGATATATCGATGGTTTCATTGTTGTTACACTATTCCCTACATCGGGCAAGGGCCTACAAAGCGTCTGTAATGTAGAAACTGCGCTTGGTAGTGTATTATACAATCCAAACATGTCCAAAGTCGTTCTTAAGGTACAGAAGATAGTAGTCTATCGATATATCGATGGTTTCATTGTTGTTACACTATTCCCTACATCGGGCAAGGGCCTACAAAGCGTCTGTAATGTAGAAACTGCGCTTGGTAGTGTTTGACACAACCCAAACATGTCCAAAGTCGTTCGTTAGGTACACAACATAGTAGTCTATCGATATATCGATGGTTTCATTGTTGTTACACTATTCTCCACATCGGGCAAGGGCCTACAAAGCGTCTGTAATGTAGAAACTGCGCCTGGTAGTGTTTTACACAACCCAAACATGTCCAAAGTCGTTCTTTAGGTACACAACATAGTAGTCTATCGATATATCGATGGTTTCGTTGTTACACTATTCTCTACATCGGGCAAGGGCCTACAAAGCGTCTGTAATGTAGAAACTGCGCTTGGTAGTGTTTGACATAACACAAACATGTCCAAAGTCGTTCTTTAGGTACACAACATAGTAGCCTATCGATATATCGATGGTTTCATTCTTGTTACACTATTCCCTACATCGGGCAAGGGCCTACAAAGCGTCTGTAATGTAGAAACTGCGCTTGGTAGTGTATTATACAACCCAATCATGTCCAAAGTCGTTCTTTAGGTACACAACATAGTAGTCTATCGATATATCGATGGTTTCATTGTTGTTACACTATTCCCTACATCGGGCAAGGGCCTACAAAGCGTCTGTAATGTAGAAACTGCGCTTGGTAGTGTATTATACAACACAATCATGTCCAAAGTCGTTCTTTAGGTACAGAACATGGTAGTCAATCGATAAATCGATGGTTTCATTGTTGTTACACTATTCTCTACATCGGGCAAGGGCCTACAAAGCGTCTGTAATGTAGAAACTGCGCCTGGTAGTGTATTATACAATCCAAACATTTCCAAAGTCGTTCTTTAGGTACAGAACATAGTAGTCTATCGATATATCGATGGTTTCATTGTTGTTACACTATTCCCTACATCGGGCAAGGGCCTACAAAGCGTCTGTAATGTAGAAACTGCGCCTGGTAGTGTATTATACAACCGAATCATGTCCAAAGTCGTTCTTAAGGTACAGAACATAGTAGTCTATCGATATATCGATGGTTTCATTGTTGTTACACTATTCCCTACATCGGGCAAGGGCCTACAAAGCGTCTGTAATGTAGAAACTGCGCTTGGTAGTGTATTATACAACCCAATCATGTCCAAAGTCGTTCTTTAGGTACACAACATAGTAGTCTATCGATATATCGATGGTTTCATTGTTGTTACACTATTCCCTACATCGGGCAAGGGCCTACAAAGCGTCTGTAATGTAGAAACTGCGCTTGGTAGTGTATTATACAATCCAAACATGTCCAAAGTCGTTCTTTAGGTACACAACATAGTAGTCTATCGATATATCGATGGTTTCATTGTTGTTACACTATTCTCTACATCGGGCAAGGGCCTACAAAGCGTCTGTAATGTAGAAACTGCGCTTGGTAGTGTTTGACATAACAGAAACATGTCCAATGTCCAAAGTCGTTCTTTAGGTGCACAACATAGTAGTCTATCGATATATCGATGGTTTCATTGTTGTTGCACTATTCCCTACATCGGGCAAGGGCCTACAAAGCGTCTGTAATGTAGAAACTGCGCTTGGTAGTGTTTGACATAACAGAAACATGTCCAATGTCCAAAGTCGTTCTTTAGGTGCACAACATAGTAGTCTATCGATATATCGATGGTTTCATTGTTGTTACACTATTCTCCACATCGGGCAAGGGCCTACAAAGCGTCTGTAATGTAGAAACTGCGCTTGGTAGTGTTTGACACAACCCAAACATGTCCAAAGTCGTTCTTTAGGTACACAACATAGTAGTCTATCGATATATCGATGGTTTCATTGTTGTTACACTATTCTCCACATCGGGCAAGGGCCTACAAAGCGTCTGTAATGTAGAAACTGCGCCTGGTAGTGTATTACACAACCCAAACATGTCCAAAGTCGTTCTTTAGGTACACAACATAGTAGTCTATCGATATATCGATGGTTTCATTGTTGTTACACTATTCCCTACATCGGGCAAGGGCCTACAAAGCGTCTGTAATGTAGAAACTGCGCCTGGTAGTGTTTTACACAACCCAAACATGTCCAAAGTCGTTCTTTAGGTACACAACATAGTAGTCTATCGATATATCGATGGTTTCATTGTTGTTACACTATTCTCCACATCGGGCAAGGGCCTACAAAGCGTCTGTAATGTAGAAACTGCGCCTGGTAGTGTATTACACAACCCAAACATGTCCAAAGTCGTTCTTTAGGTACACAACATAGTAGTCTATCGATATATCGATGGTTTCATTGTTGTTACACTATTCTCTACATCGGGCAAGGGCCTACAAAGCGTCTGTAATGTAGAAACTGCGCCTGGTAGTGTTTGACACAACCCAAACATGTCCAAAGTCGTTCTTTAGGTGCACAACATAGTAGTCTATCGATATATCGATGGTTTCATTGTTGTTACACTATTCCCTACATCGGGCAAGGGCCTACAAAGCGTCTGTAATGTAGAAACTGCGCTTGGTAGTGTATTATACAACCCAATCATGTCCAAAGTCGTTCTTTAGGTACACAACATAGTAGTCTATCGATATATCGATGGTTTCATTGTTGTTACACTATTCCCTACATCGGGCAAGGGCCTACAAAGCGTCTGTAATGTAGAAACTGCGCTTGGTAGTGTATTATACAATCCAAACATGTCCAAAGTCGTTCTTAAGGTACAGAAGATAATAGTCTATCGATATATCGATGGTTTCATTGTTGTTACACTATTCCCTACATCGGGCAAGGGCCTACAAAGCGTCTGTAATGTAGAAACTGCGCCTGGTAGTGTTTGACACAACCCAAACATGTCCAAAGTCGTTCGTTAGGTACACAACATAGTAGTCTATCGATATATCGATGGTTTCATTGTTGTTACACTATTCTCCACATCGGGCAAGGGCCTACAAAGCGTCTGTAATGTAGAAACTGCGCCTGGTAGTGTTTTACACAACCCAAACATGTCCAAAGTCGTTCTTTAGGTACACAACATAGTAGTCTATCGATATATCGATGGTTTCGTTGTTACACTATTCTCTACATCGGGCAAGGGCCTACAAAGCGTCTGTAATGTAGAAACTGCGCTTGGTAGTGTTTGACATAACACAAACATGTCCAAAGTCGTTCTTTAGGTACACAACATAGTAGTCTATCGATATATCGATGGTTTCATTCTTGTTACACTATTCTCTACATCGGGCAAGGGCCTACAAAGCGTCTGTCATGTAGAAACTGCGCCTAGTAGTGTTTGACACAACCCAATCATGTCCAAAGTCGTTCTTTAGGTGCACAACATAGTAGTCTATCGATATATCGATGGTTTCATTGTTGTTACACTATTCCCTACATCGGGCAAGGGCCTACAAAGCGTCTGTAATGTAGAAACTGCGCTTGGTAGTGTATTATACAATCCAAACATGTCCAAAGTCGTTCTTTAGGTACAGAACATAGTAGTCTATCGATATATCGATGGTTTCATTGTTGTTACACTATTCCCTACATCGGGCAAGGGCCTACAAAGCGTCTGTAATGTAGAAACTGCGCCTGGTAGTGTATTATGCAACCGAATCATGTCCAAAGTCGTTCTTAAGGTACAGAACATAGTAGTCTATCGATATATCGATGGTTTCATTGTTGTTACACTATTCCCTACATCGGGCAAGGGCCTACAAAGCGTCTGTAATGTAGAAACTGCGCTTGGTAGTGTTTGACACAACCCAAACATGTCCAAAGTCGTTCTTTAGGTACACAACATAGTAGTCTATCGATATATCGATGGTTTCATTGTTGTTACACTATTCTCCACATCGGGCAAGGGCCTACAAAGCGTCTGTAATGTAGAAACTGCGCTTGGTAGTGTTTGACACAACCCAAACATGTCCAAAGTCGTTCGTTAGGTACACAACATAGTAGTCTATCGATATATCGATGGTTTCATTGTTGTTACACTATTCTCCACATCGGGCAAGGGCCTACAAAGCGTCTGTAATGTAGAAACTGCGCTTGGTAGTGTTTGACACAACCCAAACATGTCCAAAGTCGTTCGTTAGGTACACAACATAGTAGTCTATCGATATATCGATGGTTTCATTGTTGTTACACTATTCTCCACATCGGGCAAGGGCCTACAAAGCGTCTGTAATGTAGAAACTGCGCCTGGTAGTGTATTATACAACCGAATCATGTCCAAAGTCGTTCTTAAGGTACAGAACATAGTAGTCTATCGATATATCGATGGTTTCATTGTTGTTACACTATTCCCTACATCGGGCAAGGGCCTACAAAGCGCCTGTAATGTAGAAACTGCGCTTGGTAGTGTTTGACACAACCCAAACATGTCCAAAGTCGTTCTTTAGGTACACAACATAGTAGTCTATCGATATATCGATGGTTTCATTGTTGTTACACTATTCTCCACATCGGGCAAGGGCCTACAAAGCGTCTGTAATGTAGAAACTGCGCCTGGTAGTGTTTGACACAACCCAAACATGTCCAAAGTCGTTCGTTAGGTACACAACATAGTAGTCTATCGATATATCGATGGTTTCATTGTTGTTACACTATTCTCCACATCGGGCAAGGGCCTACAAAGCGTCTGTAATGTAGAAACTGCGCCTGGTAGTGTTTTACACAACCCAAACATGTCCAAAGTCGTTCTTTAGGTACACAACATAGTAGTCTATCGATATATCGATGGTTTCGTTGTTACACTATTCTCTACATCGGTCAAGGGCCTACAAAGCGTCTGTAATGTAGAAACTGCGCTTGGTAGTGTTTGACATAACACAAACATGTCCAAAGTCGTTCTTTAGGTACACAACATAGTAGCCTATCGATATATCGATGGTTTCATTCTTGTTACACTATTCCCTACATCGGGCAAGGGCCTACAAAGCGTCTGTAATGTAGAAACTGCGCTTGGTAGTGTATTATACAACCCAATCATGTCCAAAGTCGTTCTTTAGGTACACAACATAGTAGTCTATCGATATATCGATGGTTTCATTGTTGTTACACTATTCCCTACATCGGGCAAGGGCCTACAAAGCGTCTGTAATGTAGAAACTGCGCTTGGTAGTGTATTATACAACACAATCATGTCCAAAGTCTTTCTTTAGGTACAGAACATGGTAGTCAATCGATATATCGATGGTTTCATTGTTGTTACACTATTCTCTACATCGGGCAAGGGCCTACAAAGCGTCTGTAATGTAGAAACTGCGCCTGGTAGTGTATTATACAATCCAAACATGTCCAAAGTCGTTCTTTAGGTACAGAACATAGTAGTCTATCGATATATCGATGGTTTCATTGTTGTTACACTATTCCCTACATCGGGCAAGGGCCTACAAAGCGTCTGTAATGTAGAAACTGCGCCTGGTAGTGTATTATACAACCGAATCATGTCCAAAGTCGTTCTTAAGGTACAGAACATAGTAGTCTATCGATATATCGATGGTTTCATTGTTGTTACACTATTCCCTACATCGGGCAAGGGCCTACAAAGCGTCTGTAATGTAGAAACTGCGCTTGGTAGTGTATTATACAACCCAATCATGTCCAAAGTCGTTCTTTAGGTACACAACATAGTAGTCTATCGATATATCGATGGTTTCATTGTTGTTACACTATTCTCCACATCGGGCAAGGGCCTACAAAGCGTCTGTAATGTAGAAACTGCGCTTGGTAGTGTTTGACACAACCCAAACATGTCCAAAGTCGTTCGTTAGGTACACAACATAGTAGTCTATCGATATATCGATGGTTTCATTGTTGTTACACTATTCTCCACATCGGGCAAGGGCCTACAAAGCGTCTGTAATGTAGAAACTGCGCTTGGTAGTGTTTGACACAACCCAAACATGTCCAAAGTCGTTCGTTAGGTACACAACATAGTAGTCTATCGATATATCGATGGTTTCATTGTTGTTACACTATTCTCCACATCGGGCAAGGGCCTACAAAGCGTCTGTAATGTAGAAACTGCGCCTGGTAGTGTATTATACAACCGAATCATGTCCAAAGTCGTTCTTAAGGTACAGAACATAGTAGTCTATCGATATATCGATGGTTTCATTGTTGTTACACTATTCCCTACATCGGGCAAGGGCCTACAAAGCGCCTGTAATGTAGAAACTGCGCTTGGTAGTGTTTGACACAACCCAAACATGTCCAAAGTCGTTCTTTAGGTACACAACATAGTAGTCTATCGATATATCGATGGTTTCATTGTTGTTACACTATTCTCCACATCGGGCAAGGGCCTACAAAGCGTCTGTAATGTAGAAACTGCGCTTGGTAGTGTTTGACACAACCCAAACATGTCCAAAGTCGTTCGTTAGGTACACAACATAGTAGTCTATCGATATATCGATGGTTTCATTGTTGTTACACTATTCTCCACATCGGGCAAGGGCCTACAAAACGTCTGTAATGTAGAAACTGCGCCTGGTAGTGTATTATACAACCGAATCATGTCCAAAGTCGTTCTTAAGGTACAGAACATAGTAGTCTATCGATATATCGATGGTTTCATTGTTGTTACAATATTCCCTACATCGGGCAAGGGCCTACAAAGCGTCTGTAATGTAGAAACTGCGCTTGGTAGTGTATTATACAACCCAATCATGTCCAAAGTCGTTCTTTAGGTACACAACATAGTAGTCTATCGATATATCGATGGTTTCATTGTTGTTACACTATTCCCTACATCGGGCAAGGGCCTACAAAGCGTCTGTAATGTAGAAACTGCGCTTGGTAGTGTATTATACAACCCAATCATGTCCAAAGTCGTTCTTTAGGTACACAACATGGTAGTCTATCGATACATCGATGGTTTCATTGTTGTTACACTATTCTCCACATCGGGCAAGGGCCTACAAAGCGTCTGTAATGTAGAAACTGCGCCTGGTAGTGTATTATACAATCCAAACATGTCCAAAGTCGTTCTTTAGGTACACAACATAGTAGTCTATCGATATATCGATGGTTTCATTGTTGTTACACTATTCCCTACATCGGGCAAGGGCCTACAAAGCGTCTGTAATGTAGAAACTGCGCCTGGTAGTGTTTGACACAACCCAAACATGTCCAAAGTCGTTCGTTAGGTACACAACATAGTAGTCTATCGATATATCGATGGTTTCATTGTTGTTACACTATTCTCCACATCGGGCAAGGGCCTACAAAGCGTCTGTAATGTAGAAACTGCGCCTGGTAGTGTTTTACACAACCCAAACATGTCCAAAGTCGTTCTTTAGGTACACAACATAGTAGTCTATCGATATATCGATGGTTTCATTGTTGTTACACTATTCTCTACATCGGGCAAGGGCCTACAAAGCGTCTGTAATGTAGAAACTGCGCTTGGTAGTGTTTGACATAACAGAAACATGTCCAATGTCCAAAGTCGTTCTTTAGGTGCACAACATAGTAGTCTATCGATATATCGATGGTTTCATTGTTGTTACACTATTCCCTACATCGGGCAAGGGCCTACAAAGCGTCTGTAATGTAGAAACTGCGCTTGGTAGTGTTTGACATAACAGAAACATGTCCAATGTCCAAAGTCGTTCTTTAGGTGCACAACATAGTAGTCTATCGATATATCGATGGTTTCATTGTTGTTACACTATTCCCTACATCGGGCAAGGGCCTACAAAGCGTCTGTAATGTAGAAACTTCGCTTGGTAAGTGTTTGACACAACCCAATCATGTCCAAAGTCGTTCTTTAGGTACACAACATAGTAGTCTATCGATATATCGATGGTTTCATTGTTGTTACACTATTCCCTACATCGGGCAAGGGCCTACAAAGCGTCTGTAATGTAGAAACTGCGCTTGGTAGTGTATTATACAACACAATCATGTCCAAAGTCGATCTTTAGGTACACAACATGGTAGTCTATCGATACATCGATGGTTTCATTGTTGTTACACTATTCTCCACATCGGGCAAGGGCCTACAAAGCGTCTGTAATGTAGAAACTGCGCCTGGTAGTGTATTATACAATCCAAACATGTCCAAAGTCGTTCTTTAGGTACAGAACATAGTAGTCTATCGATATATCGATGGTTTCATTGTTGTTACACTATTCCCTACATCGGGCAAGGGCCTACAAAGCGTCTGTAATGTAGAAACTGCGCCTGGTAGATTATTATACAACCGAATCATGTCCAAAGTCGTTCTTAAGGTACAGAACATAGTAGTCTATCGATATATCGATGGTTTCATTGTTGTTACACTATTCCCTACATCGGGCAAGGGCCTACAAAGCGTCTGTAATGTAGAAACTGCGCCTGGTAGTGTATTATACAACCGAATCATGTCCAAAGTCGTTCTTAAGGTACAGAACATAGTAGTCTATCGATATATCGATGGTTTCATTGTTGTTACACTATTCCCTACATCGGGCAAGGGCCTACAAAGCGTCTGTAATGTAGAAACTGCGCTTGGTAGTGTTTGACACAACCCAAACATGTCCAAAGTCGTTCTTTAGGTACACAACATAGTAGTCTATCGATATATCGATGGTTTCATTGTTGTTACACTATTCTCTACATCGGGCAAGGGCCTACAAAGCGTCTGTAATGTAGAAACTGCGCTTGGTAGTGTTTGACATAACAGAAACATGTCCAAAGTCGTTCTTTAGGTGCACAACATAGTAGTCTATCGATATATCGATGGTTTCATTGTTGTTACACTATTCCCTACATCGGGCAAGGGCCTACAAAGCGTCTGTAATGTAGAAACTGCGCTTGGTAGTGTTTGACATAACAGAAACATGTCCAATGTCCAAAGTCGTTCTTTAGGTGCACAACATAGTAGTCTATCGATATATCGATGGTTTCATTGTTGTTACACTATTCTCCACATCGGGCAAGGGCCTACAAAGCGTCTGTAATGTAGAAACTGCGCCTGGTAGTGTTTGACACAACCCAAACATGTCCAAAGTCGTTCGTTAGGTACACAACATAGTAGTCTATCGATATATCGATGGTTTCATTGTTGTTACACTATTCTCCACATCGGGCAAGGGCCTACAAAGCGTCTGTAATGTAGAAACTGCGCCTGGTAGTGTTTTATACAACCCAAACATGTCCAAAGTCGTTCTTTAGGTACACAACATAGTAGTCTATCGATATATCGATGGTTTCATTGTTGTTACACTATTCTCTACATCGGGCAAGGGCCTACAAAGCGTCTGTAATGTAGAAACTGCGCTTGGTAGTGTTTGACATAACAGAAACATGTCCAATGTCCAAAGTCGTTCTTTAGGTGCACAACATAGTAGTCTATCGATATATCGATGGTTTCATTGTTGTTACACTATTCCCTACATCGGGCAAGGGCCTACAAAGCGTCTGTAATGTAGAAACTTCGCTTGGTAAGTGTTTGACACAACCCAACCATGTCCAAAGTCGTTCTTTAGGTACACAACATAGTAGTCTATCGATATATCGATGGTTTCATTGTTGTTACACTATTCTCCACATCGGGCAAGGGCCTACAAAGCGTCTGTAATGTAGAAACTGCGCTTGGTAGTGTTTGACATAACACAAACATGTCCAAACTCGTTCTTTAGGTACACAACATAGTAGCCTATCGATATATCGATGGTTTCATTGTTGTTACACTATTCCCTACATCGGGCAAGGGCCTACAAAGCGTCTGTAATGTAGAAACTGCGCTTGGTAGTGTATTATACAACCCAATCATGTCCAAAGTCGTTCTTTAGGTACACAACATAGTAGTCTATCGATATATCGATGGTTTCATTGTTGTTACACTATTCCCTACATCGGGCAAGGGCCTACAAAGCGTCTGTAATGTAGAAACTGCGCTTGGTAGTGTATTATACAACCCAATCATGTCCAAAGTCGTTCTTTAGGTACACAACATGGTAGTCTATCGATACATCGATGGTTTCATTGTTGTTACACTATTCTCCACATCGGGCAAGGGCCTACAAAGCGTCTGTAATGTAGAAACTGCGCCTGGTAGTGTATTATACAATCCAAACATGTCCAAAGTCGTTCTTTAGGTACACAACATAGTAGTCTATCGATATATCGATGGTTTCATTGTTGTTACACTATTCCCTACATCGGGCAAGGGCCTACAAAGCGTCTGTAATGTAGAAACTGCGCCTGGTAGTGTATTATACAACCGAATCATGTCCAAAGTCGTTCTTTAGGAACAGAACATAGTAGTCTATCGATATATCGATGGTTTCATTGTTGTTACACTATTCCCTACATCGGGCAAGGGCCTACAAAGCGTCTGTAATGTAGAAACTGCGCTTGGTAGTGTTTGACACAACCCAAACATGTCCAAAGTCGTTCGTTAGGTACACAACATAGTAGTCTATCGATATATCGATGGTTTCATTGTTGTTACACTATTCTCCACATCGGGCAAGGGCCTACAAAGCGTCTGTAATGTAGAAACTGCGCCTGGTAGTGTTTTGCACAACCCAAACATGTCCAAAGTCGTTCTTTAGGTACACAACATAGTAGTCTATCGATATATCGATGGTTTCATTGTTGTTACACTATTCTCTACATCGGGCAAGGGCCTACAAAGCGTCTGTAATGTAGAAACTGCGCTTGGTAGTGTTTGACATAACAGAAACATGTCCAATGTCCAAAGTCGTTCTTAAGGTGCACAACATAGTAGTCTATCGATATATCGATGGTTTCATTGTTGTTACACTATTCCCTACATCGGGCAAGGGCCTACAAAGCGTCTGTAATGTAGAAACTGCGCTTGGTAGTGTTTGACATAACAGAAACATGTCCAATGTCCCTAAGTCGTTCTTTAGGTGCACAACATAGTAGTCTATCGATATATCGATGGTTTCATTGTTGTTACACTATTCCCTACATCGGGCAAGGGCCTACAAAGCGTCTGTAATGTAGAAACTGCGCTTGGTAAGTGTTTGACACAACCCAATCATGTCCAAAGTCGTTCTTTAGGTACACAACATAGTAGTCTATCGATATATCGATGGTTTCATTGTTGTTACACTATTCCCTACATCGGGCAAGGGCCTACAAAGCGTCTGTAATGTAGAAACTGCGCTTGGTAGTGTATTATACAACACAATCATGTCCAAAGTCGTTCTTTAGGTACACAACATGGTAGTCTATCGATACATCGATGGTTTCATTGTTGTTACACTATTCTCCACATCGGGCAAGGGCCTACAAAGCGTCGGTAATGTAGAAACTGCGCCTGGTAGTGTATTATACAATCCAAACATGTCCAAAGTCGTTCTTTAGGTACAGAACATAGTAGTCTATCGATATATCGATGGTTTCATTGTTGTTACACTATTCCCTACATCGGGCAAGGGCCTACAAAGCGTCTGTAATGTAGAAACTGCGCTTGGTAGTGTTTGACACAACCCAAACATGTCCAAAGTCGTTCGTTAGGTACACAACATAGTAGTCTATCGATATATCGATGGTTTCATTGTTGTTACACTATTCTCCACATCGGGCAAGGGCCTACAAAGCGTCTGTAATGTAGAAACTCCGCCTGGTAGTGTTTTACACAACCCAAACATGTCCAAAGTCGTTCTTTAGGTACACAACATAGTAGTCTATCGATATATCGATGGTTTCATTGTTGTTACACTATTCTCTACATCGGGCAAGGGCCTACAAAGCGTCTGTAATGTAGAAACTGCCCTTGGTAGTGTTTGACATAACAGAAACATGTCCAAAGTCGTTCTTTAGGTGCACAACATAGTAGTCTATCGATATATCGATGGTTTCATTGTTGTTACACTATTCCCTACATCGGGCAAGGGCCTACAAAGCGTCTGTAATGTAGAAACTGCGCTTGGTAGTGTATTATACAACACAATCATGTCCAAAGTCGTTCTTTAGGTACACAACATGGTAGTCTATCGATACATCGATGGTTTCATTGTTGTTACACTATTCCCTACATCGGGCAAGGGCCTACAAAGCGTCTGTAATGTAGAAACTGCGCTTGGTAGTGTTTGACATAACAGAAACATGTCCAAAGTCGTTCTTTAGGTGCACAACATAGTAGTCTATCGATATATCGATGGTTTCATTGTTGTTACACTATTCCCTACATCGGGCAAGGGCCTACAAAGCGTCTGTAATGTAGAAACTGCGCTTGGTAGTGTTTGACACAACCCAATCATGTCCAAAGTCGTTCTTTAGGTACACAACATAGTAGTCTATCGATATATCGATGGTTTCATTGTTGTTACACTATTCCCTACATCGGGCAAGGGCCTACAAAGCGTCTGTAATGTAGAATCTGCGCTTGGTAGTGTATTATACAACACAATCATGTCCAAAGTCGTTCTTTAGGTACACAACATGGTAGTCTATCGATACATCGATGGTTTCATTGTTGTTACACTATTCTCCACATCGGGCAAGGGCCTACAAAGCGTCTGTAATGTAGAAACTGCGCCTGGTAGTGTATTATACAATCCAAACATGTCCAAAGTCGTTCTTTAGGTACAGAACATAGTAGTCTATCGATATATCGATGGTTTCATTGTTGTTACACTATTCCCTACATCGGGCAAGGGCCTACAAAGCGTCTGTAATGTAGAAACTGCGCTTGGTAGTGTTTGACACAACCCAAACATGTCCAAAGTCGTTCGTTAGGTACACAACATAGTAGTCTATCGATATATCGATGGTTTCATTGTTGTTACACTATTCTTCACATCGGGCAAGGGCCTACAAAGCGTCTGTAATGTAGAAACTCCGCCTGGTAGTGTTTTACACAACCCAAACATGTCCAAAGTCGTTCTTTAGGTACACAACATAGTAGTCTATCGATATATCGATGGTTTCATTGTTGTTACACTATTCTCTACATCGGGCAAGGGCCTACAAAGCGTCTGTAATGTAGAAACTGCCCTTGGTAGTGTTTGACATAACAGAAACATGTCCAAAGTCGTTCTTTAGGTGCACAACATAGTAGTCTATCGATATATCGATGGTTTCATTGTTGTTACACTATTCCCTACATCGGGCAAGGGCCTACAAAGCGTCTGTAATGTAGAAACTGCGCTTGGTAGTGTATTATACAACACAATCATGTCCAAAGTCGTTCTTTAGGTACACAACATGGTAGTCTATCGATACATCGATGGTTTCATTGTTGTTACACTATTCCCTACATCGGGCAAGGGCCTACAAAGCGTCTGTAATGTAGAAACTGCGCTTGGTAGTGTTTGACATAACAGAAACATGTCCAAAGTCGTTCTTTAGGTGCACAACATAGTAGTCTATCGATATATCGATGGTTTCATTGTTGTTACACTATTCCCTACATCGGGCAAGGGCCTACAAAGCGTCTGTAATGTAGAAACTGCGCTTGGTAGTGTTTGACATAACAGAAACATGTCCAATGTCCAAAGTCGTTCTTTAGGTGCACAACATAGTAGTCTATCGATATATCGATGGTTTCATTGTTGTTACACTATTCTCCACATCGGGCAAGGGCCTACAAAGCGTCTGTAATGTAGAAACTGCGCCTGGTAGTGTTTTACACAACCCAAACATGTCCAAAGTCGTTCTTTAGGTACACAACATAGTAGTCTATCGATATATCGATGGTTTCATTGTTGTTACACTATTCTCTACATCGGGCAAGGGCCTACAAAGCGTCTGTAATGTAGAAACTGCGCTTGGTAGTGTTTGACATAACAGAAACATGTCCAAAGTCGTTCTTTAGGTGCACAACATAGTAGTCTATCGATATATCGATGGTTTCATTGTTGTTACACTATTCCCTACATCGGGCAAGGGCCTACAAAGCGTCTGTAAAGTAGAAACTTCGCTTGGTAAGTGTTTGACACAACCCAAACATGTCCAAAGTCGTTCTTTAGGTGCACAACATAGTAGTCTATCGATATATCGATGGTTTCATTGTTGTTACACTATTCCCTACATCGGGCAAGGGCCTACAAAGCGTCTGTAATGTAGAAACTGCGCTTGGTAGTGTTTGACATAACAGAAACATGTCCAATGTCCAAAGTCGTTCTTTAGGTGCACAACATAGTAGTCTATCGATATATCGATGGTTTCATTGTTGTTACACTATTCTCCACATCGGGCAAGGGCCTACAAAGCGTCTGTAATGTAGAAACTGCGCCTGGTAGTGTTTTACACAACCCAAACATGTCCAAAGTCGTTCTTTAGGTACACAACATAGTAGTCTATCGATATATCGATGGTTTCATTGTTGTTACACTATTCTCTACATCGGGCAAGGGCCTACAAAGCGTCTGTAATGTAGAAACTGCGCTTGGTAGTGTTTGACATAACAGAAACATGTCCAAAGTCGTTCTTTAGGTGCACAACATAGTAGTCTATCGATATATCGATGGTTTCATTGTTGTTACACTATTCCCTACATCGGGCAAGGGCCTACAAAGCGTCTGTAATGTAGAAACTGCGCTTGGTAGTGTATTATACAACACAATCATGTCCAAAGTCGTTCTTTAGGTACACAACATGGTAGTCTATCGATACATCGATGGTTTCATTGTTGTTACACTATTCTCCACATCGGGCAAGGGCCTACAAAGCGTCTGTAATGTAGAAACTGCGCCTGGTAGTGTATTATACAATCCAAACATGTCCAAAGTCGTTCTTTAGGTACAGAACATAGTAGTCTATCGATATATCGATGGTTTCATTGTTGTTACACTATTCCCTACATCGGGCAAGGGCCTACAAAGCGTCTGTAATGTAGAAACTGCGCTTGGTAGTGTTTGACACAACCCAAACATGTCCAAAGTCGTTCGTTAGGTACACAACATAGTAGTCTATCGATATATCGATGGTTTCATTGTTGTTACACTATTCTCCACATCGGGCAAGGGCCTACAAAGCGTCTGTAATGTAGAAACTCCGCCTGGTAGTGTTTTACACAACCCAAACATGTCCAAAGTCGTTCTTTAGGTACACAACATAGTAGTCTATCGATATATCGATGGTTTCATTGTTGTTACACTATTCTCTACATCGGGCAAGGGCCTACAAAGCGTCTGTAATGTAGAAACTGCGCTTGGTAGTGTTTGACATAACAGAAACATGTCCAAAGTCGTTCTTTAGGTGCACAACATAGTAGTCTATCGATATATCGATGGTTTCATTGTTGTTACACTATTCCCTACATCGGGCAAGGGCCTACAAAGCGTCTGTAATGTAGAAACTGCGCTTGGTAGTGTATTATACAACACAATCATGTCCAAAGTCGTTCTTTAGGTACACAACATGGTAGTCTATCGATACATCGATGGTTTCATTGTTGTTACACTATTCCCTACATCGGGCAAGGGCCTACAAAGCGTCTGTAATGTAGAAACTGCGCTTGGTAGTGTTTGACATAACACAAACATGTCCAAAGTCGTTCTTTAGGTGCACAACATAGTAGTCTATCGATATATCGATGGTTTCATTGTTGTTACACTATTCCCTACATCGGGCAAGGGCCTACAAAGCGTCTGTAATGTAGAAACTGCGCTTGGTAGTGTTTGACATAACAGAAACATGTCCAATGTCCAAAGTCGTTCTTTAGGTGCACAACATAGTAGTCTATCGATATATCGATGGTTTCATTGTTGTTACACTATTCTCCACATCGGGCAAGGGCCTACAAAGCGTCTGTAATGTAGAAACTGCGCCTGGTAGTGTTTTACACAACCCAAACATGTCCAAAGTCGTTCTTTAGGTACACAACATAGTAGTCTATCGATATATCGATGGTTTCATTGTTGTTACACTATTCTCTACATCGGGCAAGGGCCTACAAAGCGTCTGTAATGTAGAAACTGCGCTTGGTAGTGTTTGACATAACAGAAACATGTCCAAAGTCGTTCTTTAGGTGCACAACATAGTAGTCTATCGATATATCGATGGTTTCATTGTTGTTACACTATTCCCTACATCGGGCAAGGGCCTACAAAGCGTCTGTAATGTAGAAACTGCGCTTGGTAGTGTATTATACAACACAATCATGTCCAAAGTCGTTCTTTAGGTACACAACATGGTAGTCTATCGATACATCGATGGTTTCATTGTTGTTACACTATTCTCCACATCGGGCAAGGGCCTACAAAGCGTCTGTAATGTAGAAACTGCGCCTGGTAGTGTATTATACAATCCAAACATGTCCAAAGTCGTTCTTTAGGTACAGAACATAGTAGTCTATCGATATATCGATGGTTTCATTGTTGTTACACTATTCCCTACATCGGGCAAGGGCCTACAAAGCGTCTGTAATGTAGAAACTGCGCTTGGTAGTGTTTGACACAACCCAAACATGTCCAAAGTCGTTCGTTAGGTACACAACATAGTAGTCTATCGATATATCGATGGTTTCATTGTTGTTACACTATTCTCCACATCGGGCAAGGGCCTACAAAGCGTCTGTAATGTAGAAACTCCGCCTGGTAGTGTTTTACACAACCCAAACATGTCCAAAGTCGTTCTTTAGGTACACAACATAGTAGTCTATCGATATATCGATGGTTTCATTGTTGTTACACTATTCTCTACATCGGGCAAGGGCCTACAAAGCGTCTGTAATGTAGAAACTGCGCTTGGTAGTGTTTGACATAACAGAAACATGTCCAAAGTCGTTCTTTAGGTGCACAACATAGTAGTCTATCGATATATCGATGGTTTCATTGTTGTTACACTATTCCCTACATCGGGCAAGGGCCTACAAAGCGTCTGTAATGTAGAAACTGCGCTTGGTAGTGTATTATACAACACAATCATGTCCAAAGTCGTTCTTTAGGTACACAACATGGTAGTCTATCGATACATCGATGGTTTCATTGTTGTTACACTATTCCCTACATCGGGCAAGGGCCTACAAAGCGTCTGTAATGTAGAAACTGCGCTTGGTAGTGTTTGACATAACAGAAACATGTCCAAAGTCGTTCTTTAGGTGCACAACATAGTAGTCTATCGATATATCGATGGTTTCATTGTTGTTACACTATTCCCTACATCGGGCAAGGGCCTACAAAGCGTCTGTAATGTAGAAACTGCGCTTGGTAGTGTTTGACATAACAGAAACATGTCCAATGTCCAAAGTCGTTCTTTAGGTGCACAACATAGTAGTCTATCGATATATCGATGGTTTCATTGTTGTTACACTATTCTCCACATCGGGCAAGGGCCTACAAAGCGTCTGTAATGTAGAAACTGCGCCTGGTAGTGTTTTACACAACCCAAACATGTCCAAAGTCGTTCTTTAGGTACACAACATAGTAGTCTATCGATATATCGATGGTTTCATTGTTGTTACACTATTCTCTACATCGGGCAAGGGCCTACAAAGCGTCTGTAATGTAGAAACTGCGCTTGGTAGTGTTTGACATAACAGAAACATGTCCAAAGTCGTTCTTTAGGTGCACAACATAGTAGTCTATCGATATATCGATGGTTTCATTGTTGTTACACTATTCCCTACATCGGGCAAGGGCCTACAAAGCGTCTGTAAAGTAGAAACTTCGCTTGGTAAGTGTTTGACACAACCCAAACATGTCCAAAGTCGTTCTTTAGGTACACAACATAGTAGTCTATCGATATATCGATGGTTTCATTGTTGTTACACTATTCTCCACATCGGGCATGGGCCTACAAAGCGTCTGTAATGTAGAAACTGCGCCTGGTAGTGTTTTACACAACCCAAACATGTCCAAAGTCGTTCTTTAGGTACACAACATAGTAGTCTATCGATATATCGATGGTTTCATTGTTGTTACACTATTCTCCACATCGGGCAAGGGCCTACAAAGCGTCTGTAATGTAGAAACTGCGCTTGGTTGTGTTTGACATAACACAACCATGTCCAAAGTCGTTCTTTAGGTACACAACATAGTAGCCTATCGATATATCGATGGTTTCATTGTTGTTACACTATTCCCTACATCGGGCAAGGGCCTACAAAGCGTCTGTAATGTAGAAACTGCGCTTGGTAGTGTATTATACAACCCAATCATGTCCAAAGTCGTTCTTTAGGTACACAACATAGTAGTCTATCGATATATCGATGGTTTCATTGTTGTTACACTATTCCCTACATCGGGCAAGGGCCTACAAAGCGTCTGTAGTTTAGAAACTGCGCTTGGTAGTGTTTGACATAACAGAAACATGTCCAATGTCCAAAGTCGTTCTTTAGGTACAGAACATAGTAGTCTATCGATTTTATCGATGGTTTCATTGTTGTTACACTATTCCCTACATCGGGCATGGGCCTACAAAGCGTCTGTAATGTAGAAACTGCGCTTGGTAGTGTTTGACATAACACAAACATGTCCAAAGTCGTTCTTTAGGTGCACAACATAGTAGTCTATCGATATATCGATGGTTTCATTGTTGTTACACTATTCCCTACATCGGGCAAGGGCCTACAAAGCGTCTGTAAAGTAGAAACTTCGCTTGGTAAGTGTTTGACACAACCCAAACATGTCCAAAGTCGTTCTTTAGGTACACAACATAGTAGTCTATCGATATATCGATGGTTTCATTGTTGTTACACTATTCTCCACATCGGGCAAGGGCCTACAAAGCGTCTGTAATGTAGAAACTCCGCCTGGTAGTGTTTTACACAACCCAAACATGTCCAAAGTCGTTCTTTAGGTACACAACATAGTAGTCTATCGATATATCGATGGTTTCATTGTTGTTACACTATTCTCTACATCGGGCAAGGGCCTACAAAGCGTCTGTAATGTAGAAACTGCGCTTGGTAGTGTTTGACATAACAGAAACATGTCCAAAGTCGTTCTTAAGGTGCACAACATAGTAGTCTATCGATATATCGATGGTTTCATTGTTGTTACACTATTCCCTACATCGGGCAAGGGCCTACAAAGCGTCTGTAATGTAGAAACTGCGCTTGGTAGTGTATTATACAACACAATCATGTCCAAAGTCGTTCTTTAGGTACACAACATGGTAGTCTATCGATACATCGATGGTTTCATTGTTGTTACACTATTCCCTACATCGGGCAAGGGCCTACAAAGCGTCTGTAATGTAGAAACTGCGCTTGGTAGTGTTTGACATAACAGAAACATGTCCAAAGTCGTTCTTTAGGTGCACAACATAGTAGTCTATCGATACATCGATGGTTTCATTGTTGTTACACTATTCCCTACATCGGGCAAGGGCCTACAAAGCGTCTGTAATGTAGAAACTGCGCTTGGTAGTGTTTGACATAACAGAAACATGTCCAATGTCCAAAGTCGTTCTTTAGGTGCACAACATAGTAGTCTATCGATATATCGATGGTTTCATTGTTGTTACACTATTCTCCACATCGGGCAAGGGCCTACAAAGCGTCTGTAATGTAGAAACTGCGCCTGGTAGTGTTTTACACAACCCAAACATGTCCAAAGTCGTTCTTTAGGTACACAACATAGTAGTCTATCGATATATCGATGGTTTCATTGTTGTTACACTATTCTCTACATCGGGCAAGGGCCTACAAAGCGTCTGTAATGTAGAAACTGCGCTTGGTAGTGTTTGACATAACAGAAACATGTCCAAAGTCGTTCTTTAGGTGCACAACATAGTAGTCTATCGATATATCGATGGTTTCATTGTTGTTACACTATTCCCTACATCGGGCAAGGGCCTACAAAGCGTCTGTAAAGTAGAAACTTCGCTTGGTAAGTGTTTGACACAACCCAAACATGTCCAAAGTCGTTCTTTAGGTACACAACATAGTAGTCTATCGATATATCGATGGTTTCATTGTTGTTACACTATTCTCCACATCGGGCATGGGCCTACAAAGCGTCTGTAATGTAGAAACTGCGCCTGGTAGTGTTTTACACAACCCAAACATGTCCAAAGTCGTTCTTTAGGTACACAACATAGTAGTCTATCGATATATCGATGGTTTCATTGTTGTTACACTATTCTCCACATCGGGCAAGGGCCTACAAAGCGTCTGTAATGTAGAAACTGCGCTTGGTTGTGTTTGACATAACACAACCATGTCCAAAGTCGTTCTTTAGGTACACAACATAGTAGCCTATCGATATATCGATGGTTTCATTGTTGTTACACTATTCCCTACATCGGGCAAGGGCCTACAAAGCGTCTGTAATGTAGAAACTGCGCTTGGTAGTGTATTATACAACCCAATCATGTCCAAAGTCGTTCTTTAGGTACACAACATAGTAGTCTATCGATATATCGATGGTTTCATTGTTGTTACACTATTCCCTACATCGGGCAAGGGCCTACAAAGCGTCTGTAGTTTAGAAACTGCGCTTGGTAGTGTTTGACATAACAGAAACATGTCCAATGTCCAAAGTCGTTCTTTAGGTACAGAACATAGTAGTCTATCGATTTTATCGATGGTTTCATTGTTGTTACACTATTCCCTACATCGGGCAAGGGCCTACAAAGCGTCTGTAATGTAGAAACTGCGCTTGGTAGTGTTTGACATAACACAAACATGTCCAAAGTCGTTCTTTAGGTGCACAACATAGTAGTCTATCGATATATCGATGGTTTCATTGTTGTTACACTATTCCCTACATCGGGCAAGGGCCTACAAAGCGTCTGTAAAGTAGAAACTTCGCTTGGTAAGTGTTTGACACAACCCAAACATGTCCAAAGTCGTTCTTTAGGTACACAACATAGTAGTCTATCGATATATCGATGGTTTCATTGTTGTTACACTATTCTCCACATCGGGCATGGGCCTACAAAGCGTCTGTAATGTAGAAACTGCGCCTGGTAGTGTTTTACACAACCCAAACATGTCCAAAGTCGTTCTTTAGGTACACAACATAGTAGTCTATCGATATATCGATGGTTTCATTGTTGTTACACTATTCTCCACATCGGGCAAGGGCCTACAAAGCGTCTGTAATGTAGAAACTGCGCCTAGTAGTGTTTGACATAACGCAAACATGTCCAAAGTCGTTCTTTAGGTACACAACATAGTAGCCTATCGATATATCGATGGTTTCATTGTTGTTACACTATTCCCTACATCGGGCAAGGGCCTACAAAGCGTCTGTAATGTAGAAACTGCGCTTGGTAGTGTATTATACAACCCAATCATGTCCAAAGTCGTTCTTTAGGTACACAACATAGTAGTCTATCGATATATCGATGGTTTCATTGTTGTTACACTATTCCCTACATCGGGCAAGGGCCTACAAAGCGTCTGTAATTTAGAAACTGCGCTTGGTAGTGTTTGACATAACAGAAACATGTCCAATGTCCAAAGTCGTTCTTTAGGTGCACAACATAGTAGTCTATCGATACATCGATGGTTTCATTGTTGTTACACTATTCCCTACATCGGGCAAGGGCCTACAAAGCGTCTGTAATGTAGAAACTGCGCTTGGTAGTGTTTGACATAACACAAACATGTCCAAAGTCGTTCTTTAGGTGCACAACATAGTAGTCTATCGATATATCGATGGTTTCATTGTTGTTACACTATTCCCTACATCGGGCAATGGCCTACAAAGCGTCTGTAAAGTAGAAACTTCGCTTGGTAAGTGTTTGACACAACCCAAACATGTCCAAAGTCGTTCTTTAGGTACACAACATAGTAGTCTATCGATATATCGATGGTTTCATTGTTGTTACACTATTCTCCACATCGGGCATGGGCCTACAAAGCGTCTGTAATGTAGAAACTGCGCCTGGTAGTGTTTTACACAACCCAAACATGTCCAAAGTCGTTCTTTAGGTACACAACATAGTAGTCTATCGATATATCGATGGTTTCATTGTTGTTACACTATTCCCTACATCGGGCAAGGGCCTACAAAGCGTCTGTAATGTAGAAACTGCGCTTGGTAGTGTTTGACATAACACAAACATGTCCAAAGTCGTTCTTTAGGTGCACAACATAGTAGTCTATCGATATATCGATGGTTTCATTGTTGTTACACTATTCCCTACATCGGGCAAGGGCCTACAAAGCGTCTGTAAAGTAGAAACTTCGCTTGGTAAGTGTTTGACACAACCCAAACATGTCCAAAGTCGTTCTTTAGGTACACAACATAGTAGTCTATCGATATATCGATGGTTTCATTGTTGTTACACTATTCTCCACATCGGGCATGGGCCTACAAAGCGTCTGTAATGTAGAAACTGCGCCTGGTAGTGTTTTACACAACCCAAACATGTCCAAAGTCGTTCTTTAGGTACACAACATAGTAGTCTATCGATATATCGATGGTTTCATTGTTGTTACACTATTCTCCACATCGGGCAAGGGCCTACAAAGCGTCTGTAATGTAGAAACTGCGCCTAGTAGTGTTTGACATAACGCAAACATGTCCAAAGTCGTTCTTTAGGTACACAACATAGTAGCCTATCGATATATCGATGGTTTCATTGTTGTTACACTATTCCCTACATCGGGCAAGGGCCTACAAAGCGTCTGTAATGTAGAAACTGCGCTTGGTAGTGTATTATACAACCCAATCATGTCCAAAGTCGTTCTTTAGGTACACAACATAGTAGTCTATCGATATATCGATGGTTTCATTGTTGTTACACTATTCCCTACATCGGGCAAGGGCCTACAAAGCGTCTGTAATTTAGAAACTGCGCTTGGTAGTGTTTGACATAACAGAAACATGTCCAATGTCCAAAGTCGTTCTTTAGGTGCACAACATAGTAGTCTATCGATACATCGATGGTTTCATTGTTGTTACACTATTCCCTACATCGGGCAAGGGCCTACAAAGCGTCTGTAATGTAGAAACTGCGCTTGGTAGTGTTTGACATAACACAAACATGTCCAAAGTCGTTCTTTAGGTGCACAACATAGTAGTCTATCGATATATCGATGGTTTCATTGTTGTTACACTATTCCCTACATCGGGCAAGGGCCTACAAAGCGTCTGTAAAGTAGAAACTTCGCTTGGTAAGTGTTTGACACAACCCAAACATGTCCAAAGTCGTTCTTTAGGTACACAACATAGTAGTCTATCGATATATCGATGGTTTCATTGTTGTTACACTATTCTCCACATCGGGCATGGGCCTACAAAGCGTCTGTAATGTAGAAACTCCGCCTGGTAGTGTTTTACACAACCCAAACATGTCCAAAGTCGTTCTTTAGGTACACAACATAGTAGTCTATCGATATATCGATGGTTTCATTGTTGTTACACTATTCCCTACATCGGGCAAGGGCCTACAAAGCGTCTGTAATGTAGAAACTGCGCTTGGTAGTGTTTGACATAACACAAACATGTCCAAAGTCGTTCTTTAGGTGCACAACATAGTAGTCTATCGATATATCGATGGTTTCATTGTTGTTACACTATTCCCTACATCGGGCAAGGGCCTACAAAGCGTCTGTAATGTAGAAACTGCGCTTGGTAGTGTATTATACAACCCAATCATGTCCAAAGTCGTTCTTTAGGTACACAACATAGTAGTCTATCGATATATCGATGGTTTCATTGTTGTTACACTATTCCCTACATCGGGCAAGGGCCTACAAAGCGTCTGTAATGTAGAAACTGCGCTTGGTAGTGTTTGACATAACAGAAACATGTCCAATGTCCAAAGTCGTACTTTAGGTGCACAACATAGTAGTCTATCGATATATCGATGGTTTCATTGTTGTTACACTATTCCCTACATCGGGCAAGGGCCTACAAAGCGTCTGTAAAGTAGAAACTTCGCTTGGTAAGTGTTTGACACAACCCAAACATGTCCAAAGTCGTTCTTTAGGTACACAACATAGTAGTCTATCGATATATCGATGGTTTCATTGTTGTTACACTATTCTCCACATCGGGCATGGGCCTACAAAGCGTCTGTAATGTAGAAACTGCGCCTGGTAGTGTTTGACACAACCCAAACATGTCCAAAGTCGTTCTTTAGGTACACAACATAGTAGTCTATCGATATATCGATGGTTTCATTGTTGTTACACTATTCTCCACATCGGGCAAGGGCCTACAAAGCGTCTGTAATGTAGAAACTGCGCCTGGTAGTGTTTGACATAACACAAACATGTCCAAAGTCGTTCTTTAGGTACACAACATAGTAGCCTATCGATATATCGATGGTTTCATTGTTGTTACACTATTCCCTACATCGGGCAAGGGCCTACAAAGCGTCTGTAATGTAGAAACTGCGCTTGGTAGTGTATTATACAACCCAATCATGTCCAAAGTCGTTCTTTAGGTACACAACATAGTAGTCTATCGATATATCGATGGTTTCATTGTTGTTACACTATTCCCTACATCGGGCAAGGGCCTACAAAGCGTCTGTAATGTAGAAACTGCGCCTGGTAGTGTATTATACAACCGAATCATGTCCAAAGTCGTTCTTAAGGTACAGAACATAGTAGTCTATCGATATATCGATGGTTTCATTGTTGTTACACTATTCCCTACATCGGGCAAGGGCCTACAAAGCGTCTGTAATGTAGAAACTGCGCTTGGTAGTGTTTGACACAACCCAAACATGTCCAAAGTCGTTCGTTAGGTACACAACATAGTAGTCTATCGATATATCGATGGTTTCATCGTTGTTACACTATTCTCCACATCGGGCAAGGGCCTACAAAGCGTCTGTAATGTAGAAACTGCGCTTGGTAGTGTTTGACACAACCCAAACATGTCCAAAGTCGTTCTTTAGGTACACAACATAGTAGTCTATCGATATATCGATGGTTTCATTGTTGTTACACTATTCTCCACATCGGGCAAGGGCCTACAAAGCGTCTGTAATGTAGAAACTGCGCCTGGTAGTGTTTGACATAACACAAACATGTCCAAAGTCGTTCTTTAGGTACACAACATAGTAGCCTATCGATATATCGATGGTTTCATTGTTGTTACACTATTCCCTACATCGGGCAAGGGCCTACAAAGCGTCTGTAATGTAGAAACTGCGCTTGGTAGTGTATTATACAACCCAATCATGTCGAAAGTCGTTCTTTAGGTACACAACATAGTAGTCTATCGATATATCGATGGTTTCATTGTTGTTACACTATTCCCTACATCGGGCAAGGGCCTACAAAGCGTCTGTAATGTAGAAACTGCGCCTGGTAGTGTATTATACAACCGAATCATGTCCAAAGTCGTTCTTAAGGTACAGAACATAGTAGTCTATCGATATATCGATGGTTTCATTGTTGTTACACTATTCCCTACATCGGGCAAGGGCCTACAAAGCGTCTGCAATGTAGAAACTGCGCTTGGTAGTGTTTGACACAACCCAAACATGTCCAAAGTCGTTCGTTAGGTACACAACATAGTAGTCTATCGATATATCGATGGTTTCATCGTTGTTACACTATTCTCCACATCGGGCAAGGGCCTACAAAGCGTCTGTAATGTAGAAACTGCGCTTGGTAGTGCTTGACACAACCCAAACATGTCCAAAGTCGTTCTTTAGGTACACAACATAGTAGTCTATCGATATATCGATGGTTTCATTGTTGTTACACTATTCTCCACATCGGGCAAGGGCCTACAAAGCGTCTGTAATGTAGAAACTGCGCCTGGTAGTGTATTACACAACCCAAACATGTCCAAAGTCGTTCTTTAGGTACACAACATAGTAGTCTATCGATATATCGATGGTTTCATTGTTGTTACACTATTCCCTACATCGGGCAAGGGCCTACAAAGCGTCTGTAATGTAGAAACTGCGCTTGGTAGTGTTTGACATAACAGAAACATGTCCAATGTCCAAAGTCGTTCTTTAGGTGCACAACATAGTAGTCTATCGATATATCGATGGTTTCATTGTTGTTACACTATTCCCTACATCGGGCAAGGGCCTACAAAGCGTCTGTAAAGTAGAAACTTCGCATGGTAAGTGTTTGACACAACCCAAACATGTCCAAAGTCGTTCTTTAGGTACACAACATAGTAGTCTATCGATATATCGATGGTTTCATTGTTGTTACACTATTCTCCACATCGGGCATGGGCCTACAAAGCGTCTGTAATGTAGAAACTGCGCTTGGTAGTGTATTATACAACCCAATCATGTCCAAAGTCGTTCTTTAGGTACACAACATAGTAGTCTATCGATATATCGATGGTTTCATTGTTGTTACACTATTCCCTACATCGGGCAAGGGCCTACAAAGCGTCTGTAATGTAGAAACTGCGCTTGGTAGTGTTTGACATAACACAAACATGTCCAAAGTCGTTCTTTAGGTGCACAACATAGTAGTCTATCGATATATCGATGGTTTCATTGTTGTTACACTATTCCCTACATCGGGCAAGGGCCTACAAAGCGTCTGTAAAGTAGAAACTGCGCTTGGTAAGTGTTTGACACAACCCAAACATGTCCAAAGTCGTTCTTTAGGTACACAACATAGTAGTCTATCGATATATCGATGGTTTCATTGTTGTTACACTATTCTCCACATCGGGCAAGGGCCTACAAAGCGTCTGTAATGTAGAAACTGCGCCTGGTAGTGTTTGACACAAAACAAACATGTCCAAAGTCGTTCTTTAGGTACACAACATAGTAGTTTATCGATATATCGATGGTTTCATTGTTGTTACACTATTCTCCACATCGGGCAAGGGCCTACAAAGCGTCTGTAATGTAGAAACTGCGCCTGGTAGTGTTTGACATAACACAAACATGTCCAAAGTCGTTCTTTAGGTACACAACATAGTAGCCTATCGATATATCGATGGTTTCATTGTTGTTACACTATTCCCTACATCGGGCAAGGGCCTACAAAGCGTCTGTAATGTAGAAACTGCGCTTGGTAGTGTATTATACAACCCAATCATGTCCAAAGTCGTTCTTAAGGTACAGAACATAGTAGTCTATCGATATATCGATGGTTTCATTGTTGTTACACTATTCCCTACATCGGGCAAGGGCCTACAAAGCGTCTGTAATGTAGAAACTGCGCCTGGTAGTGTATTATACAACCGAATCATGTCCAAAGTCGTTCTTAAGGTACAGAACATAGTAGTCTATCGATATATCGATGGTTTCATTGTTGTTACACTATTCCCTACATCGGGCAAGGGCCTACAAAGCGTCTGTAATGTAGAAACTGCGCCTGGTAGTGTATTATACAACCGAATCATGTCCAAAGTCGTTCTTAAGGTACAGAACATAGTAGTCTATCGATATATCGATGGTTTCATTGTTGTTACACTATTCCCTACATCGGGCAAGGGCCTACAAAGCGTCTGTAAAGTAGAAACTGCGCTTGGTAAGTGTTTGACACAACCCAAACATGTCCAAAGTCGTTCTTTAGGTACACAACATAGTAGTCTATCGATATATCGATGGTTTCATTGTTGTTACACTATTCTCCACATCGGGCAAGGGCCTACAAAGCGTCTGTAATGTAGAAACTGCGCCTGGTAGTGTTTGACACAACCCAAACATGTCCAAAGTCGTTCTTTAGGTACACAACATAGTAGTTTATCGATATATCGATGGTTTCATTGTTGTTACACTATTCTCCACATCGGGCAAGGGCCTACAAAGCGTCTGTAATGTAGAAACTGCGCCTGGTAGTGTTTGACATAACACAAACATGTCCAAAGTCGTTCTTTAGGTACACAACATAGTAGCCTATCGATATATCGATGGTTTCATTGTTGTTACACTATTCCCTACATCGGGCAAGGGCCTACAAAGCGTCTGTAATGTAGAAACTGCGCTTGGTAGTGTATTATACAACCCAATCATGTCCAAAGTCGTTCTTAAGGTACAGAACATAGTAGTCTATCGATATATCGATGGTTTCATTGTTGTTACACTATTCCCTACATCGGGCAAGGGCCTACAAAGCGTCTGTAATGTAGAAACTGCGCCTGGTAGTGTATTATACAACCGAATCATGTCCAAAGTCGTTCTTAAGGTACAGAACATAGTAGTCTATCGATATATCGATGGTTTCATTGTTGTTACACTATTCCCTACATCGGGCAAGGGCCTACAAAGCGTCTGTAATGTAGAAACTGCGCCTGGTAGTGTTTGACATAACACAAACATGTCCAAAGTCGTTCTTTAGGTACACAACATAGTAGCCTATCGATATATCGATGGTTTCATTGTTGTTACACTATTCCCTACATCGGGCAAGGGCCTACAAAGCGTCTGTAATGTAGAAACTGCGCTTGGTAGTGTATTATACAACCCAATCATGTCCAAAGTCGTTCTTAAGGTACAGAACATAGTAGTCTATCGATATATCGATGGTTTCATTGTTGTTACACTATTCCCTACATCGGGCAAGGGCCTACAAAGCGTCTGTAATGTAGAAACTGCGCCTGGTAGTGTATTATACAACCGAATCATGTCCAAAGTCGTTCTTAAGGTACAGAACATAGTAGTCTATCGATATATCGATGGTTTCATTGTTGTTACACTATTCCCTACATCGGGCAAGGGCCTACAAAGCGTCTGTAATGTAGAAACTGCGCCTGGTAGTGTATTATACAACCGAATCATGTCCAAAGTCGTTCTTAAGGTACAGAACATAGTAGTCTATCGATATATCGATGGTTTCATTGTTGTTACACTATTCCCTACATCGGGCAAGGGCCTACAAAGCGTCTGTAAAGTAGAAACTGCGCTTGGTAAGTGTTTGACACAACCCAAACATGTCCAAAGTCGTTCTTTAGGTACACAACATAGTAGTCTATCGATATATCGATGGTTTCATTGTTGTTACACTATTCTCCACATCGGGCAAGGGCCTACAAAGCGTCTGTAATGTAGAAACTGCGCCTGGTAGTGTTTGACACAACCCAAACATGTCCAAAGTCGTTCTTTAGGTACACAACATAGTAGTTTATCGATATATCGATGGTTTCATTGTTGTTACACTATTCTCCACATCGGGCAAGGGCCTACAAAGCGTCTGTAATGTAGAAACTGCGCCTGGTAGTGTTTGACATAACACAAACATGTCCAAAGTCGTTCTTTAGGTACACAACATAGTAGCCTATCGATATATCGATGGTTTCATTGTTGTTACACTATTCCCTACATCGGGCAAGGGCCTACAAAGCGTCTGTAATGTAGAAACTGCGCTTGGTAGTGTATTATACAACCCAATCATGTCCAAAGTCGTTCTTAAGGTACAGAACATAGTAGTCTATCGATATATCGATGGTTTCATTGTTGTTACACTATTCCCTACATCGGGCAAGGGCCTACAAAGCGTCTGTAATGTAGAAACTGCGCCTGGTAGTGTATTATACAACCGAATCATGTCCAAAGTCGTTCTTAAGGTACAGAACATAGTAGTCTATCGATATATCGATGGTTTCATTGTTGTTACACTATTCCCTACATCGGGCAAGGGCCTACAAAGCGTCTGTAATGTAGAAACTGCGCTTGGTAGTGTATTATACAACCCAATGATGTCCAAAGTCGTTCTTAAGGTACAGAACATAGTAGTCTATCGATATATCGATGGTTTCATTGTTGTTACACTATTCCCTACATCGGGCAAGGGCCTACAAAGCGTCTGTAATGTAGAAACTGCGCCTGGTAGTGTATTATACAACCGAATCATGTCCAAAGTCGTTCTTAAGGTACAGAACATAGTAGTCTATCGATATATCGATGGTTTCATTGTTGTTACACTATTCCCTACATCGGGCAAGGGCCTACAAAGCGTCTGTAATGTAGAAACTGCGCCTGGTAGTGTATTATACAACCCAATGATGTCCAAAGTCGTTCTTAAGGTACAGAACATAGTAGTCTATCGATATATCGATGGTTTCATTGTTGTTACACTATTCCCTACATCGGGCAAGGGCCTACAAAGCGTCTGTAATGTAGAAACTGCGCCTGGTAGTGTATTACACAACCCAAACATGTCCAAAGTCGTTCTTTAGGTACAGAACATAGTAGTCTATCGATATATCGATGGTTTCATTGTTGTTACACTATTCCCTACATCGGGCAAGGGCCTACAAAGCGTCTGTAATGTAGAAACTGCGCTTGGTAGTGTATTATACAATCCAAACATGTCCAAAGTCGTTCTTAAGGTACAGAACATAGTAGTCTATCGATATATCGATGGTTTCATTGTTGTTACACTATTCCCTACATCGGGCAAGGGCCTACAAAGCGTCTGTAATGTAGAAACTGCGCTTGGTAGTGTTTGACACAACCCAAACATGTCCAAAGTCGTTCTTTAGGTGCACAACATAGTAGTCTATCGATATATTGATGGTTTCAATGTTGTTACACTATTCCCTACATCGGGCAAGGGCCTACAAAGCGTCTGTAAAGTAGAAACTGCGCTTGGTAAGTGTTTGACACAACCCAAACATGTCCAAAGTCGTTCTTTAGGTACACAACATGGTAGTCTATCGATATGTCGATGGTTTCATTGTTGTTACACTATTCTCCACATCGGGCATGGGCCTACAAAGCGTCTGTAATGTAGAAACTGCGCCTGGTAGTGTTTTACACAACCCAAACATGTCCAAAGTCGTTCTTTAGGTGCACAACATAGTAGTCTATCGATATATCGATGGTTTCATTGTTGTTACACTATTCCCTACATCGGGCAAGGGCCTACAAAGCGTCTGTAATGTAGAAACTGCGCCTGGTAGTGTATTATACAACCGAATCATGTCCAAAGTCGTTCTTAAGGTACAGAACATAGTAGTCTATCGATATATCGATGGTTTCATTGTTGTTACACTATTCCCTACATCGGGCAAGGGCCTACAAAGCGTCTGTAATGTAGAAACTGCGCCTGGTTGTGTATTACACAACCCAAACATGTCCAAAGTCGTTCTTTAGGTACACAACATAGTAGTCTATCGATATATCGATGGTTTCATTGTTGTTACACTATTCCCTACATCGGGCAAGGGCCTACAAAGCGTCTGTAATGTAGAAACTGCGCTTGATAGTGTATTATACAATCCAAACATGTCCAAAGTCGTTCTTAAGGTACAGAACATAGTAGTCTATCGATATATCGATGGTTTCATTGTTGTTACACTATTCCCTACATCGGGCAAGGGCCTACAAAGCGTCTGTAATGTAGAAACTGCGCTTGGTAGTGTTTGACACAACCCAAACATGTCCAAAGTCGTTCTTTAGGTGCACAACATAGTAGTCTATCGATATATCGATGGTTTCAATGTTGTTACACTATTCCCTACATCGGGCAAGGGCCTACAAAGCGTCTGTAATGTAGAAACTGCGCTTGGTAGTGTATTATACAATCCAAACATGTCCAAAGTCGTTCTTAAGGTACAGAACATAGTAGTCTATCGATATATCGATGGTTTCATTGTTGTTACACTTTTCCCTACATCGGGCAAGGGCCTACAAAGCGTCTGTAATGTAGAAACTGCGCTTGGTAGTGTTTGACACAACCCAAACATGTCCAAAGTCGTTCTTTAGGTGCACAACATAGTAGTCTATCGATATATTGATGGTTTCAATGTTGTTACACTATTCCCTACATCGGGCAAGGGCCTACAAAGCGTCTGTAAAGTAGAAACTGCGCTTGGTAAGTGTTTGACACAACCCAAACATGTCCAAAGTCGTTCTTTAGGTACACAACATAGTAGTCTATCGATATGTCGATGGTTTCATTGTTGTTACACTATTCTCCACATCGGGCATGGGCCTACAAAGCGTCTGTAATGTAGAAACTGCGCCTGGTAGTGTTTTACACAAACCAAACATGTCCAAAGTCGTTCTTTAGGTGCACAACATAGTAGTCTATCGATATATCGATGGTTTCATTGTTGTTACACTATTCCCTACATCGGGCAAGGGCCTACAAAGCGTCTGTAAAGTAGAAACTTCGCTTGGTAAGTGTTTGACACAACCCAAACATGTCCAAAGTCGTTCTTTAGGTACACAACATAGTAGTCTATCGATATATCGATGGTTTCATTGTTGTTACACTATTCTCCACATCGGGCAAGGGCCTACAAAGCGTCTGTAATGTAGAAACTGCGCCTGGTAGTGTTTGACACAACCCAAACATGTCCAAAGTCGTTCTTTAGGTACACAACATAGTAGTTTATCGATATATCGATGGTTTCATTGTTGTTACACTATTCCCTACATCGGGCAAGGGCCTACAAAGCGTCTGTAATGTAGAAACTGCGCCTGGTAGTGTTTGACATAACACAAACATGTCCAAAGTCGTTCTTTAGGTACACAACATAGTAGCCTATCGATATATCGATGGTTTCATTGTTGTTACACTATTCCCTACATCGGACAAGGGCCTACAAAGCGTCTGTAATGTAGAAACTGCGCTTGGTAGTGTATTATACAACCCAATCATGTCCAAAGTCGTTCGTTAGGTACACAACATAGTAGTCTATCGATATATCGATGGTTTCATTGTTGTTACACTATTCCCTACATCGGGCAAGGGCCTACAAAGCGTCTGTAATGTAAAAACTGCGCCTGGTAGTGTATTATACAACCGAATCATGTCCAAAGTCGTTCTTAAGGTACAGAACATAGTAGTCTATCGATATATCGATGGTTTCATTGTTGTTACACTATTCTCCACATCGGGCATGGGCCTACAAAGCGTCTGTAATGTAGAAACTGCGCCTTGTAGTGTTTGACACAACCCAAACATGTCCAAAGTCGTTCTTTAGGTACACAACATAGTAGTCTATCGATATATCGATGGTTTCATTGTTGTTACACTATTCTCCACATCGGGCAAGGGCCTACAAAGCGTCTGTAATGTAGAAACTGCGCCTGGTAGTGTATTACACAACCCAAACATGTCCAAAGTCGTTCTTTAGGTACACAACATAGTAGCCTATCGATATATCGATGGTTTCAATGTTGTTACACTATTCCCTACATCGGGCAAGGGCCTACAAAGCGTCTGTAATGTAGAAACTGCGCTTGGTAGTGTATTATACAACCCAATCATGTCCAAAGTCGTTCTTTAGGTACACAACATAGTAGTCTATCGATATATCGATGGTTTCATTGTTGTTACACTATTCCCTACATCGGGCAAGGGCCTACAAAGCGTCTGTAATGTAGAAACTGCGCCTGGTAGTGTATTATACAATCCAAACATGTCCAAAGTCGTTCTTAAGGTACAGAACATAGTAGTCTATCGATATATCGATGGTTTCATTGTTGTTACACTATTCCCTACATCGGGCAAGGGCCTACAAAGCGTCTGTAATGTAGAAACTGCGCTTGGTAGTGTATTATACAATCCAAACATGTCCAAAGTCGTTCTTAAGGTACAGAACATAGTAGTCTATCGATATATCGATGGTTTCATTGTTGTTACACTATTCCCTACATCGGGCAAGGGCCTACAAAGCGTCTGTAAAGTAGAAACTTCGCTTGGTAAGTGTTTGACACAACCCAAACATGTCCAAAGTCGTTCTTTAGGTACACAACATAGTAGTTTATCGATATATAGATGGTTTCATTGTTGTTACACTATTCTCCACATCGGGCAAGGGCCTACAAAGCGTCTGTAATGTAGAAACTGCGCCTGGTAGTGTTTGACACAACCCAAACATGTCCAAAGTCGTTCTTTAGGTACACAACATAGTAGTTTATCGATATATCGATGGTTTCATTGTTGTTACACTATTCCCTACATCGGGCAAGGGCCTACAAAGCGTCTGTAATGTAGAAACTGCGCCTGGTAGTGTTTGACATAACACAAACATGTCCAAAGTCGTTCTTTAGGTACACAACATAGTAGCCTATCGATATATCGATGGTTTCATTGTTGTTACACTATTCCCTACATCGGACAAGGGCCTACAAAGCGTCTGTAATGTAGAAACTGCGCTTGGTAGTGTATTATACAACCCAATCATGTCCAAAGTCGTTCTTTAGGTACACAACATAGTAGTCTATCGATATATCGATGGTTTCATTGTTGTTACACTATTCCCTACATCGGGCAAGGGCCTACAAAGCGTCTGTAATGTAAAAACTGCGCCTGGTAGTGTATTATACAACCGAATCATGTCCAAAGTCGTTCTTAAGGTACAGAACATAGTAGTCTATCGATATATCGATGGTTTCATTGTTGTTACACTATTCTCCACATCGGGCATGGGCCTACAAAGCGTCTGTAATGTAGAAACTGCGCCTGGTAGTGTTTGACACAACCCAAACATGTCCAAAGTCGTTCTTTAGGTACACAATATAGTAGTCTATCGATATATCGATGGTTTCATTGTTGTTACACTATTCTCCACATCGGGCAAGGGCCTACAAAGCGTCTGTAATGTAGAAACTGCGCCTGGTAGTGTATTACACAACCCAAACATGTCCAAAGTCGTTCTTTAGGTACACAACATAGTAGCCTATCGATATATCGATGGTTTCAATGTTGTTACACTATTCCCTACATCGGGCAAGGGCCTACAAAGCGTCTGTAATGTAGAAACTGCGCTTGGTAGTGTATTATACAACCCAATCATGTCCAAAGTCGTTCTTTAGGTACACAACATAGTAGTCTATCGATATATCGATGGTTTCATTGTTGTTACACTATTCCCTACATCGGGCAAGGGCCTACAAAGCGTCTGTAATGTAGAAACTGCGCTTGGTAGTGTATTATACAATCCAAACATGTCCAAAGTCGTTCTTAAGGTACAGAACATAGTAGTCTATCGATATATCGATGGTTTCATTGTTGTTACACTATTCCCTACATCGGGCAAGGGCCTACAAAGCGTCTGTAATGTAGAAACTGCGCTTGGTAGTGTTTGACACAACCCAAACATATCCAAAGTCGTTCGTTAGGTACACAACATAGTAGTCTATCGATATATCGATGGTTTCATTGTTGTTACACTATTCTCCACATCGGGCAAGGGCCTACAAAGCGTCTGTAATGTAGAAACTGCGCCTGGTAGTGTTTGACAAAACCCAAACATGTCCAAAGTCGTTCTTTAGGTACACAACATGGTAGTCTATCGATATGTCGATGGTTTCATTGTTGTTACACTATTCTCCACATCGGGCATGGGCCTACAAAGCGTCTGTAATGTAGAAACTGCGCCTGGTAGTGTTTTACACAACCCAAACATGTCCAAAGTCGTTCTTTAGGTGCACAACATAGTAGTCTATCGATATATCGATGGTTTCATTGTTGTTACACTATTCCCTACATCGGGCAAGGGCCTACAAAGCGTCTGTAATTTAGAAACTTCGCTTGGTAAGTGTTTGACACAACCCAAACATGTCCAAAGTCGTTCTTTAGGTACACAACATAGTAGTCTATCGATATATCGATGGTTTCATTGTTGTTACACTATTCTCCACATCGGGCAAGGGCCTACAAAGCGTCTGTAATGTAGAAACTGCGCCTGGTAGTGTTTGACACAACCCAAACATGTCCAAAGTCGTTCTTTAGGTACACAACATAGTAGTTTATCGATATATCGATGGTTTCATTGTTGTTACACTATTCCCTACATCGGGCAAGGGCCTACAAAGCGTCTGTAATGTAGAAACTGCGCCTGGTAGTGTTTGACATAACCCAAACATGTCCAAAGTCGTTCTTTAGGTACACAACATAGTAGCCTATCGATATATCGATGGTTTCATTGTTGTTACACTATTCCCTACATCGGACAAGGGCCTACAAAGCGTCTGTAATGTAGAAACTGCGCTTGGTAGTGTATTATACAACCCAATCATGTCCAAAGTCGTTCTTTAGGTACACAACATAGTAGTCTATCGATATATCGATGGTTTCATTGTTGTTACACTATTCCCTACATCGGGCAAGGGCCTACAAAGCGTCTGTAATGTAAAAACTGCGCCTGGTAGTGTATTATACAACCGAATCATGTCCAAAGTCGTTCTTAAGGTACAGAACATAGTAGTCTATCGATATATCGATGGTTTCATTGTTGTTACACTATTCTCCACATCGGGCATGGGCCTACAAAGCGTCTGTAATGTAGAAACTGCGCCTGGTAGTGTTTGACACAACCCAAACATGTCCAAAGTCGTTCTTTAGGTACACAACATAGTAGTCTATCGATATATCGATGGTTTCATTGTTGTTACACTATTCTCCACATCGGGCAAGGGCCTACAAAGCGTCTGTAATGTAGAAACTGCGCCTGGTAGTGTATTACACAACCCAAACATGTCCAAAGTCGTTCTTTAGGTACACAACATAGTAGCCTATCGATACATCGATGGTTTCAATGTTGTTACACTATTCCCTACATCGGGCAAGGGCCTACAAAGCGTCTGTAATGTAGAAACTGCGCTTGGTAGTGTATTATACAACCCAATCATGTCCAAAGTCGTTCTTTAGGTACACAACATAGTAGTCTATCGATATATCGATGGTTTCATTGTTGTTACACTATTCCCTACATCGGGCAAGGGCCTACAAAGCGTCTGTAATGTAGAAACTGCGCTTGGTAGTGTATTATACAATCCAAACATGTCCAAAGTCGTTCTTAAGGTACAGAACATAGTAGTCTATCGATATATCGATGGTTTCATTGTTGTTACACTATTCCCTACATCGGGCAAGGGCCTACAAAGCGTCTGTAAAGTAGAAACTTCGCTTGGTAAGTGTTTGACACAACCCAAACATGTCCAAAGTCGTTCTTTAGGTACACAACATAGTAGTCTATCGATATATCGATGGTTTCATTGTTGTTACACTATTCTCCACATCGGGCAAGGGCCTACAAAGCGTCTGTAATGTAGAAACTGCGCCTGGTAGTGTATTATACAATCCAAACATGTCCAAAGTCGTTCTTTAGGTACAGAACATAGTAGTCTATCGATATATCGATGGTTTCATTGTTGTTACACTATTCCCTACATCGGGCAAGGGCCTACAAAGCGTCTGTAATGTAGAAACTGCGCCTGGTAGTGTATTATACAACCGAATCATGTCCAAAGTCGTTCTTAAGGTACAGAACATAGTAGTCTATCGATATATCGATGGTTTCATTGTTGTTACACTATTCCCTACATCGGGCAAGGGCCTACAAAGCGTCTGTAATGTAGAAACTGCGCTTGGTAGTGTATTATACAACCCAATCATGTCCAAAGTCGTTCTTTAGGTACACAACATAGTAGTCTATCGATATATCGATGGTTTCATTGTTGTTACACTATTCCCTACATCGGGCAAGGGCCTACAAAGCGTCTGTAATGTAGAAACTGCGCTTGGTAGTGTTTGACATAACAGAAACATGTCCAATGTCCAAAGTCGTTCTTTAGGTGCACAACATAGTAGTCTATCGATATATCGATGGTTTCATTGTTGTTACACTATTCCCTACATCGGGCAAGGGCCTACAAAGCGTCTGTAATGTAGAAACTGCGCCTGGTAGTGTTTGACGTAACACAAACATGTCCAAAGTCGTTCTTTAGGTACACAACATAGTAGCCTATCGATATATCGATGGTTTCATTGTTGTTACACGATTCCCTACATCGGGCAAGGGCCTACAAAGCGTCTGTAATGTAGAAACTGCGCTTGGTAGTGTATTATACAATCCAAACATGTCCAAAGTCGTTCTTTAGGTACACAACATAGTAGTCTATCGATATATCGATGGTTTCATTGTTGTTACACTATTCCCTACATCGGGCAAGGGCCTACAAAGCGTCTGTAATGTAGAAACTGCGCCTGGTAGTGTATTATACAACCGAATCATGTCCAAAGTCGTTCTTAAGGTACAGAACATAGGAGTCTATCGATATATCGATGGTTTCATTGTTGTTACACTATTCCCTACATCGGGCAAGGGCCTACAAAGCGTCTGTAATGTAGAAACTGCGCTTGGTAGTGTTTGACACAACCCAAACATGTCCAAAGTCGTTCGTTAGGTACACAACATAGTAGTCTATCGATATATCGATGGTTTCATTGTTGTTACACTATTCTCCACATCGGGCAAGGGCCTACAAAGCGTCTGTAATGTAGAAACTGCGCTTGGTAGTGTATTATACAACCCAATCATGTCCAAAGTCGTTCTTTAGGTACACAACATAGTAGTCTATCGATATATCGATGGTTTCATTGTTGTTACACTATTCCCTACATCGGGCAAGGGCCTACAAAGCGTCTGTAATGTAGAAACTGCGCTTGGTAGTGTTTGACATAACAGAAACATGTCCAATGTCCAAAGTCGTTCTTTAGGTGCACAACATAGTAGTCTATCGATATATCGATGGTTTCATTGTTGTTACACTATTCCCTACATCGGGCAAGGGCCTACAAAGCGTCTGTAATGTAGAAACTGCGCCTGGTAGTGTTTGACATAACACAAACATGTCCAAAGTCGTTCTTTAGGTACACAACATAGTAGCCTATCGATATATCGATGGTTTCATTGTTGTTACACTATTCCCTACATCGGGCAAGGGCCTACAAAGCGTCTGTAATGTAGAAACTGCGCCTGGTAGTGTATTATACAACCGAATCATGTCCAAAGTCATTCTTAAGGTACAGAACATAGTAGTCTATCGATATATCGATGGTTTCATTGTTGTTACACTATTCCCTACATCGGGCAAGGGCCTACAAAGCGTCTGTAATGTAGAAACTGCGCTTGGTAGTGTTTGACACAACCCAAACATGTCCAAAGTCGTTCTTTAGGTACACAACATAGTAGTCTATCGATATATCGATGGTTTCATTGTTGTTACACTATTCTCCACATCGGGCAAGGGCCTACAAAGCGTCTGTAATGTAGAAACTGCGCTTGGTAGTGTTTGACATAACCCAAACATGTCCAAAGTCGTTCTTTAGGTACACAACATAGTAGTCTATCGATATATCGATGGTTTCATTGTTGTTACACTATTCTCCACATCGGGCAAGGGCCTACAAAGCGTCTGTAATGTAGAAACTGCGCCTGGTAGTGTATTACACAACCCAAACATGTCCAAAGTCGTTCTTTAGGTGCACAACAGAGTAGTCTATCGATATATCGATGGTTTCATTGTTGTTACACTATTCCCTACATCGGGCAAGGGCCTACAAAGCGTCTGTAATGTAGAAACTGCGCCTGGTAGTGTATTATACAACCGAATCATGTCCAAAGTCGTTCTTTAGGTACAGAACATAGTAGTCTATCGATATATCGATGGTTTCATTGTTGTTACACTATTCCCTACATCGGGCAAGGGCCTACAAAGCGCCTGTAATGTAGAAACTGCGCTTGGTAGTGTTTGACACAACCCAAACATGTCCAAAGTCGTTCGTTAGGTACACAACATAGTAGTCTATCGATATATCGATGGTTTCATTGTTGTTACACTATTCCCTACATCGGGCAAGGGCCTACAAAGCGTCTGTAATGTAGAAACTGCGCTTGGTAGTGTTTGACATAACACAAACATGTCCAAAGTCGTTCTTTAGGTACACAACATGGTAGTCTATCGATATATCGATGGTTTCATTGTTGTTACACTATTCTCCACATCGGGCAAGGGCCTACAAAGCGTCTGTAATTTAGAAACTGTGCTTGGTAGTGTATTATACAACCCAATCATGTCCAAAGTCGTTCTTTAGGTACAGAACATAGTAGTCTATCGATATATCGATGGTTTCATTGTTGTTACACTATTCCCTACATCGGGCAAGGGCCTACAAAGCGTCTGTAATGTAGAAACTGCGCTTGGTAGTGTATTATACAACACAATCATGTCCAAAGTCGTTCTTTAGGTACACAACATGGTAGTCTATCGATATATCGATGGTTTCATTGTTGTTACACTATTCTCCACATCGGGCAAGGGCCTACAAAGCGTCTGTAATGTAGAAACTGCGCCTGGTAGTGTATTATACAATCCAAACATGTCCAAAGTCGTTCTTTAGGTACACAACATAGTAGTGTATCGATATATCGATGGTTTCATTGTTGTTACACTATTCCCTACATCGGGCAAGGGCCTACAAAGCGTCTGTAATTTAGAAACTGTGCTTGGTAGTGTATTATACAACCCAATCATGTCCAAAGTCGTTCTTTAGGTACACAACATAGTAGTCTATCGATATATCGATGGTTTCATTGTTGTTACACTATTCCCTACATCGGGCAAGGGCCTACAAAGCGTCTGTAATGTAGAAACTGCGCTTGGTAGTGTATTATACAACACAATCATGTCCAAAGTCGTTCTTTAGGTACACAACATGGTAGTCTATCGATATATCGATGGTTTCATTGTTGTTACACTATTCTCCACATCGGGCAAGGGCCTACAAAGCGTCTGTAATGTAGAAACTGCGCCTGGTAGTGTATTATACAATCCAAACATGTCCAAAGTCGTTCTTTAGGTACACAACATAGTAGTCTATCGATATATCGATGGTTTCATTGTTGTTACACTATTCTCTACATCGGGCAAGGGCCTACAAAGCGTCTGTAATGTAGAAACTGCGCCTGGTAGTGTATTATACAACCGAATCATGTCCAAAGTCGTTCTTAAGGTACAGAACATAGTAGTCTATCGATATATCGATGGTTTCATTGTTGTTACACTATTCCCTACATCGGGCAAGGGCCTACAAAGCGTCTGTAATGTAGAAACTGCGCTTGGTAGTGTTTGACACAACCCAAACATGTCCAAAGTCGTTCGTTAGGTACACAACATAGTAGTCTATCGATATATCGATGGTTTCATTGTTGTTACACTATTCTCCACATCGGGCAAGGGCCTACAAAGCGTCTGTAATGTAGAAACTGCGCTTGGTAGTGTATTATACAACCCAATCATGTCCAAAGTCGTTCTTTAGGTACACAACATAGTAGTCTATCGATATATCGATGGTTTCATTGTTGTTACACTATTCCCTACATCGGGCAAGGGCCTACAAAGCGTCTGTAATGTAGAAACTGCGCTTGGTAGTGTTTGACATAACAGAAACATGTCCAATGTCCAAAGTCGTTCTTTAGGTGCACAACATAGTAGTCTATCGATATATCGATGGTTTCATTGTTGTTACACTATTCCCTACATCGGGCAAGGGCCTACAAAGCGTCTGTAATGTAGAAACTGAGCCTGGTAGTGTTTGACATAACACAAACATGTCCAAAGTCGTTCTTTAGGTACACAACATAGTAGCCTATCGATATATCGATGGTTTCATTGTTGTTACACTATTCCCTACATCGGGCAAGGGCCTACAAAGCGTCTGTAATGTAGAAACTGCGCTTGGTAGTGTATTATACAATCCAAACATGTCCAAAGTCGTTCTTTAGGTACACAACATAGTAGTCTATCGATATATCGATGGTTTCATTGTTGTTACACTATTCCCTACATCGGGCAAGGGCCTACAAAGCGTCTGTAATGTAGAAACTGCGCCTGGTAGTGTATTATACAACCGTATCATGTCCAAAGTCGTTCTTAAGGTACAGAACATAGTAGTCTATCGATATATCGATGGTTTCATTGTTGTTACACTATTCCCTACATCGGGCAAGGGCCTACAAAGCGTCTGTAATGTAGAAACTGCGCTTGGTAGTGTTTGACATAACAGAAACATGTCCAATGTCCAAAGTCGTTCGTTAGGTGCACAACATAGTAGTCTATCGATATATCGATGGTTTCATTGTTGTTACACTATTCCCTACATCGGGCAAGGGCCTACAAAGCGTCTGTAATGTAGAAACTGCGCCTGGTAGTGTTTGACATAACACAAACATGTCCAAAGTCGTTCTTTAGGTACACAACATAGTAGCCTATCGATATATCGATGGTTTCATTGTTGTTACACTATTCTCCACATCGGGCAAGGGCCTACAAAGCGTCTGTAATGTAGAAACTGCGCTTGGTAGTGTATTATACAACCCAATCATGTCCAAAGTCGTATTTAGGTACACAACATAGTAGTCTATCGATATATCGATGGTTTCATTGTTGTTACACTATTCCCTACATCGGGCAAGGGCCTACAAAGCGTCTGTAATGTAGAAACTGCGCTTGGTAGTGTTTGACATAACAGAAACATGTCCAATGTCCAAAGTCGTTCTTTAGGTGCACAACATAGTAGTCTATCGATATATCGATGGTTTCATTGTTGTTACACTATTCCCTACATCGGGCAAGGGCCTACAAAGCGTCTGTAATGTAGAAACTGCGCCTGGTAGTGTTTGACATAACACAAACATGTCCAAAGTCGTTCTTTAGGTACACAACATAGTAGCCTATCGATATATCGATGGTTTCATTGTTGTTACACTATTCCCTACATCGGGCAAGGGCCTACAAAGCGTCTGTAATGTAGAAACTGCGCTTGGTAGTGTATTATACAACCCAATCATGTCCAAAGTCGTTCTTTAGGTACACAACATAGTAGTCTATCGATATATCGATGGTTTCATTGTTGTTACACTATTCCCTACATCGGGCAAGGGCCTACAAAGCGTCTGTAATGTAGAAACTGCGCTTGGTAGTGTTTGACATAACAGAAACATGTCCAATGTCCAAAGTCGTTCTTTAGGTGCACAACATAGTAGTCTATCGATATATCGATGGTTTCATTGTTGTTACACTATTCCCTACATCGGGCAAGGGCCTACAAAGCGTCTGTAATGTAGAAACTGCGCCTGGTAGTGTATTATACAACCGAATCATGTCCAAAGTCGTTCTTTAGGTACACAACATAGTAGTCTATCGATATATCGATGGTTTCATTGTTGTTACACTATTCCCTACATCGGGCAAGGGCCTACAAAGCGTCTGTAATGTAGAAACTGCGCCTGGTAGTGTATTATACAACCGAATCATGTCCAAAGTCGTTCTTAAGGTACAGAACATAGTAGTCTATCGATATATCGATGGTTTCATTGTTGTTACACTATTCCCTACATCGGGCAAGGGCCTACAAAGCGTCTGTAATGTAGAAACTGCGCTTGGTAGTGTTTGACACAACCCAAACATGTCCAAAGTCGTTCTTTAGGTACACAACATAGTAGTCTATCGATATATCGATGGTTTCATTGTTGTTACACTATTCTCTACATCGGGCAAGGGCCTACAAAGCGTCTGTAATGTAGAAACTGCGCCTGGTAGTGTATTATACAACCGAATCATGTCCAAAGTCGTTCTTAAGGTACAGAACATAGTAGTCTATCGATATATCGATGGTTTCATTGTTGTTACACTATTCCCTACATCGGGCAAGGGCCTACAAAGCGTCTGTAATGTAGAAACTGCGCTTGGTTGGTAGTGTTTGACACAACCCAAACATGTCCAAAGTCGTTCGTTAGGTACACAACATAGTAGTCTATCGATATATCGATGGTTTCATTGTTGTTACACTATTCTCCACATCGGGCAAGGGCCTACAAAGCGTCTGTAATGTAGAAACTGCGCTTGGTAGTGTATTATACAACCCAATCATGTCCAAAGTCGTATTTAGGTACACAACATAGTAGTCTATCGATATATCGATGGTTTCATTGTTGTTACACTATTCCCTACATCGGGCAAGGGCCTACAAAGCGTCTGTAATGTAGAAACTGCGCTTGGTAGTGTTTGACATAACAGAAACATGTCCAATGTCCAAAGTCGTTCTTTAGGTGCACAACATAGTAGTCTATCGATATATCGATGGTTTCATTGTTGTTACACTATTCCCTACATCGGGCAAGGGCCTACAAAGCGTCTGTAATGTAGAAACTGCGCCTGGTAGTGTTTGACATAACACAAACATGTCCAAAGTCGTTCTTTAGGTACACAACATAGTAGCCTATCGATATATCGATGGTTTCATTGTTGTTACACTATTCTCTACATCGGGCAAGGGCCTACAAAGCGTCTGTAATGTAGAAACTGCGCTTGGTAGTGTATTATACAACCCAATCATGTCCAAAGTCGTTCTTTAGGTGCACAACATAGTAGTCTATCGATATATCGATGGTTTCATTGTTGTTACACTATTCCCTACATCGGGCAAGGGCCTACAAAGCGTCTGTAATGTAGAAACTGCGCTTGGTAGTGTTTGACATAACAGAAACATGTCCAATGTCCAAAGTCGTTCTTTAGGTGCACAACATAGTAGTCTATCGATATATCGATGGTTTCATTGTTGTTACACTATTCCCTACATCGGGCAAGGGCCTACAAAGCGTCTGTAATGTAGAAACTGCGCCTGGTAGTGTATTATACAACCGAATCATGTCCAAAGTCGTTCTTTAGGTACACAACATAGTAGTCTATCGATATATCGATGGTTTCATTGTTGTTACACTATTCCCTACATCGGGCAAGGGCCTACAAAGCGTCTGTAATGTAGAAACTGCGCCTGGTAGTGTATTATACAACCGAATCATGTCCAAAGTCGTTCTTAAGGTACAGAACATAGTAGTCTATCGATATATCGATGGTTTCATTGTTGTTACACTATTCCCTACATCGGGCAAGGGCCTACAAAGCGTCTGTAATGTAGAAACTGCGCTTGGTAGTGTTTGACACAACCCAAACATGTCCAAAGTCGTTCTTTAGGTACACAACATAGTAGTCTATCGATATATCGATGGTTTCATTGTTGTTACACTATTCTCTACATCGGGCAAGGGCCTACAAAGCGTCTGTAATGTAGAAACTGCGCCTGGTAGTGTATTATACAACCGAATCATGTCCAAAGTCGTTCTTAAGGTACAGAACATAGTAGTCTATCGATATATCGATGGTTTCATTGTTGTTACACTATTCCCTACATCGGGCAAGGGCCTACAAAGCGTCTGTAATGTAGAAACTGCGCTTGGTAGTGTTTGACACAACCCAAACATGTTCAAAGTCGTTCGTTAGGTACACAACATAGTAGTCTATCGATATATCGATGGTTTCATTGTTGTTACACTATTCTCCACATCGGGCAAGGGCCTACAAAGCGTCTGTAATGTAGAAACTGCGCTTGGTAGTGTATTATACAACCCAATCATGTCCAAAGTCGTTCTTTAGGTACACAACATAGTAGTCTATCGATATATCGATGGTTTCATTGTTGTTACACTATTCCCTACATCGGGCAAGGGCCTACAAAGCGTCTGTAATGTAGAAACTGCGCTTGGTAGTGTTTGACATAACAGAAACATGTCCAATGTCCAAAGTCGTTCTTTAGGTGCACAACATAGTAGTCTATCGATATATCGATGGTTTCATTGTTGTTACACTATTCCCTACATCGGGCAAGGGCCTACAAAGCGTCTGTAATGTAGAAACTGCGCCTGGTAGTGTTTGACATAACACAAACATGTCCAAAGTCGTTCTTTAGGTACACAACATAGTAGCCTATCGATATATCGATGGTTTCATTGTTGTTACACTATTCCCTACATCGGGCAAGGGCCTACAAAGCGTCTGTAATGTAGAAACTGCGCTTGGTAGTGTATTATACAATCCAAACATGTCCAAAGTCGTTCTTTAGGTACACAACATAGTAGTCTATCGATATATCGATGGTTTCATTGTTGTTACACTATTCCCTACATCGGGCAAGGGCCTACAAAGCGTCTGTAATGTAGAAACTGCGCCTGGTAGTGTATTATACAACCGAATCATGTCCAAAGTCGTTCTTAAGGTACAGAACATAGTAGTCTATCGATATATCGATGGTTTCATTGTTGTTACACTATTCCCTACATCGGGCAAGGGCCTACAAAGCGTCTGTAATGTAGAAACTGCGCTTGGTAGTGTTTGACATAACAGAAACATGTCCAATGTCCAAAGTCGTTCTTTAGGTGCACAACATAGTAGTCTATCGATATATCGATGGTTTCATTGTTGTTACACTATTCCCTACATCGGGCAAGGGCCTACAAAGCGTCTGTAATGTAGAAACTGCGCCTGGTAGTGTTTGACATAACACAAACATGTCCAAAGTCGTTCTTTAGGTACACAACATAGTAGCCTATCGATATATCGATGGTTTCATTGTTGTTACACTATTCTCCACATCGGGCAAGGGCCTACAAAGCGTCTGTAATGTAGAAACTGCGCTTGGTAGTGTATTATACAACCCAATCATGTCCAAAGTCGTATTTAGGTACACAACATAGTAGTCTATCGATATATCGATGGTTTCATTGTTGTTACACTATTCCCTACATCGGGCAAGGGCCTACAAAGCGTCTGTAATGTAGAAACTGCGCTTGGTAGTGTTTGACATAACAGAAACATGTCCAATGTCCAAAGTCGTTCTTTAGGTGCACAACATAGTAGTCTATCGATATATCGATGGTTTCATTGTTGTTACACTATTCCCTACATCGGGCAAGGGCCTACAAAGCGTCTGTAATGTAGAAACTGCGCCTGGTAGTGTTTGACATAACACAAACATGTCCAAAGTCGTTCTTTAGGTACACAACATAGTAGCCTATCGATATATCGATGGTTTCATTGTTGTTACACTATTCCCTACATCGGGCAAGGGCCTACAAAGCGTCTGTAATGTAGAAACTGCGCTTGGTAGTGTATTATACAACCGAATCATGTCCAAAGTCGTTCTTTAGGTACACAACATAGTAGTCTATCGATATATCGATGGTTTCATTGTTGTTACACTATTCCCTACATCGGGCAAGGGCCTACAAAGCGTCTGTAATGTAGAAACTGCGCTTGGTAGTGTTTGACATAACAGAAACATGTCCAATGTCCAAAGTCGTTCTTTAGGTGCACAACATAGTAGTCTATCGATATATCGATGGTTTCATTGTTGTTACACTATTCCCTACATCGGGCAAGGGCCTACAAAGCGTCTGTAATGTAGAAACTGCGCCTGGTAGTGTATTATACAACCGAATCATGTCCAAAGTCGTTCTTTAGGTACACAACATAGTAGTCTATCGATATATCGATGGTTTCATTGTTGTTACACTATTCCCTACATCGGGCAAGGGCCTACAAAGCGTCTGTAATGTAGAAACTGCGCCTGGTAGTGTATTATACAACCGAATCATGTCCAAAGTCGTTCTTAAGGTACAGAACATAGTAGTCTATCGATATATCGATGGTTTCATTGTTGTTACACTATTCCCTACATCGGGCAAGGGCCTACAAAGCGTCTGTAATGTAGAAACTGCGCTTGGTAGTGTTTGACACAACCCAAACATGTCCAAAGTCGTTCTTTAGGTACACAACATAGTAGTCTATCGATATATCGATGGTTTCATTGTTGTTACACTATTCTCCACATCGGGCAAGGGCCTACAAAGCGTCTGTAATGTAGAAACTGCGCTTGGTAGTGTTTGACACAACCCAAACATGTCCAAAGTCGTTCTTTAGGTACACAACATAGTAGTCTATCGATATATCGATGGTTTCATTGTTGTTACACTATTCTCCACATCGGGCAAGGGCCTACAAAGCGTCTGTAATGTAGAAACTGCGCCTGGTAGTGTATTACACAACCCAAACATGTCCAAAGTCGTTCTTTAGGTACAGAACATAGTTGTCTATCGATATATCGATGGTTTCATTGTTGTTACACTATTCCCTACATCGGGCAAGGGCCTACAAAGCGTCTGTAATGTAGAAACTGCGCCTGGTAGTGTATTATACAACCGAATCATGTCCAAAGTCGTTCTTAAGGTACAGAACATAGTAGTCTATCGATATATCGATGGTTTCATTGTTGTTACACTATTCCCTACATCGGGCAAGGGCCTACAAAGCGTCTGTAATGTAGAAACTGCGCTTGGTAGTGTATTATACAACCCAATCATGTCCAAAGTCGTTCGTTAGGTACACAACATAGTAGTCTATCGATATATCGATGGTTTCATTGTTGTTACACTATTCCCTACATCGGGCAAGGGCCTACAAAGCGTCTGTAATGTAGAAACTGCGCTTGGTAGTGTATTATACAATCCAAACATGTCCAAAGTCGTTCGTTAGGTACACAACATAGTAGTCTATCGATATATCGATGGTTTCATTGTTGTTACACTATTCCCTACATCGGGCAAGGGCCTACAAAGCGTCTGTAATGTAGAAACTGCGCCTGGTAGTGTATTATACAACCGAATCATGTCCAAAGTCGTTCTTAAGGTACAGAACATAGTAGTCTATCGATATATCGATGGTTTCATTGTTGTTACACTATTCCCTACATCGGGCAAGGGCCTACAAAGCGTCTGTAATGTAGAAACTGCGCCTGGTAGTGTATTATACAACCGAATCATGTCCAAAGTCGTTCGTTAGGTACACAACATAGTAGTCTATCGATATATCGATGGTTTCATTGTTGTTACACTATTCCCTACATAGGGCAAGGGCCTACAAAGCGTCTGTAATGTAGAAACTTCGCTTGGTAAGTGTTTGACACAACCCAAACATGTCCAAAGTCGTTCTTTAGGTACACAACATAGTAGTCTATCGATATATCGATGGTTTCATTGTTGTTACACTATTCTCCACATCGGGCAAGGGCCTACAAAGCGTCTGTAATGTAGAAACTGCGCTTGGTAGTGTTTGACACAACACAAACATGTCCAAAGTCGTTCTTTAGGTACACAACATAGTAGCCTATCGATATATCGATGGTTTCATTGTTGTTACACTATTCCCTACATCGGGCAAGGGCCTACAAAGCGTCTGTAATGTAGAAACTGCGCTTGGTAGTGTATTATACAACACAATCATGTCCAAAGTCGTTCTTTAGGTACACAACATGGTAGTCTATCGATATATCGATGGTTTCATTGTTGTTACACTATTCTCCACATAGGGCAAGGGCCTACAAAGCGTCTGTAATGTAGAAACTGCGCCTGGTAGTGTATTATACAATCCAAACATGTCCAAAGTCGTTCTTTAGGTACACAACATAGTAGTCTATCGATACATCGATGGTTTCATTGTTGTTACACTATTCCCTACATCGGGCAAGGGCCTACAAAGCGTCTGTAATGTAGAAACTGCGCCTGGTAGTGTATTATACAACCGAATCATGTCCAAAGTCGTTCTTAAGGTACAGAACATAGTAGTCTATCGATATATCGATGGTTTCATTGTTGTTACACTATTCCCTACATCGGGCAAGGGCCTACAAAGCGTCTGTAATGTAGAAACTGCGCTTGGTAGTGTTTGACACAACCCAAACATGTCCAAAGTCGTTCTTTAGGTACACAACATAGTAGTCTATCGATATATCGATGGTTTCATTGTTGTTACACTATTCTCCACATCGGGCAAGGGCCTACAAAGCGTCTGTAATGTAGAAACTGCGCCTGGTAGTGATTGACACAACCCAAACATGTCCAAAGTCGTTCTTTAGGTACACAACATAGTAGTCTATCGATATATCGATGGTTTCATTGTTGTTACACTATTCTCCACATCGGGCAAGGGCCTACAAAGCGTCTGTATTGTAGAAACTGCGCCTGGTAGTGTTTGACATAACACAAACATGTCCAAAGTCGTTCTTTAGGTACACAACATAGTAGCCTATCGATATATCGATGGTTTCATTGTTGTTACACTATTCCCTACATCGGGCAAGGGCCTACAAAGCGTCTGTAATGTAGAAACTGCGCTTGGTAGTGTATTATACAACCCAATCATGTCCAAAGTCGTTCTTTAGGTACACAACATAGTAGTCTATCGATATATCGATGGTTTCATTGTTGTTACACTATTCCCTACATCGGGCAAGGGCCTACAAAGCGTCTGTAATGTAGAAACTGCGCCTGGTAGTGTATTATACAACCGAATCATGTCCAAAGTCGTTCTTAAGGTACAGAACATAGTAGTCTATCGATATATCGATGGTTTCATTGTTGTTACACTATTCCCTACATCGGGCAAGGGCCTACAAAGCGTCTGTAATGTAGAAACTGCGCTTGGTAGTGTTTGACACAACCCAAACATGTCCAAAGTCGTTCTTTAGGTACACAACATAGTAGTCTATCGATATATCGATGGTTTCATTGTTGTTACACTATTCTCCACATCGGGCAAGGGCCTACAAAGCGTCTGTAATGTAGAAACTGCGCTTGGTAGTGTTTGACACAACCCAAACATGTCCAAAGTCGTTCTTTAGGTACACAACATAGTAGTCTATCGATATATCGATGGTTACATTGTTGTTACACTATTCTCCACATCGGGCAAGGGCCTACAAAGCGTCTGTAATGTAGAAACTGCGCCTGGTAGTGTTTGACATAACACAAACATGTCCAAAGTCGTTCTTTAGGTACACAACATAGTAGTCTATCGATATATCGATGGTTTCATTGTTGTTACACTATTCCCTACATCGGGCAAGGGCCTACAAAGCGTCTGTAATGTAGAAACTGCGCTTGGTAGTGTATTATACAACCCAATCATGTCCAAAGTCGTTCTTTAGGTACACAACATAGTAGTCTATCGATATATCGATGGTTTCATTGTTGTTACACTATTCCCTACATCGGGCAAGGGCCTACAAAGCGTCTGTAATGTAGAAACTGCGCCTGGTAGTGTATTATACAACCGAATCATGTCCAAAGTCGTTCTTAAGGTACAGAACATAGTAGTCTATCGATATATCGATGGTTTCATTGTTGTTACACTATTCCCTACATCGGGCAAGGGCCTACAAAGCGTCTGTAATGTAGAAACTGCGCTTGGTAGTGTTTGACACAACCCAAACATGTCCAAAGTCGTTCTTTAGGTACACAACATAGTAGTCTATCGATATATCGATGGTTTCATTGTTGTTACACTATTCTCCACATCGGGCAAGGGCCTACAAAGCGTCTGTAATGTAGAAACTGCGCTTGGTAGTGTTTGACACAACCCAAACATGTCCAAAGTCGTTCGTTAGGTACACAACATAGTAGTCTATCGATATATCGATGGTTTCATTGTTGTTACACTATTCTCCACATCGGGCAAGGGCCTACAAAGCGTCTGTAATGTAGAAACTGCGCCTGGTAGTGTATTACACAACCCAAACATGTCCAAAGTCGTTCTTTAGGTACACAACATAGTAGTCTATCGATATATCGATGGTTTCATTGTTGTTACACTATTCCCTACATCGGGCAAGGGCCTACAAAGCGTCTGTAATGTAGAAACTGCGCCTGGTAGTGTATTATACAACCGAATCATGTCCAAAGTCGTTCTTAAGGTACAGAACATAGTAGTCTATCGATATATCGATGGTTTCATTGTTGTTACACTATTCCCTACATCGGGCAAGGGCCTACAAAGCGTCTGTAATGTAGAAACTGCGCTTGGTAGTGTATTATACAACCCAATCATGTCCAAAGTCGTTCTTTAGGTACACAACATAGTAGTCTATCGATATATCGATGGTTTCATTGTTGTTACACTATTCCCTACATCGGGCAAGGGCCTACAAAGCGTCTGTAATGTAGAAACTGCGCTTGGTAGTGTATTATACAATCCAAACATGTCCAAAGTCGTTCGTTAGGTACACAACATAGTAGTCTATCGATATATCGATGGTTTCATTGTTGTTACACTATTCCCTACATCGGGCAAGGGCCTACAAAGCGTCTGTAATGTAGAAACTGCGCCTGGTAGTGTATTATACAACCGAATCATGTCCAAAGTCGTTCTTAAGGTACAGAACATAGTAGTCTATCGATATATCGATGGTTTCATTGTTGTTACACTATTCCCTACATCGGGCAAGGGCCTACAAAGCGTCTGTAATGTAGAAACTGCGCTTGGTAGTGTATTATACAACCCAATCATGTCCAAAGTCGTTCGTTAGGTACACAACATAGTAGTCTATCGATATATCGATGGTTTCATTGTTGTTACACTATTCTCCACATCGGGCAAGGGCCTACAAAGCGTCTGTAATGTAGAAACTGCGCTTGGTAGTGTTTGACACAACCCAAACATGTCCAAAGTCGTTCTTTAGGTACACAACATAGTAGTCTATCGATATATCGATGGTTTCATTGTTGTTACACTATTCTCCACATCGGGCAAGGGCCTACAAAGCGTCTGTAATGTAGAAACTGCGCCTGGTAATGTTTGACACAACCCAAACATGTCCAAAGTCGTTCTTTAGGTACACAACATAGTAGTCTATCGATATATCGATGGTTTCATTGTTGTTACACTATTCTCCACATCGGGCAAGGGCCTACAAAGCGTCTGTAATGTAGAAACTGCGCCTGGTAGTGTTTGACATAACACAAACATGTCCAAAGTCGTTCTTTAGGTACACAACATAGTAGCCTATCGATATATCGATGGTTTCATTGTTGTTACACTATTCCCTACATCGGGCAAGGGCCTACAAAGCGTCTGTAATGTAGAAACTGCGCTTGGTAGTGTATTATACAACCCAATCATGTCCAAAGTCGTTCTTTAGGTACACAACATAGTAGTCTATCGATATATCGATGGTTTCATTGTTGTTACACTATTCCCTACATCGGGCAAGGGCCTACAAAGCGTCTGTAATGTAGAAACTGCGCCTGGTAGTGTATTATACAACCGAATCATGTCCAAAGTCGTTCTTAAGGTACAGAACATAGTTGTCTATCGATATATCGATGGTTTCATTGTTGTTACACTATTCCCTACATCGGGCAAGGGCCTACAAAGCGTCTGTAATGTAGAAACTGCGCTTGGTAGTGTTTGACACAACCCAAACATGTCCAAAGTCGTTCGTTAGGTACACAACATAGTGGTCTATCGATATATCGATGGTTTCATTGTTGTTACACTATTCTCCACATCGGGCAAGGGCCTACAAAGCGTCTGTAATGTAGAAACTGCGCTTGGTAGTGTTTGACACAACCCAAACATGTCCAAAGTCGTTCTTTAGGTACACAACATAGTAGTCTATCGATATATCGATGGTTTCATTGTTGTTACACTATTCTCCACATCGGGCAAGGGCCTACAAAGCGTCTGTAATGTAGAAACTGCGCCTGGTAGTGTATTACACAACCCAAACATGTCCAAAGTCATTCTTTAGGTACACAACATAGTAGTCTATCGATATATCGATGGTTTTATTGTTGTTACACTATTCCCTACATCGGGCAAGGGCCTACAAAGCGTCTGTAATGTAGAAGCTGCGCCTGGTAGTGTATTATACAACCGAATCATGTCCAAAGTCGTTCTTAAGGTACAGAACATAGTAGTCTATCGATATATCGATGGTTTCATTGTTGTTACACTATTCCCTACATCGGGCAAGGGCCTACAAAGCGTCTGTAATGTAGAAACTGCGCTTGGTAGTGTATTATACAACCCAATCATGTCCAAAGTCGTTCGTTAGGTACACAACATAGTAGTCTATCGATATATCGATGGTTTCATTGTTGTTACACTATTCCCTACATCGGGCAAGGGCCTACAAAGCGTCTGTAATGTAGAAACTGCGCTTGGTAGTGTATTATACAATCCAAACATGTCCAAAGTCGTTCGTTAGGTACACAACATAGTAGTCTATCGATATATCGATGGTTTCATTGTTGTTACACTATTCCCTACATCGGGCAAGGGCCTACAAAGCGTCTGTAATGTAGAAACTGCGCCTGGCAGTGTATTATACAACCCAATCATGTCCAAAGTCGTTCTTAAGGTACAGAACATAGTAGTCTATCGATATATCGATGGTTTCATTGTTGTTACACTATTCCCTACATCGGGCAAGGGCCTACAAAGCGTCTGTAATGTAGAAACTGCGCTTGGTAGTGTATTATACAACCCAATCATGTCCAAAGTCGTTCGTTAGGTACACAACATAGTAGTCTATCGATATATCGATGGTTTCATTGTTGTTACACTATTCCCTACATCGGGCAAGGGCCTACAAAGCGTCTGTAATGTAGAAACTGCGCTTGGTAGTGTATTATACAATCCAAACATGTCCAAAGTCGTTCGTTAGGTACACAACATAGTAGTCTATCGATATATCGATGGTTTCATTGTTGTTACACTATTCCCTACATCGGGCAAGGGCCTACAAAGCGTCTGTAATGTAGAAACTGCGCCTGGTAGTGTATTATACAACCCAATCATGTCCAAAGTCGTTCTTTAGGTACAGAACATAGTAGTCTATCGATATATCGATGGTTTCATTGTTGTTACACTATTCCCTACATCGGGCAAGGGCCTACAAAGCGTCTGTAATGTAGAAACTGCGCTTGGTAGTGTATTATACAACCCAATCATGTCCAAAGTCGTTCGTTAGGTACACAACATAGTAGTCTATCGATATATCGATGGTTTCATTGTTGTTACACTATTCCCTACATCGGGCAAGGGCCTACAAAGCGTCTGTAATGTAGAAACTGCGCTTGGTAGTGTATTATACAATCCAAACATGTCCAAAGTCATTCGTTAGGTACAGAACATAGTAGTCTATCGATATATCGATGGTTTCATTGTTGTTACACTATTCCCTACATCGGGCAAGGGCCTACAAAGCGTCTGTAATGTAGAAACTGCGCTTGGTAGTGTTTGACACAACCCAAACATGTCCAAAGTCGTTCTTTAGGTGCACAACATAGTAGTCTATCGATATATCGATGGTTTCATTGTTGTTACACTATTCTCCACATCGGGCAAGGGCCTACAAAGCGTCTGTAATGTAGAAACTGCGCCTGGTAGTGTTTTACACAACCCAAACATGTCCAAAGTCGTTCTTTAGGTACACAACATAGTAGTCTATCGATATATCGATGGTTTCGTTGTTACACTATTCTCTACATCGGGCAAGTGCCTACAAAGCGTCTGTAATGTAGAAACTGCGCTTGGTAGTGTTTGACATAACACAAACATGTCCAAAGTCGTTCTTTAGGTACACAACATAGTAGCCTATCGATATATCGATGGTTTCATTGTTGTTACACTATTCCCTACATCGGGCAAGGGCCTACAAAGCGTCTGTAATGTAGAAACTGCGCTTGGTAGTGTATTATACAACCCAATCATGTCCAAAGTCGTTCTTAAGGTACACAACATAGTAGTCTATCGATATATCGATGGTTTCATTGTTGTTACACTATTCCCTACATCGGGCAAGGGCCTACAAAGCGTCTGTAATGTAGAAACTGCGCTTGGTAGTGTATTATACAACACAATCATGTCGAAAGTCGTTCTTTATTTACACAACATGGTAGTCAATCGATATATCGATGGTTTCATTGTTGTTACACTATTCTCTACATCGGGCAAGGGCCTACAAAGCGTCTGTAATGTAGAAACTGCGCCTGGTAGTGTATTATACAATCCAAACATGTCCAAAGTCGTTCTTTAGGTACACAACATAGTAGTCTATCGATATATCGATGGTTTCATTGTTGTTACACTATTCCCTACATCGGGCAAGGGCCTACAAAGCGTCTGTAATGTAGAAACTGCGCTTGGTAGTGTATTATACAACCGAATCATGTCCAAAGTCGTTCTTAAGGTACAGAACATAGTAGTCTATCGATATATCGATGGTTTCATTGTTGTTACACTATTCCCTACATCGGGCAAGGGCCTACAAAGCGTCTGTAATGTAGAAACTGCGCTTGGTAGTGTTTGACACAACCCAAACATGTCCAAAGTCGTTCTTTAGGTACACAACATAGTAGTCTATCGATATATCGATGGTTTCATTGTTGTTACACTATTCTCCACATCGGGCAAGGGCCTACAAAGCGTCTGTAATGTAGAAACTGCGCCTGGTAGTGTATTACACAACCCAAACATGTCCAAAGTCGTTCTTTAGGTGCACAACATAGTAGTCTATCGATATATCGATGGTTTCATTGTTGTTACACTATTCCCTACATCGGGCAAGGGCCTACAAAGCGTCTGTAATGTAGAAACTGCGCCTGGTAGTGTATTATACAACCGAATCATGTCCAAAGTCGTTCTTAAGGTACAGAACATAGTAGTCTATCGATATATCGATGGTTTCATTGTTGTTACACTATTCCCTACATCGGGCAAGGGCCTACAAAGCGTCTGTAATGTAGAAACTGCTCTTGGTAGTGTTTGACACAACCCAAACATGTCCAAAGTCGTTCGTTAGGTACAGAACATAGTAGTCTATCGATATATCGATGGTTTCATTGTTGTTACACTATTCCCTACATCGGGCAAGGGCCTACAAAGCGTCTGTAATGTAGAAACTGCGCTTGGTAGTGTATTATACAACCCAATCATGTCCAAAGTCGTTCGTTAGGTACACAACATAGTAGTCTATCGATATATCGATGGTTTCATTGTTGTTACACTATTCCCTACATCGGGCAAGGGCCTACAAAGCGTCTGTAATGTAGAAACTGCGCTTGGTAGTGTATTATACAATCCAAACATGTCCAAAGTCATTCGTTAGGTACAGAACATAGTAGTCTATCGATATATCGATGGTTTCATTGTTGTTACACTATTCCCTACATCGGGCAAGGGCCTACAAAGCGTCTGTAGTGTAGAAACTGCGCTTGGTAGTGTTTGACACAACCCAAACATGTCCAAAGTCGTTCTTTAGGTGCACAACATAGTAGTCTATCGATATATCGATGGTTTCATTGTTGTTACACTATTCTCCACATCGGGCAAGGGCCTACAAAGCGTCTGTAATGTAGAAACTGCGCCTGGTAGTGTTTTACACAACCCAAACATGTCCAAAGTCGTTCTTTAGGTACACAACATAGTAGTCTATCGATATATCGATGGTTTCGTTGTTACACTATTCTCTACATCGGGCAAGTGCCTACAAAGCGTCTGTAATGTAGAAACTGCGCTTGGTAGTGTTTGACATAACACAAACATGTCCAAAGTCGTTCTTTAGGTACACAACATAGTAGCCTATCGATATATCGATGGTTTCATTGTTGTTACACTATTCCCTACATCGGGCAAGGGCCTACAAAGTGTCTGTAATGTAGAAACTGCGCTTGGTAGTGTATTATACAACCCAATCATGTCCAAAGTCGTTCTTAAGGTACACAACATAGTAGTCTATCGATATATCGATGGTTTCATTGTTGTTACACTATTCCCTACATCGGGCAAGGGCCTACAAAGCGTCTGTAATGTAGAAACTGCGCTTGGTAGTGTATTATACAACACAATCATGTCGAAAGTCGTTCTTTATTTACACAACATGGTAGTCAATCGATATATCGATGGTTTCATTGTTGTTACACTATTCTCTACATCGGGCAAGGGCCTACAAAGCGTCTGTAATGTAGAAACTGCGCCTGGTAGTGTATTATACAATCCAAACATGTCCAAAGTCGTTCTTTAGGTACACAACATAGTAGTCTATCGATATATCGATGGTTTCATTGTTGTTACACTATTCCCTACATCGGGCAAGGGCCTACAAAGCGTCTGTAATGTAGAAACTGCGCCTGGTAGTGTATTATACAACCGAATCATGTCCAAAGTCGTTCTTAAGGTACAGAACATAGTAGTCTATCGATATATCGATGGTTTCATTGTTGTTACACTATTCCCTACATCGGGCAAGGGCCTACAAAGCGTCTGTAATGTAGAAACTGCTCTTGGTAGTGTTTGACACAACCCAAACATGTCCAAAGTCGTTCGTTAGGTACAGAACATAGTAGTCTATCGATATATCGATGGTTTCATTGTTGTTACACTATTCCCTACATCGGGCAAGGGCCTACAAAGCGTCTGTAATGTAGAAACTGCGCCTGGTAGTGTATTATACAACCGAATCATGTCCAAAGTCGTTCTTAAGGTACACAACATAGTAGTCTATCGATATATCGATGGTTTCATTGTTGTTACACTATTCCCTACATCGGGCAAGGGCCTACAAAGCGTCTGTAATGTAGAAACTGCGCTTGGTAGTGTATTATACAACCCAATCATGTCCAAAGTCGTTCGTTAGGTACACAACATAGTAGTCTATCGATATATCGATGGTTTCGTTGTTACACTATTCCCTACATCGGGCAAGGGCCTACAAAGCGTCTGTAATGTAGAAACTGCGCTTGGTAGTGTTTGATATAACACAAACATGTCCAAAGTCGTTCTTTAGGTACACAACATAGTAGCCTATCGATATATCGATGGTTTCATTGTTGTTACACTATTCCCTACATCGGGCAAGGGCCTACAAAGCGTCTGTAATGTAGAAACTGCGCTTGGTAGTGTATTATACAACCCAATCATGTCCAAAGTCGTTCTTAAGGTACACAACATAGTAGTCTATCGATATATCGATGGTTTCATTGTTGTTACACTATTCCCTACATCGGGCAAGGGCCTACAAAGCGTCTGTAATGTAGAAACTGCGCTTGGTAGTGTATTATACAATCCAAACACGTCCAAAGTCGTTCTTTAGGTACAGAACATAGTAGTCTATCGATATATCGATGGTTTCATTGTTGTTACACTATTCCCTACATCGGGCAAGGGCCTACAAAGCGTCTGTAATGTAGAAACTGCGCCTGGTAGTGTATTATACAACCGAATCATGTCCAAAGTCGTTCTTAAGGTACACAACATAGTAGTCTATCGATATATCGATGGTTTCATTGTTGTTACACTATTCCCTACATCGGGCAAGGGCCTACAAAGCGTCTGTAATGTAGAAACTGCGCTTGGTAGTGTTTGACATAACACAAACTTGTCCAAAGTCGTTCTTTAGGTACACAACATAGTAGTCTATCGATATATCGATGGTTTCATTGTTGTTACACTATTCCCTACATCGGGCAAGGGCCTACAAAGCGTCTGTAATGTAGAAACTGCGCCTGGTAGTGTATTATACAACCGAATCATGTCCAAAGTCGTTCTTAAGGTACAGAACATAGTAGTCTATCGATATATCGATGGTTTCATTGTTGTTACACTATTCCCTACATCGGGCAAGGGCCTACAAAGCGTCTGTAATGTAGAAACTGCGCCTGGTAGTGTATTATACAACCGAATCATGTCCAAAGTCGTTCGTTAGGTACACAACATAGTAGTCTATCGATATATCGATGGTTTCATTGTTGTTACACTATTCCCTACATCGGGCAAGGGCCTACAAAGCGTCTGTAATGTAGAAACTGCGCTTGGTAAGTGTTTGACACAACCCAAACATGTCCAAAGTCGTTCTTTAGGTACACAACATAGTAGTCTATCGATATATCGATGGTTTCATTGTTGTTACACTATTCTCCACATCGGGCAAGGGCCTACAAAGCGTCTGTAATGTAGAAACTGCGCTTGGTAGTGTTTGACATAACACAAACATGTCCAAAGTCGTTCTTTAGGTACACAACATAGTAGTCTATCGATATATCGATGGTTTCATTGTTGTTACACTATTCTCCACATCGGGCAAGGGCCTACAAAGCGTCTGTAATGTAGAAACTGCGCTTGGTAGTGTTTGACATAACACAAACATGTCCAAAGTCGTTCTTTAGGTACACAACATAGTAGCCTATCGATATATCGATGGTTTCATTGTTGTTACACTATTCCCTACATCGGGCAAGGGCCTACAAAGCGTCTGTAATGTAGAAACTGCGCTTGGTAGTGTATTATACAACCCAATCATGTCCAAAGTCGTTCTTTAGGTACACAACATAGTAGTCTATCGATATATCGATGGTTTCATTGTTGTTACACTATTCCCTACATCGGGCAAGGGCCTACAAAGCGTCTGTAATGTAGAAACTGCGCTTGGCAGTGTATTATACAACCGAATCTTGTCCAAAGTCGTTCTTTAGGTACACAACATGGTAGTCTATCGATATATCGATGGTTTCATTGTTGTTACACTATTCTCCACATCGGGCAAGGGCCTACAAAGCGTCTGTAATGTAGGAACTGCGCCTGGTAGTGTATTATACAATCCAAACATGTCCAAAGTCGTTCTTTAGGTACACAACATAGTAGTCTATCGATATATCGATGGTTTCATTGTTGTTACACTATTCCCTACATCGGGCAAGGGCCTACAAAGCGTCTGTAATGTAGAAACTGCGCCTGGTAGTGTATTATACAACCGAATCATGTCCAAAGTCGTTCTTTAGGTACAGAACATAGTAGTCTCTCGATATATCGATGGTTTCATTGTTGTTACACTATTCTCCACATCGGGCATGGGCCTACAAAGCGTCTGTAATGTAGAAACTGCGCCTGGTAGTGTTTGACACAACCAAAACATGTCCAAAGTCGTTCTTTAGGTACACAACATAGTAGTCTATCGATATATCGATGGTTTCATTGTTGTTACACTATTCCCTACATCGGGCAAGGGCCTACAAAGCGTCTGTAATGTAGAAACTGCGCTTGGTAGTGTATTATACAACCCAATCATGTACAAAGTCGTTCGTTAGGTACACAGCATAGTAGTCTATCGATATATCGATGGTTTCATTGTTGTTACACTATTCTCCACATCGGGCATGGGCCTACAAAGCGTCTGTAATGTAGAAACTGCGCCTGGTAGTGTTTGACACAACCCAAACATGTCCAAAGTCGTTCTTTAGGTACACAACATAGTAGTCTATCGATATATCGATGGTTTCATTGTTGTTACACTATTCTCCACATCGGGCAAGGGCCTACAAAGCGTCTGTAATGTAGAAACTGCGCCTGGTAGTGTTTGACATAACACAAACATGTCCAAAGTCGATGGTTTCATTGTTGTTACACTATTCTCCACATCGGGCAAGGGCCTACAAAGCGTCTGTAATGTAGAAACTGCGCCTGGTAGTGTATTACACAACCCAAACATGTCCAAAGTCGTTCTTTAGGTACACAACATAGTAGTCTATCGATATATCGATGGTTTCATTGTTGTTACACTATTCCCTACATCGGGCAAGGGCCTACAAAGCGTCTGTAATGTAGAAACTGCGCCTGGTAGTGTATTATACAACCGAATCATGTCCAAAGTCGTTCTTAAGGTACAGAACATAGTAGTCTATCGATATATCGATGGTTTCATTGTTGTTACACTATTCCCTACATCGGGCAAGGGCCTACAAAGCGTCTGTAATGTAGAAACTGCGCTTGGTAGTGTATTATACAACCCAATCATGTCCAAAGTCGTTCGTTAGGTACACAACATAGTAGTCAATCGATATATCGATGGTTTCATTGTTGTTACACTATTCCCTACATCGGGCAAGGGCCTACAAAGCGTCTGTAATGTAGAAACTGCGCCTGGTAGTGTATTATACAACCGAATCATGTCCAAAGTCGTTCTTAAGGTACAGAACATAGTAGTCTATCGATATATCGATGGTTTCATTGTTGTTACACTATTCCCTACATCGGGCAAGGGCCTACAAAGCGTCTGTAATGTAGAAACTGCGCTTGGTAGTGTTTGACACAACCCAAACATGTCCAAAGTCGTTCTTTAGGTACACAACATAGTAGTCTATCGATATATCGATGGTTTCATTGTTGTTACACTATTCTCCACATCGGGCATGGGCCTACAAAGCGTCTGTAATGTAGAAACTGCGCCTGGTAGTGTTTGACACAACCCAAACATGTCCAAAGTCGTTCTTTAGGTACACAACATAGTAGTCTATCGATATATCGATGGTTTCATTGTTGTTACACTATTCTCCACATCGGGCAAGGGCCTACAAAGCGTCTGTAATGTAGAAACTGCGCCTGGTAGTGTTTGACATAACACAAACATGTCCAAAGTCGTTCTTTAGGTACACAACATAGTAGCCTATCGATATATCGATGGTTTCATTGTTGTTACACTATTCCCTACATCGGGCAAGGGCCTACAAAGCGTCTGTAATGTAGAAACTGCGCTTGGTAGTGTATTATACAACCCAATCATGTACAAAGTCGTTCTTTAGGTACACAACATAGTAGTCTATCGATATATCGATGGTTTCATTGTTGTTACACTATTCCCTACATCGGGCAAGGGCCTACAAAGCGTCTGTAATGTAGAAACTGCGCCTGGTAGTGTTTGACATAACACAAACATGTCCAAAGTCGTTCTTTAGGTACACAACATAGTAGCCTATCGATATATCGATGGTTTCATTGTTGTTACACTACTCCCTACATCGGGCAAGGGCCTACAAAGCGTCTGTAATGTAGAAACTGCGCTTGGTAGTGTATTATACAACCCAATCATGTCCAAAGTCGTTCTTTAGGTACACAACATAGTAGTCTATCGATATATCGATGGTTTCATTGTTGTTACACTATTCCCTACATCGGGCAAGGGCCTACAAAGCGTCTGTAATGTAGAAACTGCGCCTGGTAGTGTATTATACAACCGAATCATGTCCAAAGTCGTTCTTAAGGTACAGAACATAGTAGTCTATCGATATATCGATGGTTTCATTGTTGTTACACTATTCCCTACATCGGGCAAGGGCCTACAAAGCGTCTGTAATGTAGAAACTGCGCTTGGTAGTGTTTGACACAACCCAAACATGTCCAAAGTCGTTCGTTAGGTACACAACATAGTAGTCTATCGATATATCGATGGTTTCATTGTTGTTACACTATTCTCCACATCGGGCAAGGGCCTACAAAGCGTCTGTAATGTAGAAACTGCGCTTGGTAGTGTTTGACACAACCCAAACATGTCCAAAGTCGTTCTTTAGGTACACAACATAGTAGTCTATCGATATATCGATGGTTTCATTGTTGTTACACTATTCTCCACATCGGGCAAGGGCCTACAAAGCGTCTGTAATGTAGAAACTGCGCTTGGTAGTGTATTATACAACCCAATCATGTACAAAGTCGTTCGTTAGGTACACAACATAGTAGTCTATCGATATATCGATGGTTTCATTGTTGTTACACTATTCTCCACATCGGGCAAGGGCCTACAAAGCGTCTGTAATGTAGAAACTGCGCTTGGTAGTGTTTGACACAACCCAAACATGTCCAAAGTCGTTCTTTAGGTACACAACATAGTAGTCTATCGATATATCGATGGTTTCATTGTTGTTACACTATTCTCCACATCGGGCATGGGCCTACAAAGCGTCTGTAATGTAGAAACTGCGCCTGGTAGTGTTTGACACAACCCAAACATGTCCAAAGTCGTTCTTTAGGTACACAACATAGTAGTCTATCGATATATCGATGGTTTCATTGTTGTTACACTATTCTCCACATCGGGCAAGGGCCTACAAAGCGTCTGTAATGTAGAAACTGCGCCTGGTAGTGTTTGACATAACACAAACATGTCCAAAGTCGTTCTTTAGGTACACAACATAGTAGCCTATCGATATATCGATGGTTTCATTGTTGTTACACTATTCCCTACATCGGGCAAGGGCCTACAAAGCGTCTGTAATGTAGAAACTGCGCTTGGTAGTGTATTATACAACCCAATCATGTCCAAAGTCGTTCTTTAGGTACACAACATAGTAGTCTATCGATATATCGATGGTTTCATTGTTGTTACACTATTCCCTACATCGGGCAAGGGCCTACAAAGCGTCTGTAATGTAGAAACTGCGCTTGGTAGTGTATTATACAACCCAATCATGTCCAAAGTCGTTCTTAAGGTACACAACATAGTAGTCTATCGATATATCGATGGTTTCATTGTTGTTACACTATTCCCTACATCGGGCAAGGGCCTACAAAGCGTCTGTAATGTAGAAACTGCGCCTGGTAGTGTATTATACAACACAATCATGTCGAAAGTCGTTCTTTAGGTACACAACATGGTAGTCAATCGATATATCGATGGTTTCATTGTTGTTACACTATTCTCTACATCGGGCAAGGGCCTACAAAGCGTCTGTAATGTAGAAACTGCGCCTGGTAGTGTATTATACAATCCAAACATGTCCAAAGTCGTTCTTTAGGTACACAACATAGTAGTCTATCGATATATCGATGGTTTCATTGTTGTTACACTATTCCCTACATCGGGCAAGGGCCTACAAAGCGTCTGTAATGTAGAAACTGCGCCTGGTAGTGTATTATACAACCGAATCATGTCCAAAGTCGTTCTTAAGGTACAGAACATAGTAGTCTATCGATATATCGATGGTTTCATTGTTGTTACACTATTCCCTACATCGGGCAAGGGCCTACAAAGCGTCTGTAATGTAGAAACTGCGCTTGGTGGTGTTTGACACAACCCAAACATGTCCAAAGTCGTTCTTTAGGTACACAACATAGTAGTCTATCGATATATCGATGGTTTCGTTGTTACACTATTCTCTACATCGGGCAAGGGCCTACAAAGCGTCTGTAATGTAGAAACTGCGCTTGGTAGTGTTTGACACAACCCAAACATGTCCAAAGTCGTTCTTTAGGTACACAACATAGTAGTCTATCGATATATCGATGGTTTCGTTGTTACACTATTCCCTACATCGGGCAAGGGCCTACAAAGCGTCTGTAATGTAGAAACCGCGCCTGGTAGTGTATTATACAACCCAATCATGTCCAAAGTCGTTCTTTATTTACACAACATGGTAGTCAATCGATATATCGATGGTTTCATTGTTGTTACACTATTCTCTACATCGGGCAAGGGCCTACAAAGCGTCTGTAATGTAGAAACTGCGCCTGGTAGTGTATTATACAATCCAAACACGTCCAAAGTCGTTCTTTAGGTACAGAACATAGTAGTCTATCGATATATCGATGGTTTCATTGTTGTTACACTATTCCCTACATCGGGCAAGGGCCTACAAAGCGTCTGTAATGTAGAAACTGCGCCTGGTAGTGTATTATACAACCGAATCATGTCCAAAGTCGTTCTTAAGGTACACAACATAGTAGTCTATCGATATATCGATGGTTTCATTGTTGTTACACTATTCCCTACATCGGGCAAGGGCCTACAAAGCGTCTGTAATGTAGAAACTGCGCTTGGTAGTGTTTGACATAACACAAACTTGTCCAAAGTCGTTCTTTAGGTACACAACATAGTAGTCTATCGATATATCGATGGTTTCATTGTTGTTACACTATTCCCTACATCGGGCAAGGGCCTACAAAGCGTCTGTAATGTAGAAACTGCGCCTGGTAGTGTATTATACAACCGAATCATGTCCAAAGTCGTTCTTAAGATACAGAACATAGTAGTCTATCGTTATATCGATGGTTTCATTGTTGTTACACTATTCCCTACATCGGGCAAGGGCCTACAAAGCGTCTGTAATGTAGAAACTGCGCCTGGTAGTGTATTATACAACCGAATCATGTCCAAAGTCGTTCGTTAGGTACACAACATAGTAGTGTATCGATATATCGATGGTTTCATTGTTGTTACACTATTCCCTACATCGGGCAAGGGCCTACAAAGCGTCTGTAATGTAGAAACTGCGCTTGGTAAGTGTTTGACACAACCCAAACATGTCCAAAGTCGTTCTTTAGGTACACAACATAGTAGTCTATCGATATATCGATGGTTTCATTGTTGTTACACTATTCTCCACATCGGGCAAGGGCCTACAAAGCGTCTGTAATGTAGAAACTGCGCTTGGTAGTGTTTGACATAACACAAACATGTCCAAAGTCGTTCTTTAGGTACACAACATAGTAGTCTATCGATATATCGATGGTTTCATTGTTGTTACACTATTCTCCACATCGGGCAAGGGCCTACAAAGCGTCTGTAATGTAGAAACTGCGCTTGGTAGTGTTTGACATAACACAAACATGTCCAAAGTCGTTCTTTAGGTACACAACATAGTAGCCTATCGATATATCGATGGTTTCATTGTTGTTACACTATTCCCTACATCGGGCAAGGGCCTACAAAGCGTCTGTAATGTAGAAACTGCGCTTGGTAGTGTATTATACAACCCAATCATGTCCAAAGTCGTTCTTTAGGTACACAACATAGTAGTCTATCGATATATCGATGGTTTCATTGTTGTTACACTATTCCCTACATCGGGCAAGGGCCTACAAAGCGTCTGTAATGTAGAAACTGCGCTTGGCAGTGTATTATACAACCGAATCTTGTCCAAAGTCGTTCTTTAGGTACACAACATGGTAGTCTATCGATATATCGATGGTTTCATTGTTGTTACACTATTCTCCACATCGGGCAAGGGCCTACAAAGCGTCTGTAATGTAGAAACTGCGCCTGGTAGTGTATTATACAATCCAAACATGTCCAAAGTCGTTCTTTAGGTACACAACATAGTAGTCTATCGATATATCGATGGTTTCATTGTTGTTACACTATTCCCTACATCGGGCAAGGGCCTACAAAGCGTCTGTAATGTAGAAACTGCGCCTGGTAGTGTATTATACAACCGAATCATGTCCAAAGTCGTTCTTAAGGTACAGAACATAGTAGTCTCTCGATATATCGATGGTTTCATTGTTGTTACACTATTCTCCACATCGGGCATGGGCCTACAAAGCGTCTGTAATGTAGAAACTGCGCCTGGTAGTGTTTGACACAACCAAAACATGTCCAAAGTCGTTCTTTAGGTACACAACATAGTAGTCTATCGATATATCGATGGTTTCATTGTTGTTACACTATTCCCTACATCGGGCAAGGGCCTACAAAGCGTCTGTAATGTAGAAACTGCGCTTGGTAGTGTATTATACAACCCAATCATGTACAAAGTCGTTCGTTAGGTACACAGCATAGTAGTCTATCGATATATCGATGGTTTCATTGTTGTTACACTATTCTCCACATCGGGCATGGGCCTACAAAGCGTCTGTAATGTAGAAACTGCGCCTGGTAGTGTTTGACACAACCCAAACATGTCCAAAGTCGTTCTTTAGGTACACAACATAGTAGTCTATCGATATATCGATGGTTTCATTGTTGTTACACTATTCTCCACATCGGGCAAGGGCCTACAAAGCGTCTGTAATGTAGAAACTGCGCCTGGTAGTGTTTGACATAACACAAACATGTCCAAAGTCGATGGTTTCATTGTTGTTACACTATTCTCCACATCGGGCAAGGGCCTACAAAGCGTCTGTAATGTAGAAACTGCGCCTGGTAGTGTATTACACAACCCAAACATGTCCAAAGTCGTTCTTTAGGTACACAACATAGTAGTCTATCGATATATCGATGGTTTCATTGTTGTTACACTATTCCCTACATCGGGCAAGGGCCTACAAAGCGTCTGTAATGTAGAAACTGCGCCTGGTAGTGTATTATACAACCGAATCATGTCCAAAGTCGTTCTTAAGGTACAGAACATAGTAGTCTATCGATATATCGATGGTTTCATTGTTGTTACACTATTCCCTACATCGGGCAAGGGCCTACAAAGCGTCTGTAATGTAGAAACTGCGCTTGGTAGTGTATTATACAACCCAATCATGTCCAAAGTCGTTCGTTAGGTACACAACATAGTAGTCAATCGATATATCGATGGTTTCATTGTTGTTACACTATTCCCTACATCGGGCAAGGGCCTACAAAGCGTCTGTAATGTAGAAACTGCGCCTGGTAGTGTATTATACAACCGAATCATGTCCAAAGTCGTTCTTTAGGTACAGAACATAGTAGTCTATCGATATATCGATGGTTTCATTGTTGTTACACTATTCCCTACATCGGGCAAGGGCCTACAAAGCGTCTGTAATGTAGAAACTGCGCTTGGTAGTGTTTGACACAACCCAAACATGTCCAAAGTCGTTCTTTAGGTACACAACATAGTAGTCTATCGATATATCGATGGTTTCATTGTTGTTACACTATTCCCCACATCGGGCATGGGCCTACAAAGCGTCTGTAATGTAGAAACTGCGCCTGGTAGTGTTTGACACAACCCAAACATGTCCAAAGTCGTTCTTTAGGTACACAACATAGTAGTCTATCGATATATCGATGGTTTCATTGTTGTTACACTATTCTCCACATCGGGCAAGGGCCTACAAAGCGTCTGTAATGTAGAAACTGCGCCTGGTAGTGTTTGACATAACACAAACATGTCCAAAGTCGTTCTTTAGGTACACAACATAGTAGCCTATCGATATATCGATGGTTTCATTGTTGTTACACTATTCCCTACATCGGGCAAGGGCCTACAAAGCGTCTGTAATGTAGAAACTGCGCTTGGTAGTGTATTATACAACCCAATCATGTCCAAAGTCGTTCTTTAGGTACACAACATAGTAGTCTATCGATATATCGATGGTTTCATTGTTGTTACACTATTCCCTACATCGGGCAAGGGCCTACAAAGCGTCTGTAATGTAGAAACTGCGCTTGGTAGTGTATTATACAACCCAATCATGTACAAAGTCGTTCGTTAGGTACACAGCATAGTAGTCTATCGATATATCGATGGTTTCATTGTTGTTACACTATTCTCCACATCGGGCATGGGCCTACAAAGCGTCTGTAATGTAGAAACTGCGCCTGGTAGTGTTTGACACAACCCAAACATGTCCAAAGTCGTTCTTTAGGTACGCAACATAGTAGTCTATCGATATATCGATGGTTTCATTGTTGTTACACTATTCTCCACATCGGGCAAGGGCCTACAAAGCGTCTGTAATGTAGAAACTGCGCCTGGTAGTGTATTATACAACCGAATCATGTCCAAAGTCGTTCTTAAGGTACAGAACATAGTAGTCTATCGATATATCGATGGTTTCATTGTTGTTACACTATTCCCTACATCGGGCAAGGGCCTACAAAGCGTCTGTAATGTAGAAACTGCGCTTGGTAGTGTATTATACAACCCAATCATGTCCAAAGTCGTTCGTTAGGTACACAACATAGTAGTCAATCGATATATCGATGGTTTCATTGTTGTTACACTATTCCCTACATCGGGCAAGGGCCTACAAAGCGTCTGTAATGTAGAAACTGCGCCTGGTAGTGTATTATACAACCGAATCATGTCCAAAGTCGTTCTTAAGGTACAGAACATAGTAGTCTATCGATATATCGATGGTTTCATTGTTGTTACACTATTCCCTACATCGGGCAAGGGCCTACAAAGCGTCTGTAATGTAGAAACTGCGCTTGGTAGTGTTTGACACAACCCAAACATGTCCAAAGTCGTTCTTTAGGTACACAACATAGTAGTCTATCGATATATCGATGGTTTCATTGTTGTTACACTATTCTCCACATCGGGCATGGGCCTACAAAGCGTCTGTAATGTAGAAACTGCGCCTGGTAGTGTTTGACACAACCCAAACATGTCCAAAGTCGTTCTTTAGGTACACAACATAGTAGTCTATCGATATATCGATGGTTTCATTGTTGTTACACTATTCTCCACATCGGGCAAGGGCCTACAAAGCGTCTGTAATGTAGAAACTGCGCCTGGTAGTGTTTGACATAACACAAACATGTCCAAAGTCGTTCTTTAGGTACACAACATAGTAGCCTATCGATATATCGATGGTTTCATTGTTGTTACACTATTCCCTACATCGGGCAAGGGCCTACAAAGCGTCTGTAATGTAGAAACTGCGCTTGGTAGTGTATTATACAACCCAAACATGTCCAAAGTCGTTCTTTAGGTACACAACATAGTAGTCTATCGATATATCGATGGTTTCATTGTTGTTACACTATTCCCTACATCGGGCAAGGGCCTACAAAGCGTCTGTAATGTAGAAACTGCGCCTGGTAGTGTATTATACAACCGAATCATGTCCAAAGTCGTTCTTAAAGTACAGAACATAGTAGTCTATCGATATATCGATGGTTTCATTGTTGTTACACTATTCCCTACATCGGGCAAGGGCCTACAAAGCGTCTGTAATGTAGAAACTGCGCTTGGTAGTGTTTGACACAACCCAAACATGTCCAAAGTCGTTCTTTAGGTACACAACATAGTAGTCTATCGATATATCGATGGTTTCATTGTTGTTACACTATTCCCTACATCGGGCAAGGGCCTACAAAGCGTCTGTAATGTAGAAACTGCGCCTGGTAGTGTATTATACAACCGAATCATGTCCAAAGTCGTTCTTAAGGTACAGAACATAGTAGTCTATCGATATATCGATGGTTTCATTGTTGTTACACTATTCCCTACATCGGGCAAGGGCCTACAAAGCGTCTGTAATGTAGAAACTGCGCTTGGTAGTGTATTATACAACCCAATCATGTCCAAAGTCGTTCGTTAGGTACACAACATAGTAGTCTATCGATATATCGATGGTTTCATTGTTGTTACACTATTCCCTACATCGGGCAAGGGCCTACAAAGCGTCTGTAATGTAGAAACTGCGCTTGGTAGTGTATTATACAATCCAAACATGTCCAAAGTCGTTCTTAAGGTACAGAACATAGTAGTCTATCGATATATCGATGGTTTCATTGTTGTTACACTATTCCCTACATCGGGCAAGGGCCTACAAAGCGTCTGTAATGTAGAAACTGCGCTTGGTAGTGTTTGACACAACCCAAACATGTCCAAAGTCGTTCTTTAGGTGCACAGCATAGTAGTCAATCGATATATCGATGGTTTCATTGTTGTTACACTATTCTCCACATCGGGCAAGGGCCTACAAAGCGTCTGTAATGTAGAAACTGCGCCTGGTAGTGTATTATACAATCCAAACATGTCCAAAGTCGTTCGTTAGGTACACAACATAGTAGTCTATCGATATATCGATGGTTTCATTGTTGTTACACTATTCCCTACATCGGGCAAGGGCCTACAAAGCGTCTGTAATGTAGAAACTGCGCCTGGTAGTGTATTATACAACCGAATCATGTCCAAAGTCTTTCTTAAGGTACAGAACATAGTAGTCTATCGATATATCGATGGTTTCATTGTTGTTACACTATTCCCTACATCGGGCAAGGGCCTACAAAGCGTCTGTAATGTAGAAACTGCGCTTGGTAGTGTATTATACAACCCAATCATGTCCAAAGTCGTTCGTTAGGTACACAACATAGTAGTCTATCGATATATCGATGGTTTCATTGTTGTTACACTATTCCCTACATCGGGCAAGGGCCTACAAAGCGTCTGTAATGTAGAAACTGCGCTTGGTAGTGTATTATACAATCGAAACATGTCCAAAGTCGTTCTTAAGGTACAGAACATAGTAGTCTATCGATATATCGATGGTTTCATTGTTGTTACACTATTCCCTACATCGGGCAAGGGCCTACAAAGCGTCTGTAATGTAGAAACTGCGCTTGGTAGTGTTTGACACAACCCAAACATGTCCAAAGTCGTTCTTTAGGTGCACAACATAGTAGTCAATCGATATATCGATGGTTTCATTGTTGTTACACTATTCTCCACATCGGGCAAGGGCCTACAAAGCGTCTGTAATGTAGAAACTGCGCCTGGTAGTGTTTTACACAACCCAAACATGTCCAAAGTCGTTCTTTAGGTACACAACATAGTAGTCTATCGATATGTCGATGGTTTCGTTGTTACACTATTCTCTACATCGGGCAAGGGCCTACAAAGCGTCTGTAATGTAGAAACTGCGCTTGGTAGTGTTTGACATAACACAAACATGTCCAAAGTCGTTCTTTAGGTACACAACATAGTAGCCTATCGATATATCGATGGTTTCATTGTTGTTACACTATTCCCTACATCGGGCAAGGGCCTACAAAGCGTCTGTAATGTAGAAACTGCGCTTGGTAGTGTATTATACAACACAATCATGTCCAAAGTCGTTCGTTAGGTACACAACATAGTAGTCTATCGATATATCGATGGTTTCATTGTTGTTACACTATTCCCTACATCGGGCAAGGGCCTACAAAGCGTCTGTAATGTAGAAACTGCGCTTGGTAGTGTATTATACAACACAATCATGTCGAAAGTCGTTCTTTAGGTACACAACATGGTAGTCAATCGATATATCGATGGTTTCATTGTTGTTACACTATTCTCTACATCGGGCAAGGGCCTACAAAGCGTCTGTAATGTAGAAACTGCGCCTGGTAGTGTATTATACAATCCAAACATGTCCAAAGTCGTTCTTAAGGTACAGAACATAGTAGTCTATCGATATATCGATGGTTTCATTGTTGTTACACTATTCCCTACATCGGGCAAGGGCCTACAAAGCGTCTGTAATGTAGAAACTGCGCTTGGTAGTGTTTGACACAACCCAAACATGTCCAAAGTCGTTCTTTAGGTACACAACATAGTAGTCTATCGATATATCGATGGTTTCATTGTTGTTACACTATTCTCCACATCGGGCAAGGGCCTACAAAGCGTCTGTAATGTAGAAACTGCGCTTGGTAGTGTTTGACACAACCCAAACATGTCCAAAGTCGTTCTTTAGGTACACAACATAGTAGTCTATCGATATATCGATGGTTTCATTGTTGTTACACTATTCTCCACATCGGGCAAGGGCCTACAAAGCGTCTGTAATGTAGAAACTGCGCCTGGTAGTGTATTACACAACCCAAACATGTCCAAAGTCGTTCTTTAGGTGCACAACATAGTAGCCTATCGATATATCGATGGTTTCATTGTTGTTACACTATTCCCTACATCGGGCAAGGGCCTACAAAGCGTCTGTAATGTAGAAACTGCGCCTGGTAGTGTATTATACAACCGAATCATGTCCAAAGTCGTTCTTGAGGTACAGAACATAGTAGTCTATCGATATATCGATGGTTTCATTGTTGTTACACTATTCCCTACATCGGGCAAGGGCCTACAAAGCGTCTGTAATGTAGAAACTGCGCTTGGTAGTGTTTGACACAACCCAAACATGTCCAAAGTCGTTCTTTAGGTACACAACATAGTAGTCTATCGATATATCGATGGTTTCATTGTTGTTACACTATTCCCTACATCGGGCAAGGGCCTACAAAGCGTCTGTAATGTAGAAACTGCGCCTGGTAGTGTATTATACAACCGAATCATGTCCAAAGTCGTTCTTAAGGTACAGAACATAGTAGTCTATCGATATATCGATGGTTTCATTGTTGTTACACTATTCCCTACATCGGGCAAGGGCCTACAAAGCGTCTGTAATGTAGAAACTGCGCTTGGTAGTGTATTATACAATCCAAACATGTCCAAAGTCGTTCGTTAGGTACACAACATAGTAGTCTATCGATATATCGATGGTTTCATTGTTGTTACACTATTCCCTACATCGGGCAAGGGCCTACAAAGCGTCTGTAATGTAGAAACTGCGCCTGGTAGTGTATTATACAACCGAATCATGTCCAAAGTCGTTCTTAAGGTACAGAACATAGTAGTCTATCGATATATCGATGGTTTCATTGTTGTTACACTATTCCCTACATCGGGCAAGGGCCTACAAAGCGTCTGTAATGTAGAAACTGCGCTTGGTAGTGTATTATACAACCCAATCATGTCCAAAGTCGTTCGTTAGGTACACAACATAGTAGTCTATCGATATATCGATGGTTTCATTGTTGTTACACTATTCCCTACATCGGGCAAGGGCCTACAAAGCGTCTGTAATGTAGAAACTGCGCTTGGTAGTGTATTATACAATCCAAACATGTCCAAAGTCGTTCTTAAGGTACAGAACATAGTAGTCTATCGATATATCGATGGTTTCATTGTTGTTACACTATTCCCTACATCGGGCAAGGGCCTACAAAGCGTCTGTAATGTAGAAACTGCGCTTGGTAGTGTTTGACACAACCCAAACATGTCCAAAGTCGTTCTTTAGGTGCACAACATAGTAGTCAATCGATATATCGATGGTTTCATTGTTGTTACACTATTCTCCACATCGGGCAAGGGCCTACAAAGCGTCTGTAATGTAGAAACTGCGCCTGGTAGTGTATTATACAATCCAAACATGTCCAAAGTCGTTCGTTAGGTACACAACATAGTAGTCTATCGATATATCGATGGTTTCATTGTTGTTACACTATTCCCTACATCGGGCAAGGGCCTACAAAGCGTCTGTAATGTAGAAACTGCGCCTGGTAGTGTATTATACAACCGAATCATGTCCAAAGTCGTTCTTAAGGTACAGAACATTGTAGTCTATCGATATATCGATGGTTTCATTGTTGTTACACTATTCCCTACATCGGGCAAGGGCCTACAAAGCGTCTGTAATGTAGAAACTGCGCTTGGTAGTGTATTATACAACCCAATCATGTCCAAAGTCGTTCGTTAGGTACACAACATAGTAGTCTATCGATATATCGATGGTTTCATTGTTGTTACACTATTCCCTACATCGGGCAAGGGCCTACAAAGCGTCTGTAATGTAGAAACTGCGCTTGGTAGTGTATTATACAATCCAAACATGTCCAAAGTCGTTCTTAAGGTACAGAACATAGTAGTCTATCGATATATCGATGGTTTCATTGTTGTTACACTATTCCCTACATCGGGCAAGGGCCTACAAAGCGTCTGTAATGTAGAAACTGCGCTTGGTAGTGTTTGACACAACCCAAACATGTCCAAAGTCGTTCTTTAGGTGCACAGCATAGTAGTCAATCGATATATCGATGGTTTCATTGTTGTTACACTCTTCTCCACATCGGGCAAGGGCCTACAAAGCGTCTGTAATGTAGAAACTGCGCCTGGTAGTGTATTATACAATCCAAACATGTCCAAAGTCGTTCGTTAGGTACACAACATAGTAGTCTATCGATATATCGATGGTTTCATTGTTGTTACACTATTCCCTACATCGGGCAAGGGCCTACAAAGCGTCTGTAATGTAGAAACTGCGCTTGGTAGTGTTTGACACAACCCAAACATGTCCAAAGTCGTTCTTTAGGTACACAACATAGTAGTCTATCGATATATCGATGGTTTCATTGTTGTTACACTATTCTCCACATCGGGCAAGGGCCTACAAAGCGTCTGTAATGTAGAAACTGCGCTTGGTAGTGTTTGACACAACCCAAACATGCCCAAAGTCGTTCGTTAGGTACACAACATAGTAGTCTATCGATATATCGATGGTTTCATTGTTGTTACACTATTCCCTACATCGGGCAAGGGCCTACAAAGCGTCTGTAATGTAGAAACTTCGCTTGGTAAGTGTTTGACACAACCCAAACATGTCCAAAGTCGTTCTTTAGGTACAGAACATAGTAGTCTATCGATATATCGATGGTTTCATTGTTGTTACACTATTCTCCACATCGGGCAAGGGCCTACAAAGCGTCTGTAATGTAGAAACTGCGCCTGGTAGTGTATTATACAATCCAAACATGTCCAAAGTCGTTCGTTAGGTACACAACATAGTAGTCTATCGATATATCGATGGTTTCATTGTTGTTACACTATTCCCTACATCGGGCAAGGGCCTACAAAGCGTCTGTAATGTAGAAACTGCGCCTGGTAGTGTATTATACAACCGAATCATGTCCAAAGTCGTTCTTAAGGTACAGAACATAGTAGTCTATCGATATATCGATGGTTTCATTGTTGTTACACTATTCCCTACATCGGGCAAGGGCCTACAAAGCGTCTGTAATGTAGAAACTGCGCTTGGTAGTGTATTATACAACCCAATCATGTCCAAAGTCGTTCGTTAGGTACACAACATAGTAGTCTATCGATATATCGATGGTTTCATTGTTGTTACACTATTCCCTACATCGGGCAAGGGCCTACAAAGCGTCTGTAATGTAGAAACTGCGCTTGGTAGTGTATTATACAATCCAAACATGTCCAAAGTCGTTCTTAAGGTACAGAACATAGTAGTCTATCGATATATCGATGGTTTCATTGTTGTTACACTATTCCCTACATCGGGCAAGGGCCTACAAAGCGTCTGTAATGTAGAAACTGCGCTTGGTAGTGTTTGACACAACCCAAACATGTCCAAAGTCGTTCTTTAGGTGCACAGCATAGTAGTCAATCGATATATCGATGGTTTCATTGTTGTTACACTCTTCTCCACATCGGGCAAGGGCCTACAAAGCGTCTGTAATGTAGAAACTGCGCCTGGTAGTGTATTATACAATCCAAACATGTCCAAAGTCGTTCGTTAGGTACACAACATAGTAGTCTATCGATATATCGATGGTTTCATTGTTGTTACACTATTCCCTACATCGGGCAAGGGCCTACAAAGCGTCTGTAATGTAGAAACTGCGCTTGGTAGTGTTTGACACAACCCAAACATGTCCAAAGTCGTTCTTTAGGTACACAACATAGTAGTCTATCGATATATCGATGGTTTCATTGTTGTTACACTATTCTCCACATCGGGCAAGGGCCTACAAAGCGTCTGTAATGTAGAAACTGCGCTTGGTAGTGTTTGACACAACCCAAACATGCCCAAAGTCGTTCGTTAGGTACACAACATAGTAGTCTATCGATATATCGATGGTTTCATTGTTGTTACACTATTCCCTACATCGGGCAAGGGCCTACAAAGCGTCTGTAATGTAGAAACTTCGCTTGGTAAGTGTTTGACACAACCCAAACATGTCCAAAGTCGTTCTTTAGGTACAGAACATAGTAGTCTATCGATATATCGATGGTTTCATTGTTGTTACACTATTCCCTACATCGGGCAAGGGCCTACAAAGCGTCTGTAATGTAGAAACTGCGCTTGGTAGTGTTTGACACAACCCAAACATGTCCAAAGTCGTTCTTTAGGTACACAACATAGTAGTCTATCGATATATCGATGGTTTCATTGTTGTTACACTATTCTCCACATCGGGCAAGGGCCTACAAAGCGTCTGTAATGTAGAAACTGCGCTTGGTAGTGTTTGACACAACCCAAACATGTCCAAAGTCGTTCTTTAGGTACACAACATAGTAGTCTATCGATATATCGATGGTTTCATTGTTGTTACACTATTCTCCACATCGGGCAAGGGCCTACAAAGCGTCTGTAATGTAGAAACTGCGCCTGGTAGTGTATTACACAACCCAAACATGTCCAAAGTCGTTCTTTAGGTACACAACATAGTAGCCTATCGATATATCGATGGTTTCATTGTTGTTACACTATTCCCTACATCGGGCAAGGGCCTACAAAGCGTCTGTAATGTAGAAACTGCGCTTGGTAGTGTATTATACAACCCAATCATGTCCAAAGTCGTTCTTTAGGTACACAACATAGTAGTCTATCGATATATCGATGGTTTCATTGTTGTTACACTATTCCCTACATCGGGCAAGGGCCTACAAAGCGTCTGTAATGTAGAAACTGCGCCTGGTAGTGTATTATACAACCGAATCATGTCCAAAGTCGTTCTTTAGGTACAGAACATAGTAGTCTATCGATATATCGATGGTTTCATTGTTGTTACACTATTCCCTACATCGGGCAAGGGCCTACAAAGCGTCTGTAATGTAGAAACTGCGCTTGGTAGTGTTTGACACAACCCAAACATGTCCAAAGTCGTTCGTTAGGTACACAACATAGTAGTCTATCGATATATCGATGGTTTCATTGTTGTTACACTATTCTCCACATCGGGCAAGGGCCTACAAAGCGTCTGTAATGTAGAAACTGCGCTTGGTAGTGTATTATACAACCCAATCATGTCCAAAGTCGTTCTTTAGGTACACAACATAGTAGTCTATCGATATATCGATGGTTTCATTGTTGTTACACTATTCCCTACATCGGGCAAGGGCCTACAAAGCGTCTGTAATGTAGAGACTGCCCTTGGTAGTGTTTGACATATAAGAAACATGTCCAATGTCCAAAGTCGTTCTTTAGGTGCGCAACATAGTAGTCTATCGATATATCGATGGTTTCATTGTTGTTACACTATTCCCTACATCGGGCAAGGGCCTACAAAGCGTCTGTAATGTAGAAACTGCGCCTGGTAGTGTTTGACATAACACAAACATGTCCAAAGTCGTTCTTTAGGTACACAACATAGTAGTCTATCGATATATCGATGGTTTCATTGTTGTTACACTATTCTCCACATCGGGCAAGGGCCTACAAAGCGTCTGTAATGTAGAAACTGCGCTTGGTTGTGTTTGACATAACACAAACATGTCCAAAGTCGTTCTTTAGGTACACAACATAGTAGTCTATCGATATATCGATGGTTTCATTGTTGTTACACTATTCTCCACATCGGGCAAGGGCCTACAAAGCGTCTGTAATGTAGAAACTGCGCTTGGTAGTGTTTGACATAACACAAACATGTCCAAAGTCGTTCTTTAGGTACACAACATAGTAGCCTATCGATATATCGATGGTTTCATTGTTGTTACACTATTCCCTACATCGGGCAAGGGCCTACAAAGCGTCTGTAATGTAGAAACTGCGCTTGGTAGTGTATTATACAACCCAATCATGTCCAAAGTCGTTCTTTAGGTACACAACATAGTAGTCTATCGATATATCGATGGTTTCATTGTTGTTACACTATTCCCTACATCGGGCAAGGGCCTACAAAGCGTCTGTAATGTAGAAACTGCGCCTGGTAGTGTATTATACAACCGAATCATGTCCAAAGTCGTTCTTAAGGTACAGAACATAGTAGTCTATCGATATATCGATGGTTTCATTGTTGTTACACTATTCCCTACATCGGGCAAGGGCCTACAAAGCGTCTGTAATGTAGAAACTGCGCTTGGTAGTGTTTGACAGAACCCAAACATGTCCAAAGTCGTTCTTTAGGTACACAACATAGTAGTCTATCGATATATCGATGGTTTCATTGTTGTTACACTATTCTCCACATCGGGCAAGGGCCTACAAAGCGTCTGTAATGTAGAAACTGCGCCTGGTAGTGTATTATACAACCCAAACATGTCCAAAGTCGTTCTTTAGGTACACAACATAGTAGTCTATCGATATATCGATGGTTTCATTGTTGTTACACTATTCTCCACATTGGGCAAGGGCCTACAAAGCGTCTGTAATGTAGAAACTGCGCCTGGTAGTGTATTACACAACCCAAACATGTCCAAAGTCGTTCTTTAGGTGCACAACATAGTAGCCTATCGATATATCGATGGTTTCATTGTTGTTACACTATTCTCCACATCGGGCAAGGGCCTACAAAGCGTCTGTAATGTAGAAACTGCGCCTGGTAGTGTATTATACAACCCAAACATGTCCAAAGTCGTTCTTTAGGTACACAACATAGTAGTCTATCGATATATCGATGGTTTCATTGTTGTTACACTATTCCCTACATCGGGCAAGGGCCTACAAAGCGTCTGTAATGTAGAAACTTCGCTTGGTAAGTGTTTGACACAACCCAAACATGTCCAAAGTCGTTCTTTAGGTACAGAACATAGTAGTCTATCGATATATCGATGGTTTCATTGTTGTTACACTATTCCCTACATCGGGCAAGGGCCTACAAAGCGTCTGTAATGTAGAAACTGCGCTTGGTAGTGTTTGACACAACCCAAACATGTCCAAAGTCGTTCTTTAGGTACACAACATAGTAGTCTATCGATATATCGATGGTTTCATTGTTGTTACACTATTCTCCACATCGGGCAAGGGCCTACAAAGCGTCTGTAATGTAGAAACTGCGCTTGGTAGTGTTTGACACAACCCAAACATGTCCAAAGTCGTTCTTTAGGTACACAACATAGTAGTCTATCGATATATCGATGGTTTCATTGTTGTTACACTATTCTCCACATCGGGCAAGGGCCTACAAAGCGTCTGTAATGTAGAAACTGCGCCTGGTAGTGTATTACACAACCCAAACATGTCCAAAGTCGTTCTTTAGGTACACAACATAGTAGCCTATCGATATATCGATGGTTTCATTGTTGTTACACTATTCCCTACATCGGGCAAGGGCCTACAAAGCGTCTGTAATGTAGAAACTGCGCTTGGTAGTGTATTATACAACCCAATCATGTCCAAAGTCGTTCTTTAGGTACACAACATAGTAGTCTATCGATATATCGATGGTTTCATTGTTGTTACACTATTCCCTACATCGGGCAAGGGCCTACAAAGCGTCTGTAATGTAGAAACTGCGCCTGGTAGTGTATTATACAACCGAATCATGTCCAAAGTCGTTCTTTAGGTACAGAACATAGTAGTCTATCGATATATCGATGGTTTCATTGTTGTTACACTATTCCCTACATCGGGCAAGGGCCTACAAAGCGTCTGTAATGTAGAAACTGCGCTTGGTAGTGTTTGACACAACCCAAACATGTCCAAAGTCGTTCGTTAGGTACACAACATAGTAGTCTATCGATATATCGATGGTTTCATTGTTGTTACACTATTCTCCACATCGGGCAAGGGCCTACAAAGCGTCTGTAATGTAGAAACTGCGCTTGGTAGTGTATTATACAACCCAATCATGTCCAAAGTCGTTCTTTAGGTACACAACATAGTAGTCTATCGATATATCGATGGTTTCATTGTTGTTACACTATTCCCTACATCGGGCAAGGGCCTACAAAGCGTCTGTAATGTAGAGACTGCCCTTGGTAGTGTTTGACACAACCCAAACATGTCCAAAGTCGTTCGTTAGGTACACAACATAGTAGTCTATCGATATATCGATGGTTTCATTGTTGTTACACTATTCTCCACATCGGGCAAGGGCCTACAAAGCGTCTGTAATGTAGAAACTGCGCTTGGTAGTGTATTATACAACCCAATCATGTCCAAAGTCGTTCTTTAGGTGCGCAACATAGTAGTCTATCGATATATCGATGGTTTCATTGTTGTTACACTATTCCCTACATCGGGCAAGGGCCTACAAAGCGTCTGTAATGTAGAAACTGCGCCTGGTAGTGTTTGACATAACACAAACATGTCCAAAGTCGTTCTTTAGGTACACAACATAGTAGTCTATCGATATATCGATGGTTTCATTGTTGTTACACTATTCTCCACATCGGGCAAGGGCCTACAAAGCGTCTGTAATGTAGAAACTGCGCTTGGTTGTGTTTGACATAACACAAACATGTCCAAAGTCGTTCTTTAGGTACACAACATAGTAGTCTATCGATATATCGATGGTTTCATTGTTGTTACACTATTCTCCACATCGGGCAAGGGCCTACAAAGCGTCTGTAATGTAGAAACTGCGCTTGGTAGTGTTTGACATAACACAAACATGTCCAAAGTCGTTCTTTAGGTACACAACATAGTAGCCTATCGATATATCGATGGTTTCATTGTTGTTACACTATTCCCTACATCGGGCAAGGGCCTACAAAGCGTCTGTAATGTAGAAACTGCGCTTGGTAGTGTATTATACAACCCAATCATGTCCAAAGTCGTTCTTTAGGTACACAACATAGTAGTCTATCGATATATCGATGGTTTCATTGTTGTTACACTATTCCCTACATCGGGCAAGGGCCTACAAAGCGTCTGTAATGTAGAAACTGCGCCTGGTAGTGTATTATACAACCGAATCATGTCCAAAGTCGTTCTTAAGGTACAGAACATAGTAGTCTATCGATATATCGATGGTTTCATTGTTGTTACACTATTCCCTACATCGGGCAAGGGCCTACAAAGCGTCTGTAATGTAGAAACTGCGCTTGGTAGTGTTTGACAGAACCCAAACATGTCCAAAGTCGTTCTTTAGGTACACAACATAGTAGTCTATCGATATATCGATGGTTTCATTGTTGTTACACTATTCTCCACATCGGGCAAGGGCCTACAAAGCGTCTGTAATGTAGAAACTGCGCCTGGTAGTGTATTATACAACCCAAACATGTCCAAAGTCGTTCTTTAGGTACACAACATAGTAGTCTATCGATATATCGATGGTTTCATTGTTGTTACACTATTCTCCACATTGGGCAAGGGCCTACAAAGCGTCTGTAATGTAGAAACTGCGCCTGGTAGTGTATTACACAACCCAAACATGTCCAAAGTCGTTCTTTAGGTGCACAACATAGTAGCCTATCGATATATCGATGGTTTCATTGTTGTTACACTATTCCCTACATCGGGCAAGGGCCTACAAAGCGTCTGTAATGTAGAAACTGCGCCTGGTAGTGTATTATACAACCGAATCATGTCCAAAGTCGTTCTTAAGGTACAGAAGATAGTAGTCTATCGATATATCGATGGTTTCATTGTTGTTACACTATTCCCTACATCGGGCAAGGGCCTACAAAGCGTCTGTAATGTAGAAACTGCGCTTGGTAGTGTTTGACACAACCCAAACATGTCCAAAGTCGTTCTTTAGGTACACAACATAGTAGTCTATCGATATATCGATGGTTTCATTGTTGTTACACTATTCCCTACATCGGGCAAGGGCCTACAAAGCGTCTGTAATGTAGAAACTTCGCTTGGTAAGTGTTTGACACAACCCAAACATGTCCAAAGTCGTTCTTTAGGTACACAACATAGTAGTCTATCGATATATCGATGGTTTCATTGTTGTTACACTATTCTCCACATCGGGCAAGGGCCTACAAAGCGTCTGTAATGTAGAAACTGCGCTTGGTAGTGTTTGACATAACACAAACATGTCCAAAGTCGTTCTTTAGGTACACAACATAGTAGTCTATCGATATATCGATGGTTTCATTGTTGTTACACTATTCTCCACATCGGGCAAGGGCCTACAAAGCGTCTGTAATGTAGAAACTGCGCTTGGTAGTGTTTGACATAACACAAACATGTCCAAAGTCGTTCTTTAGGTACACAACATAGTAGCCTATCGATATATCGATGGTTTCATTGTTGTTACACTATTCCCTACATCGGGCAAGGGCCTACAAAGCGTCTGTAATGTAGAAACTGCGCTTGGTAGTGTATTATACAACCCAATCATGTCCAAAGTCGTTCTTTAGGTACACAACATAGCAGTCTATCGATATATCGATGGTTTCATTGTTGTTACACTATTCCCTACATCGGGCAAGGGCCTACAAAGCGTCTGTAATGTAGAAACTGCGCCTGGTAGTGTATTATACAACCGAATCATGTCCAAAGTCGTTCTTAAGGTACAGAACATAGTAGTCTATCGATATATCGATGGTTTCATTGTTGTTACACTATTCCCTACATCGGGCAAGGGCCTACAAAGCGTCTGTAATGTAGAAACTGCGCTTGGTAGTGTTTGACACAACCCAAACATGTCCAAATTCGTTCGTTAGGTACACAACATAGTAGTCTATCGATATATCGATGGTTTCATTGTTGTTACACTATTCTCCACATCGGGCAAGGGCCTACAAAGCGTCTGTAATGTAGAAACTGCGCTTGGTAGTGTATTATACAACCCAATCATGTCCAAAGTCGTTCTTTAGGTACACAACATAGTAGTCTATCGATATATCGATGGTTTCATTGTTGTTACACTATTCCCTACATCGGGCAAGGGCCTACAAAGCGTCTGTAATGTAGAGACTGCGCTTGGTAGTGTTTGACATATAAGAAACATGTCCAATGTCCAAAGTCGTTCTTTAGGTGCGCAACATAGTAGTCTATCGATATATCGATGGTTTCATTGTTGTTACACTATTCCCTACATCGGGCAAGGGCCTACAAAGCGTCTGTAATGTAGAAACTGCGCCTGGTAGTGTTTGACATAACACAAACATGTCCAAAGTCGTTCTTTAGGTACACAACATAGTAGCCAATCGATATATCGATGGTTTCATTGTTGTTACACTATTCCCTACATCGGGCAAGGGCCTACAAAGCGTCTGTAATGTAGAAGCTGCGCTTGGTAGTGTATTATACAACCCAATCATGTCCAAAGTCGTTCTTTAGGTACACAACATAGTAGTCTATCGATATATCGATGGTTTCATTGTTGTTACACTATTCCCTACATCGGGCAAGGGCCTACAAAGCGTCTGTAATGTAGAAACTGCGCTTGGTAGTGTTTGACATAACAGAAACATGTCCAATGTCCAAAGTCGTTCTTTAGGTGCACAACATAGTAGTCTATCGATATATCGATGGTTTCATTGTTGTTACACTATTCCCTACATCGGGCAAGGGCCTACAAAGCGTCTGTAAAGTAGAAACTTCGCTTGGTAAGTGTTTGACACAACCCAAACATGTCCAAAGTCGTTCTTTAGGTACACAACATAGTAGTCTATCGATATATCGATGGTTTCATTGTTGTTACACTATTCTCCACATCGGGCATGGGCCTACAAAGCGTCTGTAATGTAGAAACTGCGCCTGGTAGTGTTTGACACAACCCAAACATGTCCAAAGTCGTTCTTTAGGTACACAACATAGTAGTCTATCGATATATCGATGGTTTCATTGTTGTTACACTATTCTCCACATCGGGCAAGGGCCTACAAAGCGTCTGTAATGTAGAAACTGCGCCTGGTAGTGTTTGACATAACACAAACATGTCCAAAGTCGTTCTTTAGGTACACAACATAGTAGTCTATCGATATATCGATGGTTTCATTGTTGTTACACTATTCCCTACATCGGGCAAGGGCCTACAAAGCGTCTGTAATGTAGAAACTGCGCCTGGTAGTGTATTATACAACCGACTCATGTCCAAAGTCGTTCTTAAGGTACAGAACATAGTAGTCTATCGATATATCGATGGTTTCATTGTTGTTACACTATTCCCTACATCGGGCAAGGGCCTACAAAGCGTCTGTAATGTAGAAACTGCGCTTGGTAGTGTTTGACACAACCCAAACATGTCCAAAATCGTTCGTTAGGTACACAACATAGTAGTCTATCGATATATCGATGGTTTCATTGTTGTTACACTATTCTCCACATCGGGCAAGGGCCTACAAAGCGTCTGTAATGTAGAAACTGCGCTTGGTAGTGTTTGACACAACCCAAACATGTCCAAAGTCGTTCTTTAGGTACACAACATAGTAGTCTATCGATATATCGATGGTTTCATTGTTGTTACACTATTCCCTACATCGGGCAAGGGCCTACAAAGCGTCTGTAATGTAGAAACTGCGCTTGGTAGTGTTTGACACAACCCAAACATGTCCAAAGTCGTTCTTTAGGTACACAACATAGTAGTCTATCGATATATCGATGGTTTCATTGTTGTTACACTATTCTCCACATCGGGCAAGGGCCTACAAAGCGTCTGTAATGTAGAAACTGCGCTTGGTAGTGTTTGACACAACCCAAACATGTCCAAAGTCGTTCTTTAGGTACACAACATAGTAGTCTATCGATATATCGATGGTTTCATTGTTGTTACACTATTCCCTACATCGGGCAAGGGCCTACAAAGCGTCTGTAATGTAGAAACTGCGCCTGGTAGTGTATTATACAACCGAATCATGTCCAAAGTCGTTCTTAAGGTACAGATTATAGTAGTCTATCGATATATCGATGGTTTCATTGTTGTTACACTATTCCCTACATCGGGCAAGGGCCTACAAAGCGTCTGTAATGTAGAAACTGCGCTTGGTAGTGTATTATACAACCCAATCATGTCCAAAGTCGTTCGTTAGGTACACAACATAGTAGTCTATCGATATATCGATGGTTTCATTGTTGTTACACTATTCCCTACATCGGGCAAGGGCCTACAAAGCGTCTGTAATGTAGAAACTGCGCTTGGTAGTGTATTATACAACCGAATCATGTCCAAAGTCGTTCTTAAGGTACAGAACATAGTAGTCTATCGATATATCGATGGTTTCATTGTTGTTACACTATTCCCTACATCGGGCAAGGGCCTACAAAGCGTCTGTAATGTAGAAACTGCGCTTGGTAGTGTTTGACACAACCCAAACATGTCCAAATTCGTTCGTTAGGTACACAACATAGTAGTCTATCGATATATCGATGGTTTCATTGTTGTTACACTATTCTCCACATCGGGCAAGGGCCTACAAAGCGTCTGTAATGTAGAAACTGCGCTTGGTAGTGTATTATACAACCCAATCATGTCCAAAGTCGTTCTTTAGGTACACAACATAGTAGTCTATCGATATATCGATGGTTTCATTGTTGTTACACTATTCCCTACATCGGGCAAGGGCCTACAAAGCGTCTGTAATGTAGAGACTGCGCTTGGTAGTGTTTGACATATAAGAAACATGTCCAATGTCCAAAGTCGTTCTTTAGGTGCGCAACATAGTAGTCTATCGATATATCGATGGTTTCATTGTTGTTACACTATTCCCTACATCGGGCAAGGGCCTACAAAGCGTCTGTAATGTAGAAACTGCGCCTGGTAGTGTTTGACATAACACAAACATGTCCAAAGTCGTTCTTTAGGTACACAACATAGTAGCCAATCGATATATCGATGGTTTCATTGTTGTTACACTATTCCCTACATCGGGCAAGGGCCTACAAAGCGTCTGTAATGTAGAAACTGCGCTTGGTAGTGTATTATACAACCCAATCATGTCCAAAGTCGTTCTTTAGGTACACAACATAGTAGTCTATCGATATATCGATGGTTTCATTGTTGTTACACTATTCCCTACATCGGGCAAGGGCCTACAAAGCGTCTGTAATGTAGAAACTGCGCTTGGTAGTGTTTGACATAACAGAAACATGTCCAATGTCCAAAGTCGTTCTTTAGGTGCACAACATAGTAGTCTATCGATATATCGATGGTTTCATTGTTGTTACACTATTCCCTACATCGGGCAAGGGCCTACAAAGCGTCTGTAAAGTAGAAACTTCGCTTGGTAAGTGTTTGACACAACCCAAACATGTCCAAAGTCGTTCTTTAGGTACACAACATAGTAGTCTATCGATATATCGATGGTTTCATTGTTGTTACACTATTCTCCACATCGGGCATGGGCCTACAAAGCGTCTGTAATGTAGAAACTGCGCCTGGTAGTGTTTGACACAACCCAAACATGTCCAAAGTCGTTCTTTAGGTACACAACATAGTAGTCTATCGATATATCGATGGTTTCATTGCTGTTACACTATTCTCCACATCGGGCAAGGGCCTACAAAGCGTCTGTAATGTAGAAACTGCGCCTGGTAGTGTTTGACATAACACAAACATGTCCAAAGTCGTTCTTTAGGTACAGAACATAGTAGTCTATCGATATATCGATGGTTTCATTGTTGTTACACTATTCCCTACATCGGGCAAGGGCCTACAAAGCGTCTGTAATGTAGAAACTGCGCCTGGTAGTGTATTATACAACCGAATCATGTCCAAAGTCGTTCTTAAGGTACAGAACATAGTAGTCTATCGATATATCGATGGTTTCATTGTTGTTACACTATTCCCTACATCGGGCAAGGGCCTACAAAGCGTCTGTAATGTAGAAACTGCGCTTGGTAGTGTTTGACACAACCCAAACATGTCCAAAATCGTTCGTTAGGTACACAACATAGTAGTCTATCGATATATCGATGGTTTCATTGTTGTTACACTATTCTCCACATCGGGCAAGGGCCTACAAAGCGTCTGTAATGTAGAAACTGCGCTTGGTAGTGTTTGACACAACCCAAACATGTCCAAAGTCGTTCTTTAGGTACACAACATAGTAGTCTATCGATATATCGATGGTTTCATTGTTGTTACACTATTCCCTACATCGGGCAAGGGCCTACAAAGCGTCTGTAATGTAGAAACTGCGCTTGGTAGTGTTTGACACAACCCAAACATGTCCAAAGTCGTTCGTTAGGTACACAACATAGTAGTCTATCGATATATCGATGGTTTCATTGTTGTTACACTATTCTCCACATCGGGCAAGGGCCTACAAAGCGTCTGTAATGTAGAAAATGCGCTTGGTAGTGTTTGACACAACCCAAACATGTCCAAAGTCGTTCTTTAGGTACACAACATAGTAGTCTATCGATATATCGATGGTTTCATTGTTGTTACACTATTCTCCACATCGGGCAAGGGCCTACAAAGCGTCTGTAATGTAGAAACTGCGCCTGGTAGTGTATTACACAACCCAAACATGTCCAAAGTCGTTCTTTAGGTGCACAACATAGTAGTCTATCGATATATCGATGGTTTCATTGTTGTTACACTATTCCCTACATCGGGCAAGGGCCTACAAAGCGTCTGTAATGTAGAAACTGCGCCTGGTAGTGTATTACACAACCCAAACATGTCCAAAGTCGTTCTTTAGGTACACAACATAGTAGTCTATCGATATATCGATGGTTTCATTGTTGTTACACTATTCCCTACATCGGGCAAGGGCCTACAAAGCGTCTGTAATGTAGAAACTGCGCCTGGTAGTGTATTATACAACCGAATCATGTCCAAAGTCGTTCTTAAGGTACAGATTATAGTAGTCTATCGATATATCGATGGTTTCATTGTTGTTACACTATTCCCTACATCGGGCAAGGGCCTACAAAGCGTCTGTAATGTAGAAACTGCGCTTGGTAGTGTATTATACAACCCAATCATGTCCAAAGTCGTTCGTTAGGTACACAACATAGTAGTCTATCGATATATCGATGGTTTCATTGTTGTTACACTATTCCCTACATCGGGCAAGGGCCTACAAAGCGTCTGTAATGTAGAAACTGCGCTTGGTAGTGTATTATACAATCCAAACATGTCCAAAGTCGTTCTTAAGGTACAGAACATAGTAGTCTATCGATATATCGATGGTTTCATTGTTGTTACACTATTCCCTACATCGGGCAAGGGCCTACAAAGCGTCTGTAATGTAGAAACTGCGCTTGGTAGTGTTTGACACAACCCAAACATGTCCAAAGTCGTTCGTTAGGTACACAACATAGTAGTCTATCGATATATCGATGGTTTCATTGTTGTTACACTATTCTCCACATCGGGCAAGGGCCTACAAAGCGTCTGTAATGTAGAAACTGCGCTTGGTAGTGTTTGACATAACACAAACATGTCCAAAGTCGTTCTTTAGGTACACAACATAGTAGCCTATCGATATATCGATGGTTTCATTGTTGTTACACTATTCCCTACATCGGGCAAGGGCCTACAAAGCGTCTGTAATGTAGAAACTGCGCTTGGTAGTGTATTATACAACCCAATCATGTCCAAAGTCGTTCTTTAGGTACAGAACATAGTAGTCTATCGATATATCGATGGTTTCATTGTTGTTACACTATTCCCTACATCGGGCAAGGGCCTACAAAGCGTCTGTAATGTAGAAACTGCGCTTGGTAGTGTTTGACACAACCCAAACATGTCCAAAGTCGTTCGTTAGGTACACAACATAGTAGTCTATCGATATATCGATGGTTTCATTGTTGTTACACTATTCTCCACATCGGGCAAGGGCCTACAAAGCGTCTGTAATGTAGAAACTGCGCCTGGTAGTGTATTACACAACCCAAACATGTCCAAAGTCGTTCTTTAGGTACACAACATAGTAGTCTATCGATATATCGATGGTTTCATTGTTGTTACACTATTCCCTACATCGGGCAAGGGCCTACAAAGCGTCTGTAATGTAGAAACTGCGCCTGGTAGTGTATTATACAACCGAATCATGTCCAAAGTCGTTCTTAAGGTACAGAACATAGTAGTCTATCGATATATCGATGGTTTCATTGTTGTTACACTATTCCCTACATCGGGCAAGGGCCTACAAAGCGTCTGTAATGTAGAAACTGCGCTTGGTAGTGTATTATACAACCCAATCATGTCCAAATTCGTTCTTTAGGTACACAACATAGTAGTCTATCGATATATCGATGGTTTCATTGTTGTTACACTATTCCCTACATCGGGCAAGGGCCTACAAAGCGTCTGTAATGTAGAAACTGCGCCTGGTAGTGTATTATACAACCGAATCATGTCCAAAGTCGTTCTTAAGGTACAGAACATAGTAGTCTATCGATATATCGATGGTTTCATTGTTGTTACACTATTCCCTACATCGGGCAAGGGCCTACAAAGCGTCTGTAAAGTAGAAACTTCGCTTGGTAAGTGTTTGACACAACCCAAACATGTCCAAAGTCGTTCTTTAGGTACACAACATAGTAGTCTATCGATATATCGATGGTTTCATTGTTGTTACACTATTCCCTACATCGGGCAAGGGCCTACAAAGCGTCTGTAATGTAGAAACTGCGCTTGGTAGTGTTTGACATAACAGAAACATGTCCAATGTCCAAAGTCGTTCTTTAGGTGCACAACATAGTAGTCTATCGATATATCGATGGTTTCATTGTTGTTACACTATTCCCTACATCGGGCAAGGGCCTACAAAGCGTCTGTAAAGTAGAAACTTCGCTTGGTAAGTGTTTGACACAACCCAAACATGTCCAAAGTCGTTCTTTAGGTACACAACATAGTAGTCTATCGATATATCGATGGTTTCATTGTTGTTACACTATTCTCCACATCGGGCATGGGCCTACAAAGCGTCTGTAATGTAGAAACTGCGCCTGGTAGTGTTTGACACAACCCAAACATGTCCAAAGTCGTTCTTTAGGTACACAACATAGTAGTCTATCGATATATCGATGGTTTCATTGTTGTTACACTATTCTCCACATCGGGCAAGGGCCTACAAAGCGTCTGTAATGTAGAAACTGCGCCTGGTAGTGTTTGACATAACACAAACATGTCCAAAGTCGTTCTTTAGGTACAGAACATAGTAGTCTATCGATATATCGATGGTTTCATTGTTGTTACACTATTCCCTACATCGGGCAAGGGCCTACAAAGCGTCTGTAATGTAGAAACTGCGCCTGGTAGTGTATTATACAACCGAATCATGTCCAAAGTCGTTCTTAAGGTACAGAACATAGTAGTCTATCGATATATCGATGGTTTCATTGTTGTTACACTATTCCCTACATCGGGCAAGGGCCTACAAAGCGTCTGTAATGTAGAAACTGCGCTTGGTAGTGTTTGACACAACCCAAACATGTCCAAAATCGTTCGTTAGGTACACAACATAGTAGTCTATCGATATATCGATGGTTTCATTGTTGTTACACTATTCTCCACATCGGGCAAGGGCCTACAAAGCGTCTGTAATGTAGAAACTGCGCTTGGTAGTGTTTGACACAACCCAAACATGTCCAAAGTCGTTCTTTAGGTACACAACATAGTAGTCTATCGATATATCGATGGTTTCATTGTTGTTACACTATTCTCCACATCGGGCAAGGGCCTACAAAGCGTCTGTAATGTAGAAACTGCGCCTGGTAGTGTATTACACAACCCAAACATGTCCAAAGTCGTTCTTTAGGTACACAACATAGTAGTCTATCGATATATCGATGGTTTCATTGTTGTTACACTATTCCCTACATCGGGCAAGGGCCTACAAAGCGTCTGTAATGTAGAAACTGCGCCTGGTAGTGTATTATACAACCGAATCATGTCCAAAGTCGTTCTTAAGGTACAGAACATAGTAGTCTATCGATATATCGATGGTTTCATTGTTGTTACACTATTCCCTACATCGGGCAAGGGCCTACAAAGCGTCTGTAATGTAGAAACTGCGCTTGGTAGTGTATTATACAACCCAATCATGTCCAAATTCGTTCTTTAGGTACACAACATAGTAGTCTATCGATATATCGATGGTTTCATTGTTGTTACACTATTCCCTACATCGGGCAAGGGCCTACAAAGCGTCTGTAATGTAGAAACTGCGCCTGGTAGTGTATTATACAACCGAATCATGTCCAAAGTCGTTCTTAAGGTACAGAACATAGTAGTCTATCGATATATCGATGGTTTCATTGTTGTTACACTATTCCCTACATCGGGCAAGGGCCTACAAAGCGTCTGTAAAGTAGAAACTTCGCTTGGTAAGTGTTTGACACAACCCAAACATGTCCAAAGTCGTTCTTTAGGTACACAACATAGTAGTCTATCGATATATCGATGGTTTCATTGTTGTTACACTATTCTCCACATCGGGCATGGGCCTACAAAGCGTCTGTAATGTAGAAACTGCGCCTGGTAGTGTTTGACACAACCCAAACATGTCCAAAGTCGTTCGTTAGGTACACAACATAGTAGTCTATCGATATATCGATGGTTTCATTGTTGTTACACTATTCTCCACATCGGGCAAGGGCCTACAAAGCGTCTGTAATGTAGAAACTGCGCCTGGTAGTGTATTACACAACCCAAACATGTCCAAAGTCGTTCTTTAGGTACACAACATAGTAGTCTATCGATATATCGATGGTTTCATTGTTGTTACACTATTCCCTACATCGGGCAAGGGCCTACAAAGCGTCTGTAATGTAGAAACTGCGCCTGGTAGTGTATTATACAACCGAATCATGTCCAAAGTCGTTCTTAAGGTACAGAACATAGTAGTCTATCGATATATCGATGGTTTCATTGTTGTTACACTATTCCCTACATCGGGCAAGGGCCTACAAAGCGTCTGTAATGTAGAAACTGCGCTTGGTAGTGTATTATACAACCCAATCATGTCCAAATTCGTTCTTTAGGTACACAACATAGTAGTCTATCGATATATCGATGGTTTCATTGTTGTTACACTATTCCCTACATCGGGCAAGGGCCTACAAAGCGTCTGTAATGTAGAAACTGCGCCTGGTAGTGTATTATACAACCGAATCATGTCCAAAGTCGTTCTTAAGGTACAGAACATAGTAGTCTATCGATATATCGATGGTTTCATTGTTGTTACACTATTCCCTACATCGGGCAAGGGCCTACAAAGCGTCTGTAAAGTAGAAACTTCGCTTGGTAAGTGTTTGACACAACCCAAACATGTCCAAAGTCGTTCTTTAGGTACACAACATAGTAGTCTATCGATATATCGATGGTTTCATTGTTGTTACACTATTCTCCACATCGGGCATGGGCCTACAAAGCGTCTGTAATGTAGAAACTGCGCCTGGTAGTGTTTGACACAACCCAAACATGTCCAAAGTCGTTCGTTAGGTACACAACATAGTAGTCTATCGATATATCGATGGTTTCATTGTTGTTACACTATTCTCCACATCGGGCAAGGGCCTACAAAGCGTCTGTAATGTAGAAACTGCGCCTGGTAGTGTTTGACATAACACAAACATGTCCAAAGTCGTTCTTTAGGTACAGAACATAGTAGTCTATCGATATATCGATGGTTTCATTGTTGTTACACTATTCCCTACATCGGGCAAGGGCCTACAAAGCGTCTGTAATGTAGAAACTGCGCCTGGTAGTGTATTATACAACCGAATCATGTCCAAAGTCGTTCTTAAGGTACAGAACATAGTAGTCTATCGATATATCGATGGTTTCATTGTTGTTACACTATTCCCTACATCGGGCAAGGGCCTACAAAGCGTCTGTAATGTAGAAACTGCGCTTGGTAGTGTTTGACACAACCCAAACATGTCCAAAGTCGTTCGTTAGGTACACAACATAGTAGTCTATCGATATATCGATGGTTTCCTTGTTGTTACACTATTCTCCACATCGGGCAAGGGCCTACAAAGCGTCTGTAATGTAGAAACTTCGCTTGGTAGTGTTTGACACAACCCAAACATGTCCAAAGTCGTTCTTTAGGTACAGAACATAGTAGTCTATCGATATATCGATGGTTTCATTGTTGTTACACTATTCCCTACATCGGGCAAGGGCCTACAAAGCGTCTGTAATGTAGAAACTGCGCCTGGTAGTGTATTATACAACCGAATCATGTCCAAAGTCGTTCTTAAGGTACAGAACATAGTAGTCTATCGATATATCGATGGTTTCATTGTTGTTACACTATTCCCTACATCGGGCAAGGGCCTACAAAGCGTCTGTAATGTAGAAACTGCGCTTGGTAGTGTTTGACACAACCCAAACATGTCCAAAGTCGTTCTTTAGGTACACAACATAGTAGTCTATCGATATATCGATGGTTTCATTGTTGTTACACTATTCTCCACATCGGGCAAGGGCCTACAAAGCGTCTGTAATGTAGAAACTGCGCTTGGTAGTGTTTGACACAACCCAGACATGTCCAAAGTCGTTCTTTAGGTACACAACATAGTAGTCTATCGATATATCGATGGTTTCATTGTTGTTACACTATTCTCCACATCGGGCAAGGGCCTACAAAGCGTCTGTAATGTAGAAACTGCGCCTGGTAGTGTATTACACAACCCAAACATGTCCAAAGTCGTTCTTTAGGTGCACAACATAGTAGTCTATCGATATATCGATGGTTTCATTGTTGTTACACTATTCCCTACATCGGGCAAGGGCCTACAAAGCGTCTGTAATGTAGAAACTGCGCCTGGTAGTGTATTACACAACCCAAACATGTCCAAAGTCGTTCTTTAGGTACACAACATAGTAGTCTATCGATATATCGATGGTTTCATTGTTGTTACACTATTCCCTACATCGGGCAAGGGCCTACAAAGCGTCTGTAATGTAGAAACTGCGCCTGGTAGTGTATTATACAACCGAATCATGTCCAAAGTCGTTCTTAAGGTACAGATTATAGTAGTCTATCGATATATCGATGGTTTCATTGTTGTTACACTATTCCCTACATCGGGCAAGGGCCTACAAAGCGTCTGTAATGTAGAAACTGCGCTTGGTAGTGTATTATACAACCCAATCATGTCCAAAGTCGTTCGTTAGGTACACAACATAGTAGTCTATCGATATATCGATGGTTTCATTGTTGTTACACTATTCCCTACATCGGGCAAGGGCCTACAAAGCGTCTGTAATGTAGAAACTGCGCTTGGTAGTGTATTATACAATCCAAACATGTCCAAAGTCGTTCTTAAGGTACAGAACATAGTAGTCTATCGATATATCGATGGTTTCATTGTTGTTACACTATTCCCTACATCGGGCAAGGGCCTACAAAGCGTCTGTAATGTAGAAACTGCGCTTGGTAGTGTTTGACACAACCCAAACATGTCCAAAGTCGTTCGTTAGGTACACAACATAGTAGTCTATCGATATATCGACGGTTTCATTGTTGTTACACTATTCTCCACATCGGGCAAGGGCCTACAAAGCGTCTGTAATGTAGAAACTGCGCTTGGTAGTGTTTGACATAACACAAACATGTCCAAAGTCGTTCTTTAGGTACACAACATAGTAGCCTATCGATATATCGATGGTTTCATTGTTGTTACACTATTCCCTACATCGGGCAAGGGCCTACAAAGCGTCTGTAATGTAGAAACTGCGCTTGGTAGTGTATTATACAACCCAATCATGTCCAAAGTCGTTCTTTAGGTACACAACATAGTAGTCTATCGATATATCGATGGTTTCATTGTTGTTACACTATTCCCTACATCGGGCAAGGGCCTACAAAGCGTCTGTAATGTAGAAACTGCGCTTGGTAGTGTATTATACAACACTATCATGTCCAAAGTCGTTCTTTAGGTACACAACATAGTAGTCTATCGATATATCGATGGTTTCATTGTTGTTACACTATTCTCTACATCGGGCAAGGGCCTACAAAGCGTCTGTAATGTAGAAACTGCGCTTGGTAGTGTATTATACAACACAATCATGTAGAAAGTCGTTCTTTAGGTACACAACATAGTAGTCTATCGATATATCGATGGTTTCATTGTTGTTACACTATTCCCTACATCGGGCAAGGGCCTACAAAGCGTCTGTAATGTAGAAACTGCGCTTGGTAGTGTATTATACAACCCAATCATGTCCAAAGTCGTTCTTTAGGTACACAACATAGTAGTCTATCGATATATCGATGGTTTCATTGTTGTTACACTATTCCCTACATCGGGCAAGGGCCTACAAAGCGTCTGTAATGTAGAAACTGCGCTTGGTAGTGTATTATACAACACTATCATGTCCAAAGTCGTTCTTTAGGTACAGAACATAGTAGTCAATCGATATATCGATGGTTTCATTGTTGTTACACTATTCTCTACATCGGGCAAGGGCCTACAAAGCGTCTGTAATGTAGAAACTGCGCTTGGTAGTGTATTATACAACACAATCATGTAGAAAGTCGTTCTTTAGGTACACAACATAGTAGTCTATCGATATATCGATGGTTTCATTGTTGTTACACTATTCTCCACATCGGGCAAGGGCCTACAAAGCGTCTGTAATGTAGAAACTGCGCTTGGTAGTGTTTGACACAACCCAAACATGTCCAAAGTCGTTCTTTAGGTACACAACATAGTAGTCTATCGATATATCGATGGTTTCATTGTTGTTACACTATTCTCCACATCGGGCAAGGGCCTACAAAGCGTCTGTAATGTAGAAACTGCGCTTGGTAGTGTATTACACAACCCAAACATGTCCAAAGTCGTTCTTTAGGTGCACAACATAGTAGTCTATCGATATATCGATGGTTTCATTGTTGTTACACTATTCCCTACATCGGGCAAGGGCCTACAAAGCGTCTGTAATGTAGAAACTGCGCCTGGTAGTGTATTACACAACCCAAACATGTCCAAAGTCGTTCTTTAGGTACACAACATAGTAGTCTATCGATATATCGATGGTTTCATTGTTGTTACACTATTCCCTACATCGGGCAAGGGCCTACAAAGCGTCTGTAATGTAGAAACTGCGCCTGGTAGTGTATTATACAACCGAATCATGTCCAAAGTCGTTCGTTAGGTACACAACATAGTAGTCAATCGATATATCGATGGTTTCATTGTTGTTACACTATTCTCTACATCGGGCAAGGGCCTACAAAGCGTCTGTAATGTAGAAACTGCGCTTGGTAGTGTATTATACAACACAATCATGTAGAAAGTCGTTCTTTAGGTACACAACATAGTAGTCTATCGATATATCGATGGTTTCATTGTTGTTACACTATTCTCCACATCGGGCAAGGGCCTACAAAGCGTCTGTAATGTAGAAACTGCGCTTGGTAGTGTTTGACACAACCCAAACATGTCCAAAGTCGTTCTTTAGGTACACAACATAGTAGTCTATCGATATATCGATGGTTTCATTGTTGTTACACTATTCTCCACATCGGGCAAGGGCCTACAAAGCGTCTGTAATGTAGAAACTGCGCCTGGTAGTGTATTATAGAATCCAAACATGTCCAAAGTCGTTCGTTAGGTACACAACATAGTAGTCTATCGATATATCGATGGTTTCATTGTTGTTACACTATTCCCTACATCGGGCAAGGGCCTACAAAGCGTCTGTAATGTAGAAACTGCGCTTGGTAGTGTTTGACACAACCCAAACATGTCCAAAGTCGTTCGTTAGGTACACAACATAGTAGTCTATCGATATATCGATGGTTTCATTGTTGTTACACTATTCTCCACATCGGGCAAGGGCCTACAAAGCGTCTGTAATGTAGAAACTGCGCTTGGTAGTGTTTGACATAACACAAACATGTCCAAAGTCGTTCTTTAGGTACACAACATAGTAGCCTATCGATATATCGATGGTTTCATTGTTGTTACACTATTCCCTACATCGGGCAAGGGCCTACAAAGCGTCTGTAATGTAGAAACTGCGCTTGGTAGTGTATTATACAACCCAATCATGTCCAAAGTCGTTCTTTAGGTACACAACATAGTAGTCTATCGATATATCGATGGTTTCATTGTTGTTACACTATTCCCTACATCGGGCAAGGGCCTACAAAGCGTCTGTAATGTAGAAACTGCGCTTGGTAGTGTATTATACAACACAATCATGTCGAAAGTCGTTCTTTAGGTACACAACATGGTAGTCAATCGATATATCGATGGTTTCATTGTTGTTACACTATTCTCTACATCGGGCAAGGGCCTACAAAGCGTCTGTAATGTAGAAACTGCGCCTGGTAGTGTATTATACAATCCAAACATGTCCAAAGTCGTTCTTTAGGTACAGAACATAGTAGTCTATCGATATATCGATGGTTTCATTGTTGTTACACTATTCCCTACATCGGGCAAGGGCCTACAAAGCGTCTGTAATGTAGAAACTGCGCCTGGTAGTGTATTATACAACCCAATCATGTCCAAAGTCGTTCTTAAGGTACAGAACATAGTAGTCTATCGATATATCGATGGTTTCATTGTTGTTACACTATTCCCTACATCGGGCAAGGGCCTACAAAGCGTCTGTAATGTAGAAACTGCGCTTGGTAGTGTTTGACACAACCCAAACATGTCCAAAGTCGTTCTTTAGGTACACAACATAGTAGTCTATCGATATATCGATGGTTTCATTGTTGTTACACTATTCTCCACATCGGGCAAGGGCCTACAAAGCGTCTGTAATGTAGAAACTGCGCTTGGTAGTGTTTGACACAACCCAAACATGTCCAAAGTCGTTCTTTAGGTACACAACATAGTAGTCTATCGATATATCGATGGTTTCATTGTTGTTACACTATTCTCCACATCGGGCAAGGGCCTACAAAGCGTCTGTAATGTAGAAACTGCGCCTGGTAGTGTATTATACAACCGAATCATGTCCAAAGTCGTTCTTAAGGTACAGAACATAGTAGTCTATCGATATATCGATGGTTTCATTGTTGTTACACTATTCCCTACATCGGGCAAGGGCCTACAAAGCGTCTGTAATGTAGAAACTGCGCCTGGTAGTGTATTATACAACCGAATCATGTCCAAAGTCGTTCTTAAGGTACAGAACATAGTAGTCTATCGATATATCGATGGTTTCATTGTTGTTACACTATTCCCTACATCGGGCAAGGGCCTACAAAGCGTCTGTAATGTAGAAACTTCGCTTGGTAAGTGTTTGACACAACCCAAACATGTCCAAAGTCGTTCTTTAGGTACACAACATAGTAGTCTATCGATATATCGATGGTTTCATTGTTGTTACACTATTCTCCACATCGGGCAAGGGCCTACAAAGCGTCTGTAATGTAGAAACTGCGCTTGGTAGTGTTTGACATAACACAAACATGTCCAAAGTCGTTCTTTAGGTACACAACATAGTAGCCTATCGATATATCGATGGTTTCATTGTTGTTACACTATTCCCTACATCGGGCAAGGGCCTACAAAGCGTCTGTAATGTAGAAACTGCGCTTGGTAGTGTATTATACAACCCAATCATGTCCAAAGTCGTTCTTTAGGTACACAACATAGTAGTCTATCGATATATCGATGGTTTCATTGTTGTTACACTATTCCCTACATCGGGCAAGGGCCTACAAAGCGTCTGTAATGTAGAAACTGCGCTTGGTAGTGTATTATACAACACAATCATGTCCAAAGTCGTTCTTTAGGTACACAACATGGTAGTCTATCGATATATCGATGGTTTCATTGTTGTTACACTATTCTCTACATCGGGCAAGGGCCTACAAAGCGTCTGTAATGTAGAAACTGCGCCTGGTAGTGTATTATACAATCCAAACATGTCCAAAGTCGTTCTTTAGGTACAGAACATAGTAGTCTATCGATATATCGATGGTTTCATTGTTGTTACACTATTCTCCACATCGGGCAAGGGCCTACAAAGCGTCTGTAATGTAGAAACTGCGCCTGGTAGTGTATTATACAACCGAATCATGTCCAAAGTCGTTCTTTAGGTACAGAACATAGTAGTCTATCGATATATCGATGGTTTCATTGTTGTTACACTATTCCCTACATCGGGCAAGGGCCTACAAAGCGTCTGTAATGTAGAAACTGCGCCTGGTAGTGTATTATACAACCGAATCATGTCCAAAGTCGTTCTTAAGGTACAGAACATAGTAGTCTATCGATATATCGATGGTTTCATTGTTGTTACACTATTCTCCACATCGGGCAAGGGCCTACAAAGCGTCTGTAATGTAGAAACTGCGCTTGGTAGTGTTTGACACAACCCAAACATGTCCAAAGTCGTTCTTTAGGTACACAACATAGTAGTCTATCGATATATCGATGGTTTCATTGTTGTTACACTATTCTCCACATCGGGCAAGGGCCTACAAAGCGTCTGTAATGTAGAAACTGCGCTTGGTAGTGTTTGACACAACCCAAACATGTCCAAAGTCGTTCTTTAGGTACACAACATAGTAGTCTATCGATATATCGATGGTTTCATTGTTGTTACACTATTCTCCACATCGGGCAAGGGCCTACAAAGCGTCTGTAATGTAGAAACTGCGCCTGGTAGTGTATTACACAACCCAAACATGTCCAAAGTCGTTCTTTAGGTGCACAACATAGTAGTCTATCGATATATCGATGGTTTCATTGTTGTTACACTATTCCCTACATCGGGCAAGGGCCTACAAAGCGTCTGTAATGTAGAAACTGCGCCTGGTAGTGTATTATACAACCGAATCATGTCCAAATTCGTTCTTAAGGTACAGAACATAGTAGTCTATCGATATATCGATGGTTTCATTGTTGTTACACTATTCCCTACATCGGGCAAGGGCCTACAAAGCGTCTGTAATGTAGAAACTGCGCCTGGTAGTGTATTATACAACCGAATCATGTCCAAAGTCGTTCTTAAGGTACAGAACATAGTAGTCTATCGATATATCGATGGTTTCATTGTTGTTACACTATTCCCTACATCGGGCAAGGGCCTACAAAGCGTCTGTAATGTAGAAACTTCGCTTGGTAAGTGTTTGACACAACCCAAACATGTCCAAAGTCGTTCTTTAGGTACACAACATAGTAGTCTATCGATATATCGATGGTTTCATTGTTGTTACACTATTCTCCACATCGGGCTAGGGCCTACAAAGCGTCTGTAATGTAGAAACTGCGCTTGGTAGTGTTTGACATAACACAAACATGTCCAAAGTCGTTCTTTAGGTACACAACATAGTAGCCTATCGATATATCGATGGTTTCATTGTTGTTACACTATTCCCTACATCGGGCAAGGGCCTACAAAGCGTCTGTAATGTAGAAACTGCGCTTGGTAGTGTATTATACAACCCAATCATGTCCAAAGTCGTTCTTTAGGTACACAACATAGTAGTCTATCGATATATCGATGGTTTCATTGTTGTTACACTATTCCCTACATCGGGCAAGGGCCTACAAAGCGTCTGTAATGTAGAAACTGCGCTTGGTAGTGTATTATACAACACAATCATGTCCAAAGTCGTTCTTTAGGTACACAACATGGTAGTCTATCGATATATCGATGGTTTCATTGTTGTTACACTATTCTCTACATCGGACAAGGGCCTACAAAGCGTCTGTAATGTAGAAACTGCGCCTGGTAGTGTATTATACAATCCAAACATGTCCAAAGTCGTTCTTTAGGTACACAACATAGTAGTCTATCGATATATCGATGGTTTCATTGTTGTTACACTATTCTCCACATCGGGCAAGGGCCTACAAAGCGTCTGTAATGTAGAAACTGCGCCTGGTAGTGTATTATACAACCGAATCATGTCCAAAGTCGTTCTTAAGGTACAGAACATAGTAGTCTATCGATATATCGATGGTTTCATTGTTGTTACACTATTCCCTACATCGGGCAAGGGCCTACAAAGCGTCTGTAATGTAGAAACTGCGCTTGGTAGTGTTTGACACAACCCAAACATGTCCAAAGTCGTTCGTTAGGTACACAACATAGTAGTCTATCGATATATCGATGGTTTCATTGTTGTTACACTATTCCCTACATCGGGCAAGGGCCTACAAAGCGTCTGTAATGTAGAAACTGCGCTTGGTAGTGTTTGACACAACCCAAACATGTCCAAAGTCGTTCTTTAGGTACACAACATAGTAGTCTATCGATATATCGATGGTTTCATTGTTGTTACACTATTCTCCACATCGGGCAAGGGCCTACAAAGCGTCTGTAATGTAGAAACTGCGCTTGGTAGTGTTTGACACAACCCAAACATGTCCAAAGTCGTTCTTTAGGTACACAACATAGTAGTCTATCGATATATCGATGGTTTCATTGTTGTTACACTATTCTCCACATCGGGCAAGGGCCTACAAAGCGTCTGTAATGTAGAAACTGCGCCTGGTAGTGTATTACACAACCCAAACATGTCCAAAGTCGTTCTTTAGGTACACAACATAGTAGTCTATCGATATATCGATGGTTTCATTGTTGTTACACTATTCCCTACATCGGGCAAGGGCCTACAAAGCGTCTGTAATGTAGAAACTGCGCCTGGTAGTGTATTATACAACCGAATCATGTCCAAATTCGTTCTTAAGGTACAGAACATAGTAGTCTATCGATATATCGATGGTTTCATTGTTGTTACACTATTCCCTACATCGGGCAAGGGCCTACAAAGCGTCTGTAATGTAGAAACTGCGCCTGGTAGTGTATTATACAACCGAATCATGTCCAAAGTCGTTCTTAAGGTACAGAACATAGTAGTCTATCGATATATCGATGGTTTCATTGTTGTTACACTATTCCCTACATCGGGCAAGGGCCTACAAAGCGTCTGTAATGTAGAAACTTCGCTTGGTAAGTGTTTGACACAACCCAAACATGTCCAAAGTCGTTCTTTAGGTACACAACATAGTAGTCTATCGATATATCGATGGTTTCATTGTTGTTACACTATTCTCCACATCGGGCTAGGGCCTACAAAGCGTCTGTAATGTAGAAACTGCGCTTGGTAGTGTTTGACATAACACAAACATGTCCAAAGTCGTTCTTTAGGTACACAACATAGTAGCCTATCGATATATCGATGGTTTCATTGTTGTTACACTATTCCCTACATCGGGCAAGGGCCTACAAAGCGTCTGTAATGTAGAAACTGCGCTTGGTAGTGTATTATACAACCCAATCATGTCCAAAGTCGTTCTTTAGGTACACAACATAGTAGTCTATCGATATATCGATGGTTTCATTGTTGTTACACTATTCCCTACATCGGGCAAGGGCCTACAAAGCGTCTGTAATGTAGAAACTGCGCTTGGTAGTGTATTATACAACACAATCATGTCCAAAGTCGTTCTTTAGGTACACAACATGGTAGTCTATCGATATATCGATGGTTTCATTGTTGTTACACTATTCTCTACATCGGGCAAGGGCCTACAAAGCGTCTGTAATGTAGAAACTGCGCCTGGTAGTGTATTATACAATCCAAACATGTCCAAAGTCGTTCTTTAGGTACAGAACATAGTAGTCTATCGATATATCGATGGTTTCATTGTTGTTACACTATTCTCCACATCGGGCAAGGGCCTACAAAGCGTCTGTAATGTAGAAACTGCGCCTGGTAGTGTATTATACAACCGAATCATGTCCAAAGTCGTTCTTAAGGTACAGAACATAGTAGTCTATCGATATATCGATGGTTTCATTGTTGTTACACTATTCCCTACATCGGGCAAGGGCCTACAAAGCGTCTGTAATGTAGAAACTGCGCTTGGTAGTGTTTGACACAACCCAAACATGTCCAAAGTCGTTCGTTAGGTACACAACATAGTAGTCTATCGATATATCGATGGTTTCATTGTTGTTACACTATTCCCTACATCGGGCAAGGGCCTACAAAGCGTCTGTAAAGTAGAAACTTCGCTTGGTAAGTGTTTGACACAACCCAAACATGTCCAAAGTCGTTCTTTAGGTACACAACATAGTAGTCTATCGATATATCGATGGTTTCATTGTTGTTACACTATTCTCCACATCGGGCATGGGCCTACAAAGCGTCTGTAATGTAGAAACTGCGCCTGGTAGTGTTTTACACAACCCAAACATGTCCAAAGTCGTTCTTTAGGTACAGAACATAGTAGTCTATCGATATATCCATGGTTTCATTGTTGTTACACTATTCTCTACATCGGGCAAGGGCCTACAAAGCGTCTGTAATGTAGAAACTGCGCCTGGTAGTGTTTGACATAACACAAACATGTCCAAAGTCGTTCTTTAGGTACACAACATAGTAGCCTATCGATATATCGATGGTTTCATTGTTGTTACACTATTCCCTACATCGGGCAAGGGCCTACAAAGCGTCTGTAATGTAGAAACTGCGCCTGGTAGTGTATTATACAACCGAATCATGTCCAAAGTCGTTCTTAAGGTACAGAACATAGTAGTCTATCGATATATCGATGGTTTCATTATTGTTACACTATTCCCTACATCGGGCAAGGGCCTACAAAGCGTCTGTAATGTAGAAACTGGGCCTGGTAGTGTATTATACAACCGAATCATGTCCAAAGTCGTTCTTAAGGTACAGAACATAGTAGTCTATCGATATATCGATGGTTTCATTGTTGTTACACTATTCCCTACATCGGGCAAGGGCCTACAAAGCGTCTGTAATGTAGAAACTGCGCTTGTTAGTGTTTGACACAACCCAAACATGTCCAAAGTCGTTCTTTAGGTACACAACATAGTATTCTATCGATATATCGATGGTTTCATTGTTGTTACACTATTCCCTACATCGGGCAAGGGCCTACAAAGCGTCTGTAATGTAGAAACTGCGCCTGGTAGTGTATTATACAACCGAATCATGTCCAAAGTCGTTCTTAAGGTACAGAACATAGTAGTCTATCGATATATCGATGGTTTCATTGTTGTTACACTATTCCCTACATCGGGCAAGGGCCTACAAAGCGTCTGTAATGTAGAAACTGCGCTTGGTAGTGTATTATACAACCCAATCATGTCCAAAGTCGTTCGTTAGGTACACAACATAGTAGTCTATCGATATATCGATGGTTTCATTGTTGTTACACTATTCTCTACATCGGGCAAGGGCCTACAAAGCGTCTGTAATGTAGAAACTGCGCTTGGTAGTGTATTATACAATCCAAACATGTCCAAAGTCGTTCGTTAGGTACACAACATAGTAGTCTATCGATATATCGATGGTTTCATTGTTGTTACACTATTCCCTACATCGGGCAAGGGCCTACAAAGCGTCTGTAATGTAGAAACTGCGCTTGGTAGTGTATTATACAATCCAAACATGTCCAAAGTCGTTCTTAAGGTACAGAACATAGTAGTCTATCGATATATCGATGGTTTCATTGTTGTTACACTATTCCCTACATCGGGCAAGGGCCTACAAAGCGTCTGTAATGTAGAAACTGCGCTTGGTAGTGTTTGACACAACCCAAACATGTCCAAAGTCGTTCTTAAGGTACAGAACATAGTAGTCTATCGATATATCGATGGTTTCATTGTTGTTACACTATTCCCTACATCGGGCAAGGGCCTACAAAGCGTCTGTAATGTAGAAACTGCGCTTGTTAGTGTTTGACACAACCCAAACATGTCCAAAGTCGTTCTTTAGGTACACAACATAGTATTCTATCGATATATCGATGGTTTCATTGTTGTTACACTATTCCCTACATCGGGCAAGGGCCTACAAAGCGTCTGTAATGTAGAAACTGCGCTTGGTAGTGTATTATACAACCCAATCATGTCCAAAGTCGTTCGTTAGGTACACAACATAGTAGTCTATCGATATATCGATGGTTTCATTGTTGTTACACTATTCTCTACATCGGGCAAGGGCCTACAAAGCGTCTGTAATGTAGAAACTGCGCTTGGTAGTGTATTATACAATCCAAACATGTCCAAAGTCGTTCGTTAGGTACACAACATAGTAGTCTATCGATATATCGATGGTTTCATTGTTGTTACACTATTCCCTACATCGGGCAAGGGCCTACAAAGCGTCTGTAATGTAGAAACTGCGCTTGGTAGTGTATTATACAACACAATCATGTCCAAAGTCGTTCTTTAGGTACACAACATAGTAGTCTATCGATATATCGATGGTTTCATTGTTGTTACACTATTCCCTACATCGGGCAAGGGCCTACAAAGCGTCTGTAATGTAGAAACTGCGCTTGGTAGTGTATTATACAACACAATCATGTCGAAAGTCGTTCTTTAGGTACACAACATGGTAGTCAATCGATATATCGATGGTTTCATTGTTGTTACACTATTCTCTACATCGGGCAAGGGCCTACAAAGCGTCTGTAATGTAGAAACTGCGCCTGGTAGTGTATTATACAATCCAAACATGTCCAAAGTCGTTCTTTAGGTACAGAACATAGTAGTCTATCGATATATCGATGGTTTCATTGTTGTTACACTATTCCCTACATCGGGCAAGGGCCTACAAAGCGTCTGTAATGTAGAAACTGCGCCTGGTAGTGTATTATACAACCGAATCATGTCCAAAGTCGTTCTTAAGGTACAGAACATAGTAGTCTATCGATATATCGATGGTTTCATTGTTGTTACACTATTCCCTACATCGGGCAAGGGCCTACAAAGCGTCTGTAATGTAGAAACTGCGCTTGGTAGTGTTTGACACAACCCAAACATGTCCAAAGTCGTTCTTTAGGTACACAACATAGTAGTCTATCGATATATCGATGGTTTCATTGTTGTTACACTATTCTCCACATCGGGCAAGGGCCTACAAAGCGTCTGTAATGTAGAAACTGCGCTTGGTTGGTAGTGTTTGACACAACCCAAACATGTCCAAAGTCGTTCTTTAGGTACACAACATAGTAGTCTATCGATATATCGATGGTTTCATTGTTGTTACGCTATTCTCCACATCGGGCAAGGGCCTACAAAGCGTCTGTAATGTAGAAACTGCGCCTGGTAGTGTATTACACAACCCAAACATGTCCAAAGTCGTTCTTTAGGTGCACAACATAGTAGTCTATCGATATATCGATGGTTTCATTGTTGTTACACTATTCCCTACATCGGGCAAGGGCCTACAAAGCGTCTGTAATGTAGAAACTGCGCTTGGTAGTGTATTATACAACCCAATCATGTCCAAAGTCGTTCTTTAGGTACACAACATAGTAGTCTATCGATATATCGATGGTTTCATTGTTGTTACACTATTCCCTACATCGGGCAAGGGCCTACAAAGCGACTGTAAAGTAGAAACTTCGCTTGGTAAGTGTTTGACACAACCCAAACATGTCCAAAGTCGTTCTTTAGGTACACAACATAGTAGTCTATCGATATATCGATGGTTTCATTGTTGTTACACTATTCTCCACATCGGGCATGGGCCTACAAAGCGTCTGTAATGTAGAAACTGCGCCTGGTAGTGTTTGACACAACCCAAACATGTCCAAAGTCGTTCTTTAGGTACACAACATAGTAGTCTATCGATATATCGATGGTTTCATTGTTGTTACACTATTCTCTACATCGGGCAAGGGCCTACAAAGCGTCTGTAATGTAGAAACTGCGCCTGGTAGTGTTTGACATAACACAAACATGTCCAAAGTCGTTCTTTAGGTACACAACATAGTAGCCTATCGATATATCGATGGTTTCATTGTTGTTACACTATTCCCTACATCGGGCAAGGGCCTACAAAGCGTCTGTAATGTAGAAACTGCGCCTGGTAGTGTATTATACAACCGAATCATGTCCAAAGTCGTTCTTAAGGTACAGAACATAGTAGTCTATCGATATATCGATGGTTTCATTATTGTTACACTATTCCCTACATCGGGCAAGGGCCTACAAAGCGTCTGTAATGTAGAAACTGCGCCTGGTAGTGTATTATACAACCGAATCATGTCCAAAGTCGTTCTTAAGGTACAGAACATAGTAGTCTATCGATATATCGATGGTTTCATTGTTGTTACACTATTCCCTACATCGGGCAAGGGCCTACAAAGCGTCTGTAATGTAGAAACTGCGCTTGTTAGTGTTTGACACAACCCAAACATGTCCAAAGTCGTTCTTTAGGTACACAACATAGTATTCTATCGATATATCGATGGTTTCATTGTTGTTACACTATTCCCTACATCGGGCAAGGGCCTGCAAAGCGTCTGTAATGTAGAAACTGCGCCTGGTAGTGCATTATACAACCGAATCATGTCCAAAGTCGTTCTTAAGGTACAGAACATAGTAGTCTATCGATATATCGATGGTTTCATTGTTGTTACACTATTCCCTACATCGGGCAAGGGCCTACAAAGCGTCTGTAATGTAGAAACTGCGCTTGGTAGTGTATTATACAACCCAATCATGTCCAAAGTCGTTCGTTAGGTACACAACATAGTAGTCTATCGATATATCGATGGTTTCATTGTTGTTACACTATTCTCTACATCGGGCAAGGGCCTACAAAGCGTCTGTAATGTAGAAACTGCGCTTGGTAGTGTATTATACAATCCAAACATGTCCAAAGTCGTTCTTTAGGTACACAACATAGTAGTCTATCGATATATCGATGGTTTCATTGTTGTTACACTATTCCCTACATCGGGCAAGGGCCTACAAAGCGTCTGTAATGTAGAAACTGCGCTTGGTAGTGTATTATACAATCCAAACATGTCCAAAGTCGTTCTTAAGGTACAGAACATAGTAGTCTATCGATATATCGATGGTTTCATTGTTGTTACACTATTCCCTACATCGGGCAAGGGCCTACAAAGCGTCTGTAATGTAGAAACTGCGCTTGGTAGTGTTTGACACAACCCAAACATGTCCAAAGTCGTTCTTTAGGTACACAACATAGTAGTCTATCGATATATCGATGGTTTCATTGTTGTTACACTATTCTCCACATCGGGCAAGGGCCTACAAAGCGTCTGTAATGTAGAAACTGCGCCTGGTAGTGTTTGACATAACACAAACATGTCCAAAGTCGTTCTTTAGGTACACAACATAGTAGCCTATCGATATATCGATGGTTTCATTGTTGTTACACTATTCCCTACATCGGGCAAGGGCCTACAAAGCGTCTGTAATGTAGAAACTGCGCTTGGTAGTGTATTATACAACACAATCATGTCCAAAGTCGTTCTTTAGGTACACAACATAGTAGTCTATCGATATATCGATGGTTTCATTGTTGTTACACTATTCCCTACATCGGGCAAGGGCCTACAAAGCGTCTGTAATGTAGAAACTGCGCTTGGTAGTGTATTATACAACACAATCATGTCGAAAGTCGTTCTTTAGGTACACAACATGGTAGTCAATCGATATATCGATGGTTTCATTGTTGTTACACTATTCTCTACATCGGGCAAGGGCCTACAAAGCGTCTGTAATGTAGAAACTGCGCCTGGTAGTGTATTATACAATCCAAACATGTCCAAAGTCGTTCTTTAGGTACAGAACATAGTAGTCTATCGATATATCGATGGTTTCATTGTTGTTACACTATTCCCTACATCGGGCAAGGGCCTACAAAGCGTCTGTAATGTAGAAACTGCGCCTGGTAGTGTATTATACAACCGAATCATGTCCAAAGTCGTTCTTAAGGTACAGAACATAGTAGTCTATCGATATATCGATGGTTTCATTGTTGTTACACTATTCCCTACATCGGGCAAGGGCCTACAAAGCGTCTGTAATGTAGAAACTGCGCTTGGTAGTGTTTGACACAACCCAAACATGTCCAAAGTCGTTCTTTAGGTACACAACATAGTAGTCTATCGATATATCGATGGTTTCATTGTTGTTACACTATTCTCCACATCGGGCAAGGGCCTACAAAGCGTCTGTAATGTAGAAACTGCGCTTGGTTGGTAGTGTTTGACACAACCCAAACATGTCCAAAGTCGTTCTTTAGGTACACAACATAGTAGTCTATCGATATATCGATGGTTTCATTGTTGTTACGCTATTCTCCACATCGGGCAAGGGCCTACAAAGCGTCTGTAATGTAGAAACTGCGCCTGGTAGTGTATTACACAACCCAAACATGTCCAAAGTCGTTCTTTAGGTGCACAACATAGTAGTCTATCGATATATCGATGGTTTCATTGTTGTTACACTATTCCCTACATCGGGCAAGGGCCTACAAAGCGTCTGTAATGTAGAAACTGCGCTTGGTAGTGTATTATACAACCCAATCATGTCCAAAGTCGTTCTTTAGGTACACAACATAGTAGTCTATCGATATATCGATGGTTTCATTGTTGTTACACTATTCCCTACATCGGGCAAGGGCCTACAAAGCGACTGTAAAGTAGAAACTTCGCTTGGTAAGTGTTTGACACAACCCAAACATGTCCAAAGTCGTTCTTTAGGTACACAACATAGTAGTCTATCGATATATCGATGGTTTCATTGTTGTTACACTATTCTCCACATCGGGCATGGGCCTACAAAGCGTCTGTAATGTAGAAACTGCGCCTGGTAGTGTTTGACACAACCCAAACATGTCCAAAGTCGTTCTTTAGGTACACAACATAGTAGTCTATCGATATATCGATGGTTTCATTGTTGTTACACTATTCTCTACATCGGGCAAGGGCCTACAAAGCGTCTGTAATGTAGAAACTGCGCCTGGTAGTGTTTGACATAACACAAACATGTCCAAAGTCGTTCTTTAGGTACACAACATAGTAGCCTATCGATATATCGATGGTTTCATTGTTGTTACACTATTCCCTACATCGGGCAAGGGCCTACAAAGCGTCTGTAATGTAGAAACTGCGCCTGGTAGTGTATTATACAACCGAATCATGTCCAAAGTCGTTCTTAAGGTACAGAACATAGTAGTCTATCGATATATCGATGGTTTCATTATTGTTACACTATTCCCTACATCGGGCAAGGGCCTACAAAGCGTCTGTAATGTAGAAACTGCGCCTGGTAGTGTATTATACAACCGAATCATGTCCAAAGTCGTTCTTAAGGTACAGAACATAGTAGTCTATCGATATATCGATGGTTTCATTGTTGTTACACTATTCCCTACATCGGGCAAGGGCCTACAAAGCGTCTGTAATGTAGAAACTGCGCTTGTTAGTGTTTGACACAACCCAAACATGTCCAAAGTCGTTCTTTAGGTACACAACATAGTATTCTATCGATATATCGATGGTTTCATTGTTGTTACACTATTCCCTACATCGGGCAAGGGCCTGCAAAGCGTCTGTAATGTAGAAACTGCGCCTGGTAGTGCATTATACAACCGAATCATGTCCAAAGTCGTTCTTAAGGTACAGAACATAGTAGTCTATCGATATATCGATGGTTTCATTGTTGTTACACTATTCCCTACATCGGGCAAGGGCCTACAAAGCGTCTGTAATGTAGAAACTGCGCTTGGTAGTGTATTATACAACCCAATCATGTCCAAAGTCGTTCGTTAGGTACACAACATAGTAGTCTATCGATATATCGATGGTTTCATTGTTGTTACACTATTCTCTACATCGGGCAAGGGCCTACAAAGCGTCTGTAATGTAGAAACTGCGCTTGGTAGTGTATTATACAATCCAAACATGTCCAAAGTCGTTCTTTAGGTACACAACATAGTAGTCTATCGATATATCGATGGTTTCATTGTTGTTACACTATTCCCTACATCGGGCAAGGGCCTACAAAGCGTCTGTAATGTAGAAACTGCGCTTGGTAGTGTATTATACAATCCAAACATGTCCAAAGTCGTTCTTAAGGTACAGAACATAGTAGTCTATCGATATATCGATGGTTTCATTGTTGTTACACTATTCCCTACATCGGGCAAGGGCCTACAAAGCGTCTGTAATGTAGAAACTGCGCTTGGTAGTGTTTGACACAACCCAAACATGTCCAAAGTCGTTCGTTAGGTACACAACATAGTAGTCTATCGATATATCGATGGTTTCATTGTTGTTACACTATTCTCCACATCGGGCAAGGGCCTACAAAGCGTCTGTAATGTAGAAACTGCGCCTGGTAGTGTTTGACATAACACAAACATGTCCAAAGTCGTTCTTTAGGTACACAACATAGTAGCCTATCGATATATCGATGGTTTCATTGTTGTTACACTATTCCCTACATCGGGCAAGGGCCTACAAAGCGTCTGTAATGTAGAAACTGCGCTTGGTAGTGTATTATACAACCCAATCATGTCCAAAGTCGTTCTTTAGGTACACAACATAGTAGTCTATCGATATATCGATGGTTTCATTGTTGTTACACTATTCCCTACATCGGGCAAGGGCCTACAAAGCGTCTGTAATGTAGAAACTGTGCTTGGTAGTGTATTATACAACACAATCATGTCGAAAGTCGTTCTTTAGGTACACAACATGGTAGTCAATCGATATATCGATGGTTTCATTGTTGTTACACTATTCTCTACATCGGGCAAGGGCCTACAAAGCGTCTGTAATGTAGAAACTGCGCCTGGTAGTGTATTATACAATCCAAACATGTCCAAAGTCGTTCTTTAGGTACAGAACATAGTAGTCTATCGATATATCGATGGTTTCATTGTTGTTACACTATTCCCTACATCGGGCAAGGGCCTACAAAGCGTCTGTAATGTAGAAACTGCGCCTGGTAGTGTATTATACAACCGAATCATGTCCAAAGTCGTTCTTAAGGTACAGAACATAGTAGTCTATCGATATATCGATGGTTTCATTGTTGTTACACTATTCCCTACATCGGGCAAGGGCCTACAAAGCGTCTGTAATGTAGAAACTGCGCTTGGTAGTGTTTGACACAACCCAAACATGTCCAAAGTCGTTCTTTAGGTACACAACATAGTAGTCTATCGATATATCGATGGTTTCATTGTTGTTACACTATTCTCCACATCGGGCAAGGGCCTACAAAGCGTCTGTAATGTAGAAACTGCGCTTGGTTGGTAGTGTTTGACACAACCCAAACATGTCCAAAGTCGTTCTTTAGGTACACAACATAGTAGTCTATCGATATATCGATGGTTTCATTGTTGTTACGCTATTCTCCACATCGGGCAAGGGCCTACAAAGCGTCTGTAATGTAGAAACTGCGCCTGGTAGTGTATTACACAACCCAAACATGTCCAAAGTCGTTCTTTAGGTGCACAACATAGTAGTCTATCGATATATCGATGGTTTCATTGTTGTTACACTATTCCCTACATCGGGCAAGGGCCTACAAAGCGTCTGTAATGTAGAAACTGCGCTTGGTAGTGTATTATACAACCCAATCATGTCCAAAGTCGTTCTTTAGGTACACAACATAGTAGTCTATCGATATATCGATGGTTTCATTGTTGTTACACTATTCCCTACATCGGGCAAGGGCCTACAAAGCGTCTGTAATGTAGAAACTGCGCTTGGTAGTGTATTATACAACCCAATCATGTCCAAAGTCGTTCTTTAGGTACACAACATAGTAGTCTATCGATATATCGATGGTTTCATTGTTGTTACACTATTCCCTACATCGGGCAAGGGCCTACAAAGCGTCTGTAATGTAGAAACTGTGCTTGGTAGTGTATTATACAACACAATCATGTCGAAAGTCGTTCTTTAGGTACACAACATGGTAGTCAATCGATATATCGATGGTTTCATTGTTGTTACACTATTCTCTACATCGGGCAAGGGCCTACAAAGCGTCTGTAATGTAGAAACTGCGCCTGGTAGTGTATTATACAATCCAAACATGTCCAAAGTCGTTCTTTAGGTACAGAACATAGTAGTCTATCGATATATCGATGGTTTCATTGTTGTTACACTATTCCCTACATCGGGCAAGGGCCTACAAAGCGTCTGTAATGTAGAAACTGCGCCTGGTAGTGTATTATACAACCGAATCATGTCCAAAGTCGTTCTTAAGGTACAGAACATAGTAGTCTATCGATATATCGATGGTTTCATTGTTGTTACACTATTCCCTACATCGGGCAAGGGCCTACAAAGCGTCTGTAATGTAGAAACTGCGCTTGGTAGTGTTTGACACAACCCAAACATGTCCAAAGTCGTTCTTTAGGTACACAACATAGTAGTCTATCGATATATCGATGGTTTCATTGTTGTTACACTATTCTCCACATCGGGCAAGGGCCTACAAAGCGTCTGTAATGTAGAAACTGCGCTTGGTTGGTAGTGTTTGACACAACCCAAACATGTCCAAAGTCGTTCTTTAGGTACACAACATAGTAGTCTATCGATATATCGATGGTTTCATTGTTGTTACGCTATTCTCCACATCGGGCAAGGGCCTACAAAGCGTCTGTAATGTAGAAACTGCGCCTGGTAGTGTATTACACAACCCAAACATGTCCAAAGTCGTTCTTTAGGTGCACAACATAGTAGTCTATCGATATATCGATGGTTTCATTGTTGTTACACTATTCCCTACATCGGGCAAGGGCCTACAAAGCGTCTGTAATGTAGAAACTGCGCTTGGTAGTGTATTATACAACCCAATCATGTCCAAAGTCGTTCTTTAGGTACACAACATAGTAGTCTATCGATATATCGATGGTTTCATTGTTGTTACACTATTCCCTACATCGGGCAAGGGCCTACAAAGCGTCTGTAATGTAGAAACTGCGCTTGGTAGTGTATTATACAATCCAAACATGTCGAAAGTCGTTCGTTAGGTACACAACATAGTAGTCTATCGATATATCGATGGTTTCATTGTTGTTACACTATTCCCTACATCGGGCAAGGGCCTACAAAGCGTCTGTAATGTAGAAACTGCGCTTGGTAGTGTATTATACAATCCAAACATGTCCAAAGTCGTTCTTAAGGTACAGAACATAGTAGTCTATCGATATATCGATGGTTTCATTGTTGTTACACTATTCCCTACATCGGGCAAGGGCCTACAAAGCGTCTGTAATGTAGAAACTGCGCCTGGTAGTGTATTATACAACCCAATCATGTCCAAAGTCGTTCTTTAGGTACACAACATAGTAGTCTATCGATATATCGATGGTTTCATTGTTGTTACACTATTCCCTACATCGGGCAAGGGCCTACAAAGCGTCTGTAATGTAGAAACTGCGCTTGGTAGTGTATTATACAATCCAAACATGTCCAAAGTCGTTCTTAAGGTACAGAACATAGTAGTCTATCGATATATCGATGGTTTCATTGTTGTTACACTATTCTCCACATCGGGCAAGGGCCTACAAAGCGTCTGTAATGTAGAAACTGCGCCTGGTAGTGTATTATACAACCGAATCATGTCCAAAGTCGTTCTTTAGGTACACAACATAGTAGCCTATCGATATATCGATGGTTTCATTGTTGTTACACTATTCCCTACATCGGGCAAGGGCCTACAAAGCGTCTGTAATGTAGAAACTGCGCTTGGTAGTGTATTATACAACCCAAACATGTCCAAAGTCGTTCTTTAGGTACACAACATAGTAGTCTATCGATATATCGATGGTTTCATTGTTGTTACACTATTCCCTACATCGGGCAAGGGCCTACAAAGCGTCTGTAATGTAGAAACTGCGCTTGGTTGGTAGTGTTTGACACAACCCAAACATGTCCAAAGTCGTTCTTTAGGTACACAACATAGTAGTCTATCGATATATCGATGGTTTCATTGTTGTTACACTATTCTCCACATCGGGCAAGGGCCTACAAAGCGTCTGTAATGTAGAAACTGCGCCTGGTAGTGTATTACACAACCCAAACATGTCCAAAGTCGTTCTTTAGGTGCACAACATAGTAGTCTATCGATATATCGATGGTTTCATTGTTGTTACACTATTCCCTACATCGGGCAAGGGCCTACAAAGCGTCTGTAATGTAGAAACTGCGCTTGGTAGTGTATTATACAACCCAATCATGTCCAAAGTCGTTCTTTAGGTACACAACATAGTAGTCTATCGATATATCGATGGTTTCATTGTTGTTACACTATTCCCTACATCGGGCAAGGGCCTACAAAGCGTCTGTAATGTAGAAACTGCGCTTGGCAGTGTATTATACAACCCAATCATGTCCAAAGTCGTTCTTTAGGTACACAACATAGTAGTCTATCGATATATCGATGGTTTCATTGTTGTTACACTATTCCCTACATCGGGCAAGGGCCTACAAAGCGTCTGTAATGTAGAAACTGCGCTTGGTTGGTAGTGTTTGACACAACCCAAACATGTCCAAAGTCGTTCTTTAGGTACACAACATAGTAGTCTATCGATATATCGATGGTTTCATTGTTGTTACACTATTCTCCACATCGGGCAAGGGCCTACAAAGCGTCTGTAATGTAGAAACTGCGCCTGGTAGTGTATTACACAACCCAAACATGTCCAAAGTCGTTCTTTAGGTGCACAACATAGTAGTCTATCGATATATCGATGGTTTCATTGTTGTTACACTATTCCCTACATCGGGCAAGGGCCTACAAAGCGTCTGTAATGTAGAAACTGCGCTTGGTAGTGTATTATACAACCCAATCATGTCCAAAGTCGTTCTTTAGGTACACAACATAGTAGTCTATCGATATATCGATGGTTTCATTGTTGTTACACTATTCCCTACATCGGGCAAGGGCCTACAAAGCGTCTGTAATGTAGAAACTGCGCTTGGTAGTGTATTATACAATCCAAACATGTCCAAAGTCGTTCGTTAGGTACACAACATAGTAGTCTATCGATATATCGATGGTTTCATTGTTGTTACACTATTCCCTACATCGGGCAAGGGCCTACAAAGCGTCTGTAATGTAGAAACTGCGCTTGGTGGTGTATTATACAATCCAAACATGTCCAAAGTCGTTCTTAAGGTACAGAACATAGTAGTCTATCGATATATCGATGGTTTCATTGTTGTTACACTATTCCCTACATCGGGCAAGGGCCTACAAAGCGTCTGTAATGTAGAAACTGCGCCTGGTAGTGTATTATACAACCGAATCATGTCCAAAGTCGTTCTTTAGGTACACAACATAGTAGTCTATCGATATATCGATGGTTTCATTGTTGTTACACTATTCCCTACATCGGGCAAGGGCCTACAAAGTGTCTGTAATGTAGAAACTGCGCTTGGTAGTGTATTATACAATCCAAACATGTCCAAAGTCGTTCGTTAGGTACACAACATAGTAGTCTATCGATATATCGATGGTTTCATTGTTGTTACACTATTCCCTACATCGGGCAAGGGCCTACAAAGCGTCTGTAATGTAGAAACTGCGCTTGGTAGTGTATTGTACAATCCAAACATGTCCAAAGTCGTTCTTAAGGTACAGAACATAGTAGTCTATCGATATATCGATGGTTTCATTGTTGTTACGCTATTCCCTACATCGGGCAAGGGCCTACAAAGCGTCTGTAATGTAGAAACTGCGCTTGGTAGTGTTTGACACAACCCAAACATGTCCAAATTCGTTCGTTAGGTACACAACATAGTAGTCTATCGATATATCGATGGTTTCATTGTTGTTACACTATTCCCTACATCGGGCAAGGGCCTACAAAGCGTCTGTAATGTAGAAACTGCGCTTGGTAGTGTATTATACAATCCAAACATGTCCAAAGTCGTTCTTAAGGTACAGAACATAGTAGTCTATCGATATATCGATGGTTTCATTGTTGTTACACTATTCCCTACATCGGGCAAGGGCCTACAAAGCGTCTGTAATGTAGAAACTGCGCTTGGTAGTGTATTATACAATCCAAACATGTCCAAAGTCGTTCGTTAGGTACACAACATAGTAGTCTATCGATATATCGATGGTTTCATTGTTGTTACACTATTCCCTACATCGGGCAAGGGCCTACAAAGCGTCTGTAATGTAGAAACTGCGCTTGGTAGTGTATTATACAATCCAAACATGTCCAAAGTCGTTCTTAAGGTACAGAACATAGTAGTCTATCGATATATCGATGGTTTCATTGTTGTTTCACTATTCCCTACATCGGGCAAGGGCCTACAAAGCGTCTGTAATGTAGAAACTGCGCCTGGTAGTGTATTATACAACCGAATCATGTCCAAAGTCGTTCTTTAGGTACACAACATAGTAGTCTATCGATATATCGATGGTTTCATTGTTGTTACACTATTCCCTACATCGGGCAAGGGCCTACAAAGCGTCTGTAATGTAGAAACTGCGCTTGGTAGTGTATTATACAATCCAAACATGTCCAAAGTCGTTCGTTAGGTACACAACATAGTAGTCTATCGATATATCGATGGTTTCATTGTTGTTACACTATTCCCTACATCGGGCAAGGGCCTACAAAGCGTCTGTAATGTAGAAACTGCGCTTGGTAGTGTATTATACAATCCAAACATGTCCAAAGTCGTTCTTAAGGTACAGAACATAGTAGTCTATCGATATATCGATGGTTTCATTGTTGTTACGCTATTCCCTACATCGGGAAGGGCCTACAAAGCGTCTGTAATGTAGAAACTGCGCTTGGTAGTGTTTGACACAACCCAAACATGTCCAAATTCGTTCTTTAGGTACACAACATAGTAGTCTATCGATATATCGATGGTTTCATTGTTGTTACACTATTCTCCACATCGGGCAAGGGCCTACAAAGCGTCTGTAATGTAGAAACTGCGCCTGGTAGTGTATTATACAACCGAATCATGTCCAAAGTCGTTCTTTAGGTACACAACATAGTAGCCTATCGATATATCGATGGTTTCATTGTTGTTACACTATTCCCTACATCGGGCAAGAGCCTACAAAGCGTCTGTAATGTAGAAACTGCGCTTGGTAGTGTATTATACAACCCAAACATGTCCAAAGTCGTTCTTTAGGTACACAACATAGTAGTCTATCGATATATCGATGGTTTCATTGTTGTTACACTATTCCCTACATCGGGCAACTGCCTACAAAGCGTCTGTAATGTAGAAACTGCGCTTGGTAGTGTTTGACACAACCCAAACATGTCCAAAGTCGTTCGCTAGGTACACAACATAGTAGTCTATCGATATATCGATGGTTTCATTGTTGTTACACTATTCTCCACATCGGGCAAGGGCCTACAAAGCGTCTGTAATGTAGAAACTGCGCTTGGTGGTGTTTCACATAACACAAACATGTCCAAAGTCGTTCTTTAGGTACACAACATAGTAGTCTATCGATATATCGATGGTTTCATTGTTGTTACACTATTCCCTACATCGGGCAAGGGCCTACAAAGCGTCTGTAATGTAGAAACTGCGCCTGGTAGTGTATTATACAACCGAATCATGTCCAAAGTCGTTCTTAAGGTACACAACATAGTAGTCTATCGATATATCGATGGTTTCATTGTTGTTACACTATTCCCTACATCGGGCAAGGGCCTACAAAGCGTCTGTAATGTAGAAACTGCGCTTGGTAGTGTTTGACACAACCCAAACATGTCCAAAGTCGTTCGTTAGGTACACAACATAGTAGTCTATCGATATATCGATGGTTTCATTGTTGTTACACTATTCCCTACATCGGGCAAGGGCCTACAAAGCGTCTGTAAAGTAGAAACTTCGCTTGGTAATTGTTTGACACAACCCAAACATGTCCAAAGTTGTTCTTTAGGTGCACAACATAGTAGTCTATCGATATATCGATGGTTTCATTGTTGTTACACTATTCTCCACATCGGGCATGGGCCTACAAAGCGTCTGTAATGTAGAAACTGCGCCTGGTAGTGTTTGACATAACACAAACATGTCCAAAGTCGTTCTTTAGGTACACAACATAGTAGCCTATCGATATATCGATGGTTTCACTGTTGTTACACTATTCCCTACATCGGGCAAGGGCCTACAAAGCGTCTGTAATGTAGAAACTGCGCCTGGTAGTGTATTATACAACCGAATCATGTCCAAAGTCGTTCTTAAGGTACAGAACATAGTAGTCTATCGATATATCGATGGTTTCATTGTTGTTACACTATTCCCTACATCGGGCAAGGGCCTACAAAGCGTCTGTAATGTAGAAACTGCGCCTGGTAGTGTATTATACAACCGAATCATGTCCAAAGTCGTTCTTAAGGTACAGAACATAGTAGTCTATCGATATATCGATGGTTTCATTGTTGTTACACTATTCCCTACATCGGGCAAGGGCCTACAAAGCGTCTGTAATGTAGAAACTGCGCTTGTTAGTGTTTGACACAACCCAAACATGTCCAAAGTCGTTCTTTAGGTACAGAACATAGTAGTCTATCGATATATCGATGGTTTCATTGTTGTTACACTATTCTCCACATCGGGCAAGGGCCTACAAAGCGTCTGTAATGTAGAAACTGCGCTTGGTAGTGTTTGACACAACCCAAACATGTCCAAAGTCGTTCTTTAGGTACACAACATAGTATTCTATCGATATATCGATGGTTTCATTGTTGTTACACTATTCTCCACATCGGGCAAGGGCCTACAAAGCGTCTGTAATGTAGAAACTGCGCCTGGTAGTGTATTATACAACCGAATCATGTCCAAAGTCGTTCTTAAGGTACAGAACATAGTAGTCTATCGATATATCGATGGTTTCATTATTGTTACACTATTCCCTACATCGGGCAAGGGCCTACAAAGCGTCTGTAATGTAGAAACTGCGCTTGGTAGTGTATTATACAATCCAAACATGTCCAAAGTCGTTCTTAAGGTACAGAACATAGTAGTCTATCGATATATCGATGGTTTCATTGTTGTTACGCTATTCCCTACATCGGGCAAGGGCCTACAAAGCGTCTGTAATGTAGAAACTGCGCTTGGTAGTGTTTGACACAACCCAAACATGTCCAAATTCGTTCGTTAGGTACACAACATAGTAGTCTATCGATATATCGATGGTTTCATTGTTGTTACACTATTCCCTACATCGGGCAAGGGCCTACAAAGCGTCTGTAATGTAGAAACTGCGCTTGGTAGTGTATTATACAATCCAAACATGTCCAAAGTCGTTCTTAAGGTACAGAACATAGTAGTCTATCGATATATCGATGGTTTCATTGTTGTTACACTATTCCCTACATCGGGCAAGGGCCTACAAAGCGTCTGTAATGTAGAAACTGCGCTTGGTAGTGTATTATACAACCCAATCATGTCCAAAGTCGTTCTTTAGGTACACAACATAGTAGTCTATCGATATCTCGATGGTTTCATTGTTGTTACACTATTCCCTACATCGGGCAAGGGCCTACAAAGCGTCTGTAATGTAGAAACTGCGCTTGGTAGTGTCACAACATGGTAGTCTATCGATATATCGATGGTTTCATTGTTGTTACACTATTCTCTACATCGGGCAAGGGCCTACAAAGCGTCTGTAATGTAGAAACTGCGCCTGGTAGTGTATTATACAATCCAAACATGTCCAAAGTCGTTCTTTAGGTACAGAACATAGTAGTCTATCGATATATCGATGGTTTCATTGTTGTTACACTATTCTCCACATCGGGCAAGGGCCTACAAAGCGTCTGTAATGTAGAAACTGCGCCTGGTAGTGTATTATACAACCGAATCATGTCCAAAGTCGTTCTTAAGGTACAGAACATAGTAGTCTATCGATATATCGATGGTTTCATTGTTGTTACACTATTCCCTACATCGGGCAAGGGCCTACAAAGCGTCTGTAATGTAGAAACTGCGCTTGGTAGTGTTTGACACAACCCAAACATGTCCAAAGTCGTTCGTTAGGTACACAACATAGTAGTCTATCGATATATCGATGGTTTCATTGTTGTTACACTATTCCCTACATCGGGCAAGGGCCTACAAAGCGTCTGTAAAGTAGAAACTTCGCTTGGTAAGTGTTTGACACAACCCAAACATGTCCAAAGTCGTTCTTTAGGTACACAACATAGTAGTCTATCGATATATCGATGGTTTCATTGTTGTTACACTATTCTCCACATCGGGCATGGGCCTACAAAGCGTCTGTAATGTAGAAACTGCGCCTGGTAGTGTTTTACACAACCCAAACATGTCCAAAGTCGTTCTTTAGGTACACAACATAGTAGTCTATCGATATATCGATGGTTTCATTGTTGTTACACTATTCTCTACATCGGGCAAGGGCCTACAAAGCGTCTGTAATGTAGAAACTGCGCCTGGTAGTGTTTGACATAACACAAACATGTCCAAAGTCGTTCTTTAGGTACACAACATAGTAGCCTATCGATATATCGATGGTTTCATTGTTGTTACACTATTCCCTACATCGGGCAAGGGCCTACAAAGCGTCTGTAATGTAGAAACTGCGCCTGGTAGTGTATTATACAACCGAATCATGTCCAAAGTCGTTCTTAAGGTACAGAACATAGTAGTCTATCGATATATCGATGGTTTCATTATTGTTACACTATTCCCTACATCGGGCAAGGGCCTACAAAGCGTCTGTAATGTAGAAACTGCGCTTGGTAGTGTATTATACAATCCAAACATGTCCAAAGTCGTTCTTAAGGTACAGAACATAGTAGTCTATCGATATATCGATGGTTTCATTGTTGTTACGCTATTCCCTACATCGGGCAAGGGCCTACAAAGCGTCTGTAATGTAGAAACTGCGCCTGGTAGTGTATTATACAACCGAATCATGTCCAAAGTCGTTCTTAAGGTACAGAACATAGTAGTCTATCGATATATCGATGGTTTCATTGTTGTTACACTATTCCCTACATCGGGCAAGGGCCTACAAAGCGTCTGTAATGTAGAAACTGCGCTTGGTAGTGTTTGACACAACCCAAACATGTCCAAAGTCGTTCGTTAGGTACACAACATAGTAGTCTATCGATATATCGATGGTTTCATTGTTGTTACACTATTCCCTACATCGGGCAAGGGCCTACAAAGCGTCTGTAAAGTAGAAACTTCGCTTGGTAAGTGTTTGACACAACCCAAACATGTCCAAAGTCGTTCTTTAGGTACACAACATAGTAGTCTATCGATATATCGATGGTTTCATTGTTGTTACACTATTCTCCACATCGGGCATGGGCCTACAAAGCGTCTGTAATGTAGAAACTGCGCCTGGTAGTGTTTTACACAACCCAAACATGTCCAAAGTCGTTCTTTAGGTACACAACATAGTAGTCTATCGATATATCGATGGTTTCATTGTTGTTACACTATTCTCTACATCGGGCAAGGGCCTACAAAGCGTCTGTAATGTAGAAACTGCGCCTGGTAGTGTTTGACATAACACAAACATGTCCAAAGTCGTTCTTTAGGTACACAACATAGTAGCCTATCGATATATCGATGGTTTCATTGTTGTTACACTATTCCCTACATCGGGCAAGGGCCTACAAAGCGTCTGTAATGTAGAAACTGCGCCTGGTAGTGTATTATACAACCGAATCATGTCCAAAGTCGTTCTTAAGGTACAGAACATAGTAGTCTATCGATATATCGATGGTTTCATTATTGTTACACTATTCCCTACATCGGGCAAGGGCCTACAAAGCGTCTGTAATGTAGAAACTGCGCTTGGTAGTGTATTATACAATCCAAACATGTCCAAAGTCGTTCTTAAGGTACAGAACATAGTAGTCTATCGATATATCGATGGTTTCATTGTTGTTACGCTATTCCCTACATCGGGCAAGGGCCTACAAAGCGTCTGTAATGTAGAAACTGCGCTTGGTAGTGTTTGACACAACCCAAACATGTCCAAATTCGTTCGTTAGGTACACAACATAGTAGTCTATCGATATATCGATGGTTTCATTGTTGTTACACTATTCCCTACATCGGGCAAGGGCCTACAAAGCGTCTGTAATGTAGAAACTGCGCTTGGTAGTGTATTATACAATCCAAACATGTCCAAAGTCGTTCTTAAGGTACAGAACATAGTAGTCTATCGATATATCGATGGTTTCATTGTTGTTACACTATTCCCTACATCGGGCAAGGGCCTACAAAGCGTCTGTAATGTAGAAACTGCGCTTGGTAGTGTATTATACAATCCAAACATGTCCAAAGTCGTTCTTAAGGTACAGAACATAGTAGTCTATCGATATATCGATGGTTTCATTGTTGTTACACTATTCCCTACATCGGGCAAGGGCCTACAAAGCGTCTGTAATGTAGAAACTGCGCTTGGTAGTGTATTATACAATCCAAACATGTCCAAAGTCGTTCTTAAGGTACAGAACATAGTAGTCTATCGATATATCGATGGTTTCATTGTTGTTACACTATTCCCTACATCGGGCAAGGGCCTACAAAGCGTCTGTAATGTAGAAACTGCGCTTGGTAGTGTATTATACAACCGAATCATGTCCAAAGTCGTTCTTTAGGTACACAACATAGTAGTCTATCGATATATCGATGGTTTCATTGTTGTTACACTATTCCCTACATCGGGCAAGGGCCTACAAAGCGTCTGTAATGTAGAAACTGCGCTTGGTAGTGTATTATACAATCCAAACATGTCCAAAGTCGTTCTTTAGGTACACAACATAGTAGTCTATCGATATATCGATGGTTTCATTGTTGTTACACTATTCTCTACATCGGGCAAGGGCCTACAAAGCGTCTGTAATGTAGAAACTGCGCCTGGTAGTGTTTGACATAACACAAACATGTCCAAAGTCGTTCTTTAGGTACACAACATAGTAGTCTATCGATATATCGATGGTTTCATTGTTGTTACACTATTCCCTACATCGGGCAAGGGCCTACAAAGCGTCTGTAATGTAGAAACTGCGCTTGGTAGTGTATTATACAACACAATCATGTCCAAAGTCGTTCTTTAGGTACACAACATGGTAGTCTATCGATATATCGATGGTTTCATTGTTGTTACACTATTCTCTACATCGGGCAAGGGCCTACAAAGCGTCTGTAATGTAGAAACTGCGCCTGGTAGTGTATTATACAATCCAAACATGTCCAAAGTCGTTCTTTAGGTACAGAACATAGTAGTCTATCGATATATCGATGGTTTCATTGTTGTTACACTATTCTCCACATCGGGCAAGGGCCTACAAAGCGTCTGTAATGTAGAAACTGCGCTTGGTAGTGTATTATACAATCCAAACATGTCCAAAGTCGTTCTTAAGGTACAGAACATAGTAGTCTATCGATATATCGATGGTTTCATTGTTGTTACGCTATTCCCTACATCGGGCAAGGGCCTACAAAGCGTCTGTAATGTAGAAACTGCGCTTGGTAGTGTTTGACACAACCCAAACATGTCCAAATTCGTTCGTTAGGTACACAACATAGTAGTCTATCGATATATCGATGGTTTCATTGTTGTTACACTATTCCCTACATCGGGTAAGGGCCTACAAAGCGTCTGTAATGTAGAAACTGCGCTTGGTAGTGTATTATACAATCCAAACATGTCCAAAGTCGTTCTTAAGGTACAGAACATAGTAGTCTATCGATATATCGATGGTTTCATTGTTGTTACACTATTCCCTACATCGGGCAAGGGCCTACAAAGCGTCTGTAATGTAGAAACTGCGCTTGGTAGTGTATTATACAATCCAAACATGTCCAAAGTCGTTCGTTAGGTACACAACATAGTAGTCTATCGATATATCGATGGTTTCATTGTTGTTACACTATTCCCTACATCGGGGAAGGGCCTACAAAGCGTCTGTAATGTAGAAACTGCGCTTGGTAGTGTATTATACAATCCAAACATGTCCAAAGTCGTTCTTAAGGTACAGAACATAGTAGTCTATCGATATATCGATGGTTTCATTGTTGTTACACTATTCCCTACATCGGGCAAGGGCCTACAAAGCGTCTGTAATGTAGAAACTGCGCTTGGTAGTGTATTATACAATCCAAACATGTCCAAAGTCGTTCTTTAGGTACACAACATAGTAGTCTATCGATATATCGATGGTTTCATTGTTGTTACACTATTCCCTACATCGGGCAAGGGCCTACAAAGCGTCTGTAATGTAGAAACTGCGCTTGGTAGTGTATTATACAATCCAAACATGTCCAAAGTCGTTCGTTAGGTACACAACATAGTAGTCTATCGATATATCGATGGTTTCATTGTTGTTACACTATTCCCTACATCGGGGAAGGGCCTACAAAGCGTCTGTAATGTAGAAACTGCGCTTGGTAGTGTATTATACAATCCAAACATGTCCAAAGTCGTTCTTAAGGTACAGAACATAGTAGTCTATCGATATATCGATGGTTTCATTGTTGTTACGCTATTCCCTACATCGGGCAAGGGCCTACAAAGCGTCTGTAATGTAGAAACTGCGCTTGGTAGTGTTTGACACAACCCAAACATGTCCAAATTCGTTCTTAAGGTACAGAACATAGTAGTCTATCGATATATCGATGGTTTCATTGTTGTTACGCTATTCCCTACATCGGGCAAGGGCCTACAAAGCGTCTGTAATGTAGAAACTGCGCTTGGTAGTGTTTGACACAACCCAAACATGTCCAAATTCGTTCGTTAGGTACACAACATAGTAGTCTATCGATATATCGATGGTTTCATTGTTGTTACACTATTCCCTACATCGGGTAAGGGCCTACAAAGCGTCTGTAATGTAGAAACTGCGCTTGGTAGTGTATTATACAATCCAAACATGTCCAAAGTCGTTCTTAAGGTACAGAACATAGTAGTCTATCGATATATCGATGGTTTCATTGTTGTTACACTATTCCCTACATCGGGCAAGGGCCTACAAAGCGTCTGTAATGTAGAAACTGCGCTTGGTAGTGTATTATACAATCCAAACATGTCCAAAGTCGTTCGTTAGGTACACAACATAGTAGTCTATCGATATATCGATGGTTTCATTGTTGTTACACTATTCCCTACATCGGGGAAGGGCCTACAAAGCGTCTGTAATGTAGAAACTGCGCTTGGTAGTGTATTACACAATCCAAACATGTCCAAAGTCGTTCTTAAGGTACAGAACATAGTAGTCTATCGATATATCGATGGTTTCATTGTTGTTACACTATTCCCTACATCGGGCAAGGGCCTACAAAGCGTCTGTAATGTAGAAACTGCGCTTGGTAGTGTATTATACAATCCAAACATGTCCAAAGTCGTTCGTTAGGTACACAACATAGTAGTCTATCGATATATCGATGGTTTCATTGTTGTTACACTATTCCCTACATCGGGCAAGGGCCTACAAAGCGTCTGTAATGTAGAAACTGCGCTTGGTAGTGTATTATACAATCCAAACATGTCCAAAGTCGTTCGTTAGGTACACAACATAGTAGTCTATCGATATATCGATGGTTTCATTGTTGTTACACTATTCCCTACATCGGGGAAGGGCCTACAAAGCGTCTGTAATGTAGAAACTGCGCTTGGTAGTGTATTATACAATCCAAACATGTCCAAAGTCGTTCTTAAGGTACAGAACATAGTAGTCTATCGATATATCGATGGTTTCATTGTTGTTACGCTATTCCCTACATCGGGCAAGGGCCTACAAAGCGTCTGTAATGTAGAAACTGCGCTTGGTAGTGTATTATACAACACAATCATGTCCAAAGTCGTTCTTTAGGTACACAACATGGTAGTCTATCGATATATCGATGGTTTCATTGTTGTTACACTATTCTCTACATCGGGCAAGGGCCTACAAAGCGTCTGTAATGTAGAAACTGCGCCTGGTAGTGTATTATACAATCCAAACATGTCCAAAGTCGTTCTTTAGGTACAGAACATAGTAGTCTATCGATATATCGATGGTTTCATTGTTGTTACACTATTCTCCACATCGGGCAAGGGCCTACAAAGCGTCTGTAATGTAGAAACTGCGCTTGGTAGTGTATTATACAATCCAAACATGTCCAAAGTCGTTCTTAAGGTACAGAACATAGTAGTCTATCGATATATCGATGGTTTCATTGTTGTTACGCTATTCCCTACATCGGGCAAGGGCCTACAAAGCGTCTGTAATGTAGAAACTGCGCTTGGTAGTGTTTGACACAACCCAAACATGTCCAAATTCGTTCGTTAGGTACACAACATAGTAGTCTATCGATATATCGATGGTTTCATTGTTGTTACACTATTCCCTACATCGGGTAAGGGCCTACAAAGCGTCTGTAATGTAGAAACTGCGCTTGGTAGTGTATTATACAATCCAAACATGTCCAAAGTCGTTCTTAAGGTACAGAACATAGTAGTCTATCGATATATCGATGGTTTCATTGTTGTTACACTATTCCCTACATCGGGCAAGGGCCTACAAAGCGTCTGTAATGTAGAAACTGCGCTTGGTAGTGTATTATACAATCCAAACATGTCCAAAGTCGTTCGTTAGGTACACAACATAGTAGTCTATCGATATATCGATGGTTTCATTGTTGTTACACTATTCCCTACATCGGGGAAGGGCCTACAAAGCGTCTGTAATGTAGAAACTGCGCTTGGTAGTGTATTATACAATCCAAACATGTCCAAAGTCGTTCTTAAGGTACAGAACATAGTAGTCTATCGATATATCGATGGTTTCATTGTTGTTACACTATTCCCTACATCGGGCAAGGGCCTACAAAGCGTCTGTAATGTAGAAACTGCGCTTGGTAGTGTATTATACAATCCAAACATGTCCAAAGTCGTTCGTTAGGTACACAACATAGTAGTCTATCGATATATCGATGGTTTCATTGTTGTTACACTATTCCCTACATCGGGCAAGGGCCTACAAAGCGTCTGTAATGTAGAAACTGCGCTTGGTAGTGTATTATACAATCCAAACATGTCCAAAGTCGTTCGTTAGGTACACAACATAGTAGTCTATCGATATATCGATGGTTTCATTGTTGTTACACTATTCCCTACATCGGGGAAGGGCCTACAAAGCGTCTGTAATGTAGAAACTGCGCTTGGTAGTGTATTATACAATCCAAACATGTCCAAAGTCGTTCTTAAGGTACAGAACATAGTAGTCTATCGATATATCGATGGTTTCATTGTTGTTACGCTATTCCCTACATCGGGCAAGGGCCTACAAAGCGTCTGTAATGTAGAAACTGCGCTTGGTAGTGTTTGACACAACCCAAACATGTCCAAATTCGTTCTTAAGGTACAGAACATAGTAGTCTATCGATATATCGATGGTTTCATTGTTGTTACGCTATTCCCTACATCGGGCAAGGGCCTACAAAGCGTCTGTAATGTAGAAACTGCGCTTGGTAGTGTTTGACACAACCCAAACATGTCCAAATTCGTTCGTTAGGTACACAACATAGTAGTCTATCGATATATCGATGGTTTCATTGTTGTTACACTATTCCCTACATCGGGTAAGGGCCTACAAAGCGTCTGTAATGTAGAAACTGCGCTTGGTAGTGTATTATACAATCCAAACATGTCCAAAGTCGTTCTTAAGGTACAGAACATAGTAGTCTATCGATATATCGATGGTTTCATTGTTGTTACACTATTCCCTACATCGGGCAAGGGCCTACAAAGCGTCTGTAATGTAGAAACTGCGCTTGGTAGTGTATTATACAATCCAAACATGTCCAAAGTCGTTCGTTAGGTACACAACATAGTAGTCTATCGATATATCGATGGTTTCATTGTTGTTACACTATTCCCTACATCGGGGAAGGGCCTACAAAGCGTCTGTAATGTAGAAACTGCGCTTGGTAGTGTATTATACAATCCAAACATGTCCAAAGTCGTTCTTAAGGTACAGAACATAGTAGTCTATCGATATATCGATGGTTTCATTGTTGTTACACTATTCCCTACATCGGGCAAGGGCCTACAAAGCGTCTGTAATGTAGAAACTGCGCTTGGTAGTGTATTATACAATCCAAACATGTCCAAAGTCGTTCGTTAGGTACACAACATAGTAGTCTATCGATATATCGATGGTTTCATTGTTGTTACACTATTCCCTACATCGGGCAAGGGCCTACAAAGCGTCTGTAATGTAGAAACTGCGCTTGGTAGTGTATTATACAATCCAAACATGTCCAAAGTCGTTCGTTAGGTACACAACATAGTAGTCTATCGATATATCGATGGTTTCATTGTTGTTACACTATTCCCTACATCGGGGAAGGGCCTACAAAGCGTCTGTAATGTAGAAACTGCGCTTGGTAGTGTATTATACAATCCAAACATGTCCAAAGTCGTTCTTAAGGTACAGAACATAGTAGTCTATCGATATATCGATGGTTTCATTGTTGTTACGCTATTCCCTACATCGGGCAAGGGCCTACAAAGCGTCTGTAATGTAGAAACTGCGCTTGGTAGTGTTTGACACAACCCAAACATGTCCAAATTCGTTCGTTAGGTACACAACATAGTAGTCTATCGATATATCGATGGTTTCATTGTTGTTACACTATTCTCCACATCGGGCAAGGGCCTACAAAGCGTCTGTAATGTAGAAACTGCGCTTGGTAGTGTATTATACAACCCAATCATGTCCAAAGTCGTTCTTTAGGTACACAACATAGTAGTCTATCGATATATCGATGGTTTCATTGTTGTTACACTATTCCCTACATCGGGCAAGGGCCTACAAAGCGTCTGTAATGTAGAAACTGCGCTTGGTAGTGTATTATACAATCCAAACATGTCCAAAGTCGTTCGTTAGGTACACAACATAGTAGTCTATCGATATATCGATGGTTTCATTGTTGTTACACTATTCCCTACATCGGGCAAGGGCCTACAAAGCGTCTGTAATGTAGAAACTGCGCTTGGTAGTGTATTATACAATCCAAACATGTCCAAAGTCGTTCTTAAGGTACAGAACATAGTAGTCTATCGATATATCGATGGTTTCATTGTTGTTACGCTATTCCCTACATCGGGCAAGGGCCTACAAAGCGTCTGTAATGTAGAAACTGCGCTTGGTAGTGTTTGACACAACCCAAACATGTCCAAATTCGTTCGTTAGGTACACAACATAGTAGTCTATCGATATATCGATGGTTTCATTGTTGTTACACTATTCCCTACATCGGGCAAGGGCCTACAAAGCGTCTGTAATGTAGAAACTGCGCTTGGTAGCGTATTATACAACCCAATCATGTCCAAAGTCGTTCTTTAGGTACACAACATAGTAGTCTATCGATATATCGATGGTTTCATTGTTGTTACACTATTCCCTACATCGGGCAAGGGCCTACAAAGCGTCTGTAATGTAGAAACTGCGCTTGGTAGTGTATTATACAACACAATCATGTCGAAAGTCGTTCTTTAGGTACACAACATGGTAGTCAATCGATATATCGATGGTTTCATTGTTGTTACACTATTCTCTACATCGGGCAAGGGCCTACAAAGCGTCTGTAATGTAGAAACTGCGCCTGGTAGTGTATTATACAATCCAAACATGTCCAAAGTCGTTCTTTAGGTACAGAACATAGTAGTCTATCGATATATCGATGGTTTCATTGTTGTTACACTATTCCCTACATCGGGCAAGGGCCTACAAAGCGTCTGTAATGTAGAAACTGCGCCTGGTAGTGTATTATACAACCGAATCATGTCCAAAGTCGTTCTTAAGGTACAGAACATAGTAGTCTATCGATATATCGATGGTTTCATTGTCGTTACACTATTCCCTACATCGGGCAAGGGCCTACAAAGCGTCTGTAATGTAGAAACTGCGCTTGGTAGTGTTTGACACAACCCAAACATGTCCAAAGTCGTTCTTTAGGTACACAACATAGTAGTCTATCGATATATCGATGGTTTCATTGTTGTTACACTATTCTCCACATCGGGCAAGGGCCTACAAAGCGTCTGTAATGTAGAAACTGCGCTTGGTAGTGTTTGACACAACCCAAACATGTCCAAAGTCGTTCGTTAGGTACACAACATAGTAGTCTATCGATATATCGATGGTTTCATTGTTGTTACACTATTCTCTACATCGGGCAAGGGCCTACAAAGCGTCTGTAATGTAGAAACTGCGCCTGGTAGTGTATTACACAACCCAAACATGTCCAAAGTCGTTCTTTAGGTGCACAACATAGTAGTCTATCGATATATCGATGGTTTCATTGTTGTTACACTATTCTCCACATCGGGCAAGGGCCTACAAAGCGTCTGTAATGTAGAAACTGCGCCTGGTAGTGTATTACACAACCCAAACATGTCCAAAGTCGTTCTTTAGGTACAGAACATAGTAGTCTATCGATATATCGATGGTTTCATTGTTGTTACACTATTCCCTACATCGGGCAAGGGCCTACAAAGCGTCTGTAATGTAGAAACTGCGCCTGGTAGTGTATTATACAACCGAATCATGTCCAAAGTCGTTCTTAAGGTACAGAACATAGTAGTCTATCGATATATCGATGGTTTCATTGTTGTTACACTATTCTCCACATCGGGCAAGGGCCTACAAAGCGTCTGTAATGTAGAAACTGCGCTTGTTAGTGTTTGACACAACCCAAACATGTCCAAAGTCGTTCTTTAGGTACACAACATAGTAGTCTATCGATATATCGATGGTTTCATTGTTGTTACACTATTCTCCACATCGGGCAAGGGCCTACAAAGCGTCTGTAATGTAGAAACTGCGCTTGGTAGTGTTTGACACAACCCAAACATGTCCAAAGTCGTTCTTTAGGTACACAACATAGTAGTCTATCGATATATCGATGGTTTCATTGTTGTTACACTATTCTCTACATCGGGCAAGGGCCTACAAAGCGTCTGTAATGTAGAAACTGCGCTTGGTAGTGTATTATACAACCCAATCATGTCCAAAGTCGTTCTTTAGGTACACAACATAGTAGTCTATCGATATATCGATGGTTTCATTGTTGTTACACTATTCCCTACATCGGGCAAGGGCCTACAAAGCGTCTGTAATGTAGAAACTGCGCTTGGTAGTGTATTATACAACACAATCATGTCCAAAGTCGTTCTTTAGGTACACAACATGGTAGTCTATCGATATATCGATGGTTTCATTGTTGTTACACTATTCTCCACATCGGGCAAGGGCCTACAAAGCGTCTGTAATGTAGAAACTGCGCCTGGTAGTGTATTATACAATCCAAACATGTCCAAAGTCGTTCTTTAGGTACACAACATAGTAGTCTATCGATATATCGATGGTTTCATTGTTGTTACACTATTCCCTACATCGGGCAAGGGCCTACAAAGCGTCTGTAATGTAGAAACTGCGCCTGGTAGTGTATTATACAACCGAATCATGTCCAAAGTCGTTCTTAAGGTACAGAACATAGTAGTCTATCGATATATCGATGGTTTCATTGTTGTTACACTATTCCCTACATCGGGCAAGGGCCTACAAAGCGTCTGTAATGTAGAAACTGCGCTTGGTAGTGTTTGACACAACCCAAACATGTCCAAAGTCGTTCTTAAGGTACACAACATAGTAGTCTATCGATATATCGATGGTTTCATTGTTGTTACACTATTCCCTACATCGGGCAAGGGCCTACAAAGCGTCTGTAAAGTAGAAACTTCGCTTGGTAAGTGTTTGACACAACCCAAACATGTCCAAAGTCGTTCTTTAGGTGCACAACATAGTAGTCTATCGATATATCGATGGTTTCATTGTTGTTACACTATTCTCCACATCGGGCAAGGGCCTACAAAGCGTCTGTAATGTAGAAACTGCGCTTGGTAGTGTTTGACACAACCCAAACATGTCCAAAGTCGTTCTTTAGGTACACAACATAGTAGTCTATCGATATATCGATGGTTTCATTGTTGTTACACTATTCTCCACATCGGGCAAGGGCCTACAAAGCGTCTGTAATGTAGAAACTGCGCCTGGTAGTGTATTACACAACCCAAACATGTCCAAAGTCGTTCTTTAGGTACACAACATAGTAGTCTATCGATATATCGATGGTTTCATTGTTGTTACACTATTCCCTACATCGGGCAAGGGCCTACAAAGCGTCTGTAATGTAGAAACTGCGCCTGGTAGTGTATTATACAACCGAATCATGTCCAAAGTCGTTCTTAAGGTACAGAACATAGTAGTCTATCGATATATCGATGGTTTCATTGTTGTTACACTATTCCCTACATCGGGCAAGGGCCTACAAAGCGTCTGTAATGTAGAAAATGCGCTTGTTAGTGTTTGACACAACCCAAACATGTCCAAAGTCGTTCTTTAGGTACACAACATAGTAGTCTATCGATATATCGATGGTTTCATTGTTGTTACACTATTCTCCACATCGGGCAAGGGCCTACAAAGCGTCTGTAATGTAGAAACTGCGCTTGTTAGTGTTTGACACAACCCAAACATGTCCAAAGTCGTTCTTTAGGTACACAACATAGTAGTCTATCGATATATCGATGGTTTCATTGTTGTTACACTATTCTCCACATCGGGCAAGGGCCTACAAAGCGTCTGTAATGTAGAAACTGCGCTTGGTAGTGTTTGACACAACCCAAAAATGTCCAAAGTCGTTCTTTAGGTACACAACATAGTAGTCTATCGATATATCGATGGTTTCATTGTTGTTACACTATTCTCCACATCGGGCAAGGGCCTACAAAGCGTCTGTAATGTAGAAACTGCGCCTGGTAGTGTATTACACAACCCAAACATGTCCAAAGTCGTTCTTTAGGTACACAACATAGTAGTCTATCGATATATCGATGGTTTCATTGTTGTTACACTATTCCCTACATCGGGCAAGGGCCTACAAAGCGTCTGTAATGTAGAAACTGCGCCTGGTAGTGTATTATACAACCGAATCATGTCCAAAGTCGTTCTTAAGGTACAGAACATAGTAGTCTATCGATATATCGATGGTTTCATTGTTGTTACACTATTCCCTACATCGGGCAAGGGCCTACAAAGCGTCTGTAATGTAGAAACTGCGCTTGGTAGTGTTTGACACAACCCAAACATGTCCAAAGTCGTTCGTTAGGTACAGAACATAGTAGTCTATCGATATATCGATGGTTTCATTGTTGTTACACTATTCTCCACATCGGGCAAGGGCCTACAAAGCGTCTGTAATGTAGAAACTGCGCCTGGTAGTGTATTATACAACCGAATCATGTCCAAAGTCGTTCTTAAGGTACAGAACATAGTAGTCTATCGATATATCGATGGTTTCATTGTTGTTACACTATTCCCTACATCGGGCAAGGGCCTACAAAGCGTCTGTAATGTAGAAACTGCGCTTGGTAGTGTTTGACACAACCCAAACATGTCCAAAGTCGTTCTTTAGGTACACAACATAGTAGTCTATCGATATATCGATGGTTTCATTGTTGTTACACTATTCTCCACATCGGGCAAGGGCCTACAAAGCGTCTGTAATGTAGAAACTGCGCCTGGTAGTGTATTACACAACCCAAACATGTCCAAAGTCGTTCTTTAGGTACAGAACATAGTAGTCTATCGATATATCGATGGTTTCATTGTTGTTACACTATTCCCTACATCGGGCAAGGGCCTACAAAGCGTCTGTAATGTAGAAACTGCGCCTGGTAGTGTATTATACAACCGAATCATGTCCAAAGTCGTTCTTAAGGTACAGAACATAGTAGTCTATCGATATATCGATGGTTTCATTGTTGTTACACTATTCTCCACATCGGGCAAGGGCCTACAAAGCGTCTGTAATGTAGAAACTGCGCTTGTTAGTGTTTGACACAACCCAAACATGTCCAAAGTCGTTCTTTAGGTACACAACATAGTAGTCTATCGATATATCGATGGTTTCATTGTTGTTACACTATTCTCCACATCGGGCAAGGGCCTACAAAGCGTCTGTAATGTAGAAACTGCGCTTGTTAGTGTTTGACACAACCCAAACATGTCCAAAGTCGTTCTTTAGGTACACAACATAGTAGTCTATCGATGTATCGATGGTTTCATTGTTGTTACACTATTCTCCACATCGGGCAAGGGCCTACAAAGCGTCTGTAATGTAGAAACTGCGCTTGGTAGTGTTTGACACAACCCAAACATGTCCAAAGTCGTTCTTTAGGTACACAACATAGTAGTCTATCGATATATCGATGGTTTCATTGTTGTTACACTATTCTCCACATCGGGCAAGGGCCTACAAAGCGTCTGTAATGTAGAAACTGCGCCTGGTAGTGTATTACACAACCCAAACATGTCCAAAGTCGTTCTTTAGGTACACAACATAGTAGTCTATCGATATATCGATGGTTTCATTGTTGTTACACTATTCCCTACATCGGGCAAGGGCCTACAAAGCGTCTGTAATGTAGAAACTGCGCCTGGTAGTGTATTATACAACCGAATCATGTCCAAAGTCGTTCTTAAGGTACAGAACATAGTAGTCTATCGATATATCGATGGTTTCATTGTTGTTGCACTATTCCCTACATCGGGCAAGGGCCTACAAAGCGTCTGTAATGTAGAAACTGCGCTTGGTAGTGTTTGACACAACCCAAACATGTCCAAAGTCGTTCGTTAGGTACACAACATAGTAGTCTATCGATATATCGATGGTTTCATTGTTGTTACACTATTCTCCACATCGGGCAAGGGCCTACAAAGCGTCTGTAATGTAGAAACTGCGCCTGGTAGTGTATTATACAACCGAATCATGTCCAAAGTCGTTCTTAAGGTACAGAACATAGTAGTCTATCGATATATCGATGGTTTCATTGTTGTTACACTATTCCCTACATCGGGCAAGGGCCTACAAAGCGTCTGTAATGTAGAAACTGCGCTTGGTAGTGTTTGACACAACCCAAACATGTCCAAAGTCGTTCTTTAGGTACACAAGATAGTAGTCTATCGATATATCGATGGTTTCATTGTTGTTACACTATTCTCCACATCGGGCAAGGGCCTACAAAGCGTCTGTAATGTAGAAACTGCGCCTGGTAGTGTATTACACAACCCAAACATGTCCAAAGTCGTTCTTTAGGTACAGAACATAGTAGTCTATCGATATATCGATGGTTTCATTGTTGTTACACTATTCCCTACATCGGGCAAGGGCCTACAAAGCGTCTGTAATGTAGAAACTGCGCCTGGTAGTGTATTATACAACCGAATCATGTCCAAAGTCGTTCTTAAGGTACAGAACATAGTAGTCTATCGATATATCGATGGTTTCATTGTTGTTACACTATTCTCCACATCGGGCAAGGGCCTACAAAGCGTCTGTAATGTAGAAACTGCGCTTGTTAGTGTTTGACACAACCCAAACATGTCCAAAGTCGTTCTTTAGGTACACAACATAGTAGTCTATCGATATATCGATGGTTTCATTGTTGTTACACTATTCTCCACATCGGGCAAGGGCCTACAAAGCGTCTGTAATGTAGAAACTGCGCTTGGTAGTGTTTGACACAACCCAAACATGTCCAAAGTCGTTCTTTAGGTACACAACATAGTAGTCTATCGATATATCGATGGTTTCATTGTTGTTACACTATTCTCCACATCGGGCAAGGGCCTACAAAGCGTCTGTAATGTAGAAACTGCGCCTGGTAGTGTATTACACAACCCAAACATGTCCAAAGTCGTTCTTTAGGTACACAACATAGTAGTCTATCGATATATCGATGGTTTCATTGTTGTTACACTATTCCCTACATCGGGCAAGGGCCTACAAAGCGTCTGTAATGTAGAAACTGCGCCTGGTAGTGTATTATACAACCGAATCATGTCCAAAGTCGTTCTTAAGGTACAGAACATAGTAGTCTATCGATATATCGATGGTTTCATTGTTGTTACACTATTCCCTACATCGGGCAAGGGCCTACAAAGCGTCTGTAATGTAGAAACTGCGCTTGGTAGTGTTTGACACAACCCAAACATGTCCAAAGTCGTTCTTAAGGTACAGAACATAGTAGTCTATCGATATATCGATGGTTTCATTGTTGTTACACTATTCCCTACATCGGGCAAGGGCCTACAAAGCGTCTGTAATGTAGAAACTGCGCCTGGTAGTGTATTATACAACCGAATCATGTCCAAAGTCGTTCTTAAGGTACAGAACATAGTAGTCTATCGATATATCGATGGTTTCATTGTTGTTACACTATTCCCTACATCGGGCAAGGGCCTACAAAGCGTCTGTAATGTAGAAACTGCGCTTGGTAGTGTTTGACACAACCCAAACATGTCCAAAGTCGTTCTTTAGGTACACAACATAGTAGTCTATCGATATATCGATGGTTTCATTGTTGTTACACTATTCTCCACATCGGGCAAGGGCCTACAAAGCGTCTGTAATGTAGAAACTGCGCCTGGTAGTGTATTATACAACCGAATCATGTCCAAAGTCGTTCTTAAGGTACAGAACATAGTAGTCTATCGATATATCGATGGTTTCATTGTTGTTACACTATTCCCTACATCGGGCAAGGGCCTACAAAGCGTCTGTAATGTAGAAACTGCGCTTGGTAGTGTTTGACACAACCCAAACATGTCCAAAGTCGTTCTTTAGGTACACAAGATAGTAGTCTATCGATATATCGATGGTTTCATTGTTGTTACACTATTCTCCACATCGGGCAAGGGCCTACAAAGCGTCTGTAATGTAGAAACTGCGCCTGGTAGTGTATTACACAACCCAAACATGTCCAAAGTCGTTCTTTAGGTACAGAACATAGTAGTCTATCGATATATCGATGGTTTCATTGTTGTTACACTATTCCCTACATCGGGCAAGGGCCTACAAAGCGTCTGTAATGTAGAAACTGCGCCTGGTAGTGTATTATACAACCGAATCATGTCCAAAGTCGTTCTTAAGGTACAGAACATAGTAGTCTATCGATATATCGATGGTTTCATTGTTGTTACACTATTCTCCACATCGGGCAAGGGCCTACAAAGCGTCTGTAATGTAGAAACTGCGCTTGTTAGTGTTTGACACAACCCAAACATGTCCAAAGTCGTTCTTTAGGTACACAACATAGTAGTCTATCGATATATCGATGGTTTCATTGTTGTTACACTATTCTCCACATCGGGCAAGGGCCTACAAAGCGTCTGTAATGTAGAAACTGCGCTTGGTAGTGTTTGACACAACCCAAACATGTCCAAAGTCGTTCTTTAGGTACACAACATAGTAGTCTATCGATATATCGATGGTTTCATTGTTGTTACACTATTCTCCACATCGGGCAAGGGCCTACAAAGCGTCTGTAATGTAGAAACTGCGCCTGGTAGTGTATTACACAACCCAAACATGTCCAAAGTCGTTCTTTAGGTACACAACATAGTAGTCTATCGATATATCGATGGTTTCATTGTTGTTACACTATTCCCTACATCGGGCAAGGGCCTACAAAGCGTCTGTAATGTAGAAACTGCGCCTGGTAGTGTATTATACAACCGAATCATGTCCAAAGTCGTTCTTAAGGTACAGAACATAGTAGTCTATCGATATATCGATGGTTTCATTGTTGTTACACTATTCCCTACATCGGGCAAGGGCCTACAAAGCGTCTGTAATGTAGAAACTGCGCTTGGTAGTGTTTGACACAACCCAAACATGTCCAAAGTCGTTCTTAAGGTACAGAACATAGTAGTCTATCGATATATCGATGGTTTCATTGTTGTTACACTATTCCCTACATCGGGCAAGGGCCTACAAAGCGTCTGTAATGTAGAAACTGCGCCTGGTAGTGTATTATACAACCGAATCATGTCCAAAGTCGTTCTTTAGGTACACAACATAGTAGTCTATCGATATATCGATGGTTTCATTGTTGTTACACTATTCCCTACATCGGGCAAGGGCCTACAAAGCGTCTGTAATGTAGAAACTGCGCTTGGTAGTGTTTGACACAACCCAAACATGTCCAAAGTCGTTCTTTAGGTACACAACATAGTAGTCTATCGATATATCGATGGTTTCATTGTTGTTACACTATTCCCTACATCGGGCAAGGGCCTACAAAGCGTCTGTAATGTAGAAACTGCGCCTGGTAGTGTATTATACAACCGAATCATGTCCAAAGTCGTTCTTTAGGTACACAACATAGTAGTCTATCGATATATCGATGGTTTCATTGTTGTTACACTATTCCCTACATCGGGCAAGGGCCTACAAAGCGTCTGTAATGTAGAAACTGCGCCTGGTAGTGTATTATACAACCGAATCATGTCCAAAGTCGTTCTTAAGGTACAGAACATAGTAGTCTATCGATATATCGATGGTTTCATTGTTGTTACACTATTCCCTACATCGGGCAAGGGCCTACAAAGCGTCTGTAATGTAGAAACTGCGCCTGGTAGTGTATTATACAACCGAATCATGTCCAAAGTCGTTCTTAAGGTACAGAACATAGTAGTCTATCGATATATCGATGGTTTCATTGTTGTTACACTATTCCCTACATCGGGCAAGGGCCTACAAAGCGTCTGTAATGTAGAAACTGCGCCTGGTAGTGTATTATACAACCGAATCATGTCCAAAGTCGTTCTTTAGGTACAGAACATAGTAGTCTATCGATATATCGATGGTTTCATTGTTGTTACACTATTCTCCACATCGGGCAAGGGCCTACAAAGCGTCTGTAATGTAGAAACTGCGCTTGTTAGTGTTTGACACAACCCAAACATGTCCAAAGTCGTTCTTTAGGTACACAACATAGTAGTCTATCGATATATCGATGGTTTCATTGTTGTTACACTATTCTCCACATCGGGCAAGGGCCTACAAAGCGTCTGTAATGTAGAAACTGCGCTTGGTAGTGTTTGACACAACCCAAACATGTCCAAAGTCGTTCTTTAGGTACACAACATAGTAGTCTATCGATATATCGATGGTTTCATTGTTGTTACACTATTCTCCACATCGGGCAAGGGCCTACAAAGCGTCTGTAATGTAGAAACTGTGCCTGGTAGTGTATTACACAACCCAAACATGTCCAAAGTCGTTCTTTAGGTACACAACATAGTAGTCTATCGATATATCGATGGTTTCATTGTTGTTACACTATTCCCTACATCGGGCAAGGGCCTACAAAGCGTCTGTAATGTAGAAACTGCGCCTGGTAGTGTATTATACAACCGAATCATGTCCAAAGTCGTTCTTAAGGTACAGAACATAGTAGTCTATCGATATATCGATGGTTTCATTGTTGTTACACTATTCCCTACATCGGGCAAGGGCCTACAAAGTGTCTGTAATGTAGAAACTGCGCTTGGTAGTGTTTGACACAACCCAAACATGTCCAAAGTCGTTCGTTAGGTACACAACATAGTAGTCTATCGATATATCGATGGTTTCATTGTTGTTACACTATTCTCCACATCGGGCAAGGGCCTACAAAGCGTCTGCAATGTAGAAACTGCGCTTGGTAGTGTTTGACACAACCCAAACATGTCCAAAGTCGTTCTTTAGGTACACAACATAGTAGTCTATCGATATATCGATGGTTTCATTGTTGTTACACTATTCTCCACATCGGGCAAGGGCCTACAAAGCGTCTGTAATGTAGAAACTGCGCCTGGTAGTGTATTATACAACCGAATCATGTCCAAAGTCGTTCTTTAGGTACACAACATAGTAGTCTATCGATATATCGATGGTTTCATTGTTGTTACACTATTCCCTACATCGGGCAAGGGCCTACAAAGCGTCTGTAATGTAGAAACTGCGCCTGGTAGTGTATTATACAACACAATCATGTCCAAAGTCGTTCTTAAGGTACAGAACATAGTAGTCTATCGATATATCGATGGTTTCATTGTTGTTACACTATTCCCTACATCGGGCAAGGGCCTACAAAGCGTCTGTAATGTAGAAACTGCGCCTGGTAGTGTATTATACAACCGAATCATGTCCAAAGTCGTTCTTAAGGTACAGAACATAGTAGTCTATCGATATATCGATGGTTTCATTGTTGTTACACTATTCCCTACATCGGGCAAGGGCCTACAAAGCGTCTGTAATGTAGAAACTGCGCCTGGTAGTGTATTATACAACCGAATCGTGTCCAAAGTCGTTCTTAAGGTACAGAACATAGTAGTCTATCGATATATCGATGGTTTCATTGTTGTTACACTATTCTCCACATCGGGCAAGGGCCTACAAAGCGTCTGTAATGTAGAAACTGCGCTTGTTAGTGTTTGACACAACCCAAACATGTCCAAAGTCGTTCTTTAGGTACACAACATAGTAGTCTATCGATATATCGATGGTTTCATTGTTGTTACACTATTCTCCACATCGGGCAAGGGCCTACAAAGCGTCTGTAATGTAGAAACTGCGCTTGGTAGTGTTTGACACAACCCAAACATGTCCAAAGTCGTTCTTTAGGTACACAACATAGTAGTCTATCGATATATCGATGGTTTCATTGTTGTTACACTATTCTCCACATCGGGCAAGGGCCTACAAAGCGTCTGTAATGTAGAAACTGTGCCTGGTAGTGTTTTACACAACCCAAACATGTCCAAAGTCGTTCTTTAGGTACACAACATAGTAGTCTATCGATATATCGATGGTTTCATTGTTGTTACACTATTCCCTACATCGGGCAAGGGCCTACAAAGCGTCTGTAATGTAGAAACTGCGCCTGGTAGTGTATTATACAACCGAATCATGTCCAAAGTCGTTCTTAAGGTACAGAACATAGTAGTCTATCGATATATCGATGGTTTCATTGTTGTTACACTATTCCCTACATCGGGCAAGGGCCTACAAAGCGTCTGTAATGTAGAAACTGCGCTTGGTAGTGTTTGACACAACCCAAACATGTCCAAAGTCGTTCGTTAGGTACACAACATAGTAGTCTATCGATATATCGATGGTTTCATTGTTGTTACACTATTCTCCACATCGGGGAAGGGCCTACAAAGCGTCTGTAATGTAGAAACTGCGCTTGGTAGTGTTTGACACAACCCAAACATGTCCAAAGTCGTTCTTTAGGTACACAACATAGTAGTCTATCGATATATCGATGGTTTCATTGTTGTTACACTATTCTCCACATCGGGCAAGGGCCTACAAAGCGTCTGTAATGTAGAAACTGCGCCTGGTAGTGTATTACACAACCCAAACATGTCCAAAGTCGTTCTTTAGGTACACAACATAGTAGTCTATCGATATATCGATGGTTTCATTGTTGTTACACTATTCTCTACATCGGGCAAGGGCCTACAAAGCGTCTGTAATGTAGAAACTGCGCTTGGTAGTGTATTATACAACCCAATCATGTCCAAAGTCGTTCTTTAGGTACACAACATAGTAGTCTATCGATATATCGATGGTTTCATTGTTGTTACACTATTCCCTACATCGGGCAAGGGCCTACAAAGCGTCTGTAATGTAGAAACTGCGCTTGGTAGTGTATTATACAACACAATCATGTCCAAAGTCGTTCTTTAGGTACACAACATGGTAGTCTATCGATATATCGATGGTTTCATTGTTGTTACACTATTCTCCACATCGGGCAAGGGCCTACAAAGCGTCTGTAATGTAGAAACTGCGCCTGGTAGTGTATTATACAATCCAAACATGTCCAAAGTCGTTCTTTAGGTACACAACATAGTAGTCTATCGATATATCGATGGTTTCATTGTTGTTACACTATTCCCTACATCGGGCAAGGGCCTACAAAGCGTCTGTAATGTAGAAACTGCGCCTGGTAGTGTATTATACAACCCAATCATGTCCAAAGTCGTTCTTTAGGTACACAACATAGTAGTCTATCGATATATCGATGGTTTCATTGTTGTTACACTATTCCCTACATCGGGCAAGGGCCTACAAAGCGTCTGTAATGTAGAAACTGCGCTTGGTAGTGTATTATACAACACAATCATGTCCAAAGTCGTTCTTTAGGTACACAACATGGTAGTCTATCGATATATCGATGGTTTCATTGTTGTTACACTATTCTCCACATCGGGCAAGGGCCTACAAAGCGTCTGTAATGTAGAAACTGCGCCTGGTAGTGTATTATACAATCCAAACATGTCCAAAGTCGTTCTTTAGGTACACAACATAGTAGTCTATCGATATATCGATGGTTTCATTGTTGTTACACTATTCCCTACATCGGGCAAGGGCCTACAAAGCGTCTGTAATGTAGAAACTGCGCCTGGTAGTGTATTATACAACCGAATCATGTCCAAAGTCGTTCTTAAGGTACAGAACATAGTAGTCTATCGATATATCGATGGTTTCATTGTTGTTACACTATTCCCTACATCGGGCAAGGGCCTACAAAGCGTCTGTAATGTAGAAACTGCGCTTGGTAGTGTTTGACACAACCCAAACATGTCCAAAGTCGTTCTTTAGGTACACAACATAGTAGTCTATCGATATATCGATGGTTTCATTGTTGTTACACTATTCTCCACATCGGGGAAGGGCCTACAAAGCGTCTGTAATGTAGAAACTGCGCTTGGTAGTGTTTGACACAACCCAAACATGTCCAAAGTCGTTCTTTAGGTACACAACATAGTAGTCTATCGATATATCGATGGTTTCATTGTTGTTACACTATTCTCCACATCGGGCAAGGGCCTACAAAGCGTCTGTAATGTAGAAACTGCGCCTGGTAGTGTATTATACAACCGAATCATGTCCAAAGTCGTTCTTTAGGTACACAACATAGTAGTCTATCGATATATCGATGGTTTCATTGTTGTTACACTATTCCCTACATCGGGCAAGGGCCTACAAAGCGTCTGTAATGTAGAAACTGCGCCTGGTAGTGTATTATACAACACAATCATGTCCAAAGTCGTTCTTAAGGTACAGAACATAGTAGTCTATCGATATATCGATGGTTTCATTGTTGTTACACTATTCCCTACATCGGGCAAGGGCCTACAAAGCGTCTGTAATGTAGAAACTGCGCCTGGTAGTGTATTATACAACCGAATCATGTCCAAAGTCGTTCTTAAGGTACAGAACATAGTAGTCTATCGATATATCGATGGTTTCATTGTTGTTACACTATTCCCTACATCGGGCAAGGGCCTACAAAGCGTCTGTAATGTAGAAACTGCGCCTGGTAGTGTATTATACAACCGAATCGTGTCCAAAGTCGTTCTTAAGGTACAGAACATAGTAGTCTATCGATATATCGATGGTTTCATTGTTGTTACACTATTCTCCACATCGGGCAAGGGCCTACAAAGCGTCTGTAATGTAGAAACTGCGCTTGTTAGTGTTTGACACAACCCAAACATGTCCAAAGTCGTTCTTTAGGTACACAACATAGTAGTCTATCGATATATCGATGGTTTCATTGTTGTTACACTATTCTCCACATCGGGCAAGGGCCTACAAAGCGTCTGTAATGTAGAAACTGCGCTTGGTAGTGTTTGACACAACCCAAACATGTCCAAAGTCGTTCTTTAGGTACACAACATAGTAGTCTATCGATATATCGATGGTTTCATTGTTGTTACACTATTCTCCACATCGGGCAAGGGCCTACAAAGCGTCTGTAATGTAGAAACTGTGCCTGGTAGTGTTTTACACAACCCAAACATGTCCAAAGTCGTTCTTTAGGTACACAACATAGTAGTCTATCGATATATCGATGGTTTCATTGTTGTTACACTATTCCCTACATCGGGCAAGGGCCTACAAAGCGTCTGTAATGTAGAAACTGCGCCTGGTAGTGTATTATACAACCGAATCATGTCCAAAGTCGTTCTTAAGGTACAGAACATAGTAGTCTATCGATATATCGATGGTTTCATTGTTGTTACACTATTCCCTACATCGGGCAAGGGCCTACAAAGCGTCTGTAATGTAGAAACTGCGCTTGGTAGTGTTTGACACAACCCAAACATGTCCAAAGTCGTTCGTTAGGTACACAACATAGTAGTCTATCGATATATCGATGGTTTCATTGTTGTTACACTATTCTCCACATCGGGGAAGGGCCTACAAAGCGTCTGTAATGTAGAAACTGCGCTTGGTAGTGTTTGACACAACCCAAACATGTCCAAAGTCGTTCTTTAGGTACACAACATAGTAGTCTATCGATATATCGATGGTTTCATTGTTGTTACACTATTCTCCACATCGGGCAAGGGCCTACAAAGCGTCTGTAATGTAGAAACTGCGCCTGGTAGTGTATTACACAACCCAAACATGTCCAAAGTCGTTCTTTAGGTACACAACATAGTAGTCTATCGATATATCGATGGTTTCATTGTTGTTACACTATTCTCTACATCGGGCAAGGGCCTACAAAGCGTCTGTAATGTAGAAACTGCGCTTGGTAGTGTATTATACAACCCAATCATGTCCAAAGTCGTTCTTTAGGTACACAACATAGTAGTCTATCGATATATCGATGGTTTCATTGTTGTTACACTATTCCCTACATCGGGCAAGGGCCTACAAAGCGTCTGTAATGTAGAAACTGCGCTTGGTAGTGTATTATACAACACAATCATGTCCAAAGTCGTTCTTTAGGTACACAACATGGTAGTCTATCGATATATCGATGGTTTCATTGTTGTTACACTATTCTCCACATCGGGCAAGGGCCTACAAAGCGTCTGTAATGTAGAAACTGCGCCTGGTAGTGTATTATACAATCCAAACATGTCCAAAGTCGTTCTTTAGGTACACAACATAGTAGTCTATCGATATATCGATGGTTTCATTGTTGTTACACTATTCCCTACATCGGGCAAGGGCCTACAAAGCGTCTGTAATGTAGAAACTGCGCCTGGTAGTGTATTATACAACCCAATCATGTCCAAAGTCGTTCTTTAGGTACACAACATAGTAGTCTATCGATATATCGATGGTTTCATTGTTGTTACACTATTCCCTACATCGGGCAAGGGCCTACAAAGCGTCTGTAATGTAGAAACTGCGCTTGGTAGTGTATTATACAACACAATCATGTCCAAAGTCGTTCTTTAGGTACACAACATGGTAGTCTATCGATATATCGATGGTTTCATTGTTGTTACACTATTCTCCACATCGGGCAAGGGCCTACAAAGCGTCTGTAATGTAGAAACTGCGCCTGGTAGTGTATTATACAATCCAAACATGTCCAAAGTCGTTCTTTAGGTACACAACATAGTAGTCTATCGATATATCGATGGTTTCATTGTTGTTACACTATTCCCTACATCGGGCAAGGGCCTACAAAGCGTCTGTAATGTAGAAACTGCGCCTGGTAGTGTATTATACAACCGAATCATGTCCAAAGTCGTTCTTAAGGTACAGAACATAGTAGTCTATCGATATATCGATGGTTTCATTGTTGTTACACTATTCCCTACATCGGGCAAGGGCCTACAAAGCGTCTGTAATGTAGAAACTGCGCTTGGTAGTGTTTGACACAACCCAAACATGTCCAAAGTCGTTCTTTAGGTACACAACATAGTAGTCTATCGATATATCGATGGTTTCATTGTTGTTACACTATTCTCCACATCGGGGAAGGGCCTACAAAGCGTCTGTAATGTAGAAACTGCGCTTGGTAGTGTTTGACACAACCCAAACATGTCCAAAGTCGTTCTTTAGGTACACAACATAGTAGTCTATCGATATATCGATGGTTTCATTGTTGTTACACTATTCTCCACATCGGGCAAGGGCCTACAAAGCGTCTGTAATGTAGAAACTGCGCCTGGTAGTGTATTACACAACCCAAACATGTCCAAAGTCGTTCTTTAGGTACACAACATAGTAGTCTATCGATATATCGATGGTTTCATTGTTGTTACACTATTCTCTACATCGGGCAAGGGCCTACAAAGCGTCTGTAATGTAGAAGCTGCGCTTGGTAGTGTATTATACAACCCAATCATGTCCAAAGTCGTTCTTTAGGTACACAACATAGTAGTCTATCGATATATCGATGGTTTCATTGTTGTTACACTATTCCCTACATCGGGCAAGGGCCTACAAAGCGTCTGTAATGTAGAAACTGCGCTTGGTAGTGTATTATACAACACAATCATGTCCAAAGTCGTTCTTTAGGTACACAACATGGTAGTCTATCGATATATCGATGGTTTCATTGTTGTTACACTATTCTCCACATCGGGCAAGGGCCTACAAAGCGTCTGTAATGTAGAAACTGCGCCTGGTAGTGTATTATACAATCCAAACATGTCCAAAGTCGTTCTTTAGGTACACAACATAGTAGTCTATCGATATATCGATGGTTTCATTGTTGTTACACTATTCCCTACATCGGGCAAGGGCCTACAAAGCGTCTGTAATGTAGAAACTGCGCCTGGTAGTGTATTATACAACCGAATCATGTCCAAAGTCGTTCTTAAGGTACAGAACATAGTAGTCTATCGATATATCGATGGTTTCATTGTTGTTACACTATTCCCTACATCGGGCAAGGGCCTACAAAGCGTCTGTAATGTAGAAACTGCGCTTGGTAGTGTTTGACACAACCCAAACATGTCCAAACTCGTTCGTTAGGTACACAACATAGTAGTCTATCGATATATCGATGGTTTCATTGTTGTTACACTATTCCCTACATCGGGCAAGGGCCTACAAAGCGTCTGTAAAGTAGAAACTTCGCTTGGTAAGTGTTTGACACAACCCAAACATGTCCAAAGTCGTTCTTTAGGTGCACAACATAGTAGTCTATCGATATATCGATGGTTTCATTGTTGTTACACTATTCTCCACATCGGGCAAGGGCCTACAAAGCGTCTGTAATGTAGAAACTGCGCTTGGTAGTGTTTGACACAACCCAAACATGTCCAAAGTCGTTCTTTAGGTACACAACATAGTAGTCTATCGATATATCGATGGTTTCATTGTTGTTACACTATTCTCCACATCGGGCAAGGGCCTACAAAGCGTCTGTAATGTAGAAACTGCGCCTGGTAGTGTATTACACAACCCAAACATGTCCAAAGTCGTTCTTTAGGTACAGAACATAGTAGTCTATCGATATATCGATGGTTTCATTGTTGTTACACTATTCTCTACATCGGGCAAGGGCCTACAAAGCGTCTGTAATGTAGAAACTGCGCTTGGTAGTGTATTATACAACCCAATCATGTCCAAAGTCGTTCTTTAGGTACACAACATAGTAGTCTATCGATATATCGATGGTTTCATTGTTGTTACACTATTCCCTACATCGGGCAAGGGCCTACAAAGCGTCTGTAATGTAGAAACTGCGCTTGGTAGTGTATTATACAACACAATCATGTCCAAAGTCGTTCTTTAGGTACACAACATGGTAGTCTATCGATATATCGATGGTTTCATTGTTGTTACACTATTCTCCACATCGGGCAAGGGCCTACAAAGCGTCTGTAATGTAGAAACTGCGCCTGGTAGTGTATTATACAATCCAAACATGTCCAAAGTCGTTCTTTAGGTACACAACATAGTAGTCTATCGATATATCGATGGTTTCATTGTTGTTACACTATTCCCTACATCGGGCAAGGGCCTACAAAGCGTCTGTAATGTAGAAACTGCGCCTGGTAGTGTATTATACAACCGAATCATGTCCAAAGTCGTTCTTAAGGTACAGAACATAGTAGTCTATCGATATATCGATGGTTTCATTGTTGTTACACTATTCCCTACATCGGGCAAGGGCCTACAAAGCGTCTGTAATGTAGAAACTGCGCTTGGTAGTGTTTGACACAACCCAAACATGTCCAAAGTCGTTCGTTAGGTACACAACATAGTAGTCTATCGATATATCGATGGTTTCATTGTTGTTACACTATTCCCTACATCGGGCAAGGGCCTACAAAGCGTCTGTAAAGTAGAAACTTCGCTTGGTAAGTGTTTGACACAACCCAAACATGTCCAAAGTCGTTCTTTAGGTGCACAACATAGTAGTCTATCGATATATCGATGGTTTCATTGTTGTTACACTATTCTCCACATCGGGCAAGGGCCTACAAAGCGTCTGTAATGTAGAAACTGCGCTTGGTAGTGTTTGACACAACCCAAACATGTCCAAAGTCGTTCTTTAGGTACACAACATAGTAGTCTATCGATATATCGATGGTTTCATTGTTGTTACACTATTCTCCACATCGGGCAAGGGCCTACAAAGCGTCTGTAATGTAGAAACTGCGCCTGGTAGTGTATTACACAACCCAAACATGTCCAAAGTCGTTCTTTAGGTACACAACATAGTAGTCTATCGATATATCGATGGTTTCATTGTTGTTACACTATTCCCTACATCGGGCAAGGGCCTACAAAGCGTCTGTAATGTAGAAACTGCGCCTGGTAGTGTATTATACAACCGAATCATGTCCAAAGTCGTTCTTAAGGTACAGAACATAGTAGTCTATCGATATATCGATGGTTTCATTGTTGTTACACTATTCCCTACATCGGGCAAGGGCCTACAAAGCGTCTGTAATGTAGAAACTGCGCTTGGTAGTGTTTGACACAACCCAAACATGTCCAAAGTCGTTCTTTAGGTACACAACATAGTAGTCTATCGATATATCGATGGTTTCATTGTTGTTACACTATTCTCCACATCGGGCAAGGGCCTACAAAGCGTCTGTAATGTAGAAACTGCGCTTGGTAGTGTTTGACACAACCCAAACATGTCCAAAGTCGTTCTTTAGGTACACAACATAGTAGTCTATCGATATATCGATGGTTTCATTGTTGTTACACTATTCTCCACATCGGGCAAGGGCCTACAAAGCGTCTGTAATGTAGAAACTGCGCCTGGTAGTGTATTACACAACCCAAACATGTCCAAAGTCGTTCTTTAGGTACACAACATAGTAGTCTATCGATATATCGATGGTTTCATTGTTGTTACACTATTCCCTACATCGGGCAAGGGCCTACAAAGCGTCTGTAATGTAGAAACTGCGCCTGGTAGTGTATTATACAACCGAATCATGTCCAAAGTCGTTCTTAAGGTACAGAACATAGTAGTCTATCGATATATCGATGGTTTCATTGTTGTTACACTATTCCCTACATCGGGCAAGGGCCTACAAAGCGTCTGTAATGTAGAAACTGCGCTTGGTAGTGTTTGACACAACCCAAACATGTCCAAAGTCGTTCGTTAGGTACACAACATAGTAGTCTATCGATATATCGATGGTTTCATTGTTGTTACACTATTCTCCACATCGGGCAAGGGCCTACAAAGCGTCTGTAATGTAGAAACTGCGCCTGGTAGTGTATTATACAACCGAATCATGTCCAAAGTCGTTCTTAAGGTACAGAACATAGTAGTCTATCGATATATCGATGGTTTCATTGTTGTTACACTATTCCCTACATCGGGCAAGGGCCTACAAAGCGTCTGTAATGTAGAAACTGCGCTTGGTAGTGTTTGACACAACCCAAACATGTCCAAAGTCGTTCTTTAGGTACACAACATAGTAGTCTATCGATATATCGATGGTTTCATTGTTGTTACACTATTCTCCACATCGGGCAAGGGCCTACAAAGCGTCTGTAATGTAGAAACTGCGCCTGGTAGTGTATTACACAACCCAAACATGTCCAAAGTCGTTCTTTAGGTACAGAACATAGTAGTCTATCGATATATCGATGGTTTCATTGTTGTTACACTATTCTCCACATCGGGCAAGGGCCTACAAAGCGTCTGTAATGTAGAAACTGTGCCTGGTAGTGTATTACACAACCCAAACATGTCCAAAGTCGTTCTTTAGGTACACAACATAGTAGTCTATCGATATATCGATGGTTTCATTGTTGTTACACTATTCCCTACATCGGGCAAGGGCCTACAAAGCGTCTGTAATGTAGAAACTGCGCCTGGTAGTGTATTATACAACCGAATCATGTCCAAAGTCGTTCTTAAGGTACAGAACATAGTAGTCTATCGATATATCGATGGTTTCATTGTTGTTACACTATTCCCTACATCGGGCAAGGGCCTACAAAGCGTCTGTAATGTAGAAACTGCGCCTGGTAGTGTATTATACAACCGAATCATGTCCAAAGTCGTTCTTAAGGTACAGAACATAGTAGTCTATCGATATATCGATGGTTTCATTGTTGTTACACTATTCCCTACATCGGGCAAGGGCCTACAAAGCGTCTGTAATGTAGAAACTGCGCCTGGTAGTGTATTATACAACCGAATCATGTCCAAAGTCGTTCTTAAGGTACAGAACATAGTAGTCTATCGATATATCGATGGTTTCATTGTTGTTACACTATTCTCCACATCGGGCAAGGGCCTACAAAGCGTCTGTAATGTAGAAACTGCGCTTGTTAGTGTTTGACACAACCCAAACATGTCCAAAGTCGTTCTTTAGGTACACAACATAGTAGTCTATCGATATATCGATGGTTTCATTGTTGTTACACTATTCTCCACATCGGGCAAGGGCCTACAAAGCGTCTGTAATGTAGAAACTGCGCTTGGTAGTGTTTGACACAACCCAAACATGTCCAAAGTCGTTCTTTAGGTACACAACATAGTAGTCTATCGATATATCGATGGTTTCATTGTTGTTACACTATTCTCCACATCGGGCAAGGGCCTACAAAGCGTCTGTAATGTAGAAACTGTGCCTGGTAGTGTATTACACAACCCAAACATGTCCAAAGTCGTTCTTTAGGTACACAACATAGTAGTCTATCGATATATCGATGGTTTCATTGTTGTTACACTATTCCCTACATCGGGCAAGGGCCTACAAAGCGTCTGTAATGTAGAAACTGCGCCTGGTAGTGTATTATACAACCGAATCATGTCCAAAGTCGTTCTTAAGGTACAGAACATAGTAGTCTATCGATATATCGATGGTTTCATTGTTGTTACACTATTCCCTACATCGGGCAAGGGCCTACAAAGCGTCTGTAATGTAGAAACTGCGCTTGGTAGTGTTTGACACAACCCAAACATGTCCAAAGTCGTTCGTTAGGTACACAACATAGTAGTCTATCGATATATCGATGGTTTCATTGTTGTTACACTATTCTCCACATCGGGCAAGGGCCTACAAAGCGTCTGTAATGTAGAAACTGCGCTTGGTAGTGTTTGACACAACCCAAACATGTCCAAAGTCGTTCTTTAGGTACACAACATAGTAGTCTATCGATATATCGATGGTTTCATTGTTGTTACACTATTCTCCACATCGGGCAAGGGCCTACAAAGCGTCTGTAATGTAGAAACTGCGCCTGGTAGTGTATTATACAACCGAATCATGTCCAAAGTCGTTCTTAAGGTACAGAACATAGTAGTCTATCGATATATCGATGGTTTCATTGTTGTTACACTATTCCCTACATCGGGCAAGGGCCTACAAAGCGTCTGTAATGTAGAAACTGCGCTTGGTAGTGTTTGACACAACCCAAACATGTCCAAAGTCGTTCTTTAGGTACACAACATAGTAGTCTATCGATATATCGATGGTTTCATTGTTGTTACACTATTCTCCACATCGGGCAAGGGCCTACAAAGCGTCTGTAATGTAGAAACTGCGCCTGGTAGTGTATTACACAACCCAAACATGTCCAAAGTCGTTCTTTAGGTACAGAACATAGTAGTCTATCGATATATCGATGGTTTCATTGTTGTTACACTATTCTCCACATCGGGCAAGGGCCTACAAAGCGTCTGTAATGTAGAAACTGTGCCTGGTAGTGTATTACACAACCCAAACATGTCCAAAGTCGTTCTTTAGGTACACAACATAGTAGTCTATCGATATATCGATGGTTTCATTGTTGTTACACTATTCCCTACATCGGGCAAGGGCCTACAAAGCGTCTGTAATGTAGAAACTGCGCCTGGTAGTGTATTATACAACCGAATCATGTCCAAAGTCGTTCTTAAGGTACAGAACATAGTAGTCTATCGATATATCGATGGTTTCATTGTTGTTACACTATTCCCTACATCGGGCAAGGGCCTACAAAGCGTCTGTAATGTAGAAACTGCGCCTGGTAGTGTATTATACAACCGAATCATGTCCAAAGTCGTTCTTAAGGTACAGAACATAGTAGTCTATCGATATATCGATGGTTTCATTGTTGTTACACTATTCCCTACATCGGGCAAGGGCCTACAAAGCGTCTGTAATGTAGAAACTGCGCCTGGTAGTGTATTATACAACCGAATCATGTCCAAAGTCGTTCTTAAGGTACAGAACATAGTAGTCTATCGATATATCGATGGTTTCATTGTTGTTACACTATTCTCCACATCGGGCAAGGGCCTACAAAGCGTCTGTAATGTAGAAACTGCGCTTGTTAGTGTTTGACACAACCCAAACATGTCCAAAGTCGTTCTTTAGGTACACAACATAGTAGTCTATCGATATATCGATGGTTTCATTGTTGTTACACTATTCTCCACATCGGGCAAGGGCCTACAAAGCGTCTGTAATGTAGAAACTGCGCTTGGTAGTGTTTGACACAACCCAAACATGTCCAAAGTCGTTCTTTAGGTACACAACATAGTAGTCTATCGATATATCGATGGTTTCATTGTTGTTACACTATTCTCCACATCGGGCAAGGGCCTACAAAGCGTCTGTAATGTAGAAACTGTGCCTGGTAGTGTATTACACAACCCAAACATGTCCAAAGTCGTTCTTTAGGTACACAACATAGTAGTCTATCGATATATCGATGGTTTCATTGTTGTTACACTATTCCCTACATCGGGCAAGGGCCTACAAAGCGTCTGTAATGTAGAAACTGCGCCTGGTAGTGTATTATACAACCGAATCATGTCCAAAGTCGTTCTTAAGGTACAGAACATAGTAGTCTATCGATATATCGATGGTTTCATTGTTGTTACACTATTCCCTACATCGGGCAAGGGCCTACAAAGCGTCTGTAATGTAGAAACTGCGCTTGGTAGTGTTTGACACAACCCAAACATGTCCAAAGTCGTTCGTTAGGTACACAACATAGTAGTCTATCGATATATCGATGGTTTCATTGTTGTTACACTATTCTCCACATCGGGCAAGGGCCTACAAAGCGTCTGTAATGTAGAAACTGCGCTTGGTAGTGTTTGACACAACCCAAACATGTCCAAAGTCGTTCTTTAGGTACACAACATAGTAGTCTATCGATATATCGATGGTTTCATTGTTGTTACACTATTCTCCACATCGGGCAAGGGCCTACAAAGCGTCTGTAATGTAGAAACTGCGCCTGGTAGTGTATTACACAACCCAAACATGTCCAAAGTCGTTCTTTAGGTACACAACATAGTAGTCTATCGATATATCGATGGTTTCATTGTTGTTACACTATTCTCTACATCGGGCAAGGGCCTACAAAGCGTCTGTAATGTAGAAACTGCGCTTGGTAGTGTATTATACAACCCAATCATGTCCAAAGTCGTTCTTTAGGTACACAACATAGTAGTCTATCGATATATCGATGGTTTCATTGTTGTTACACTATTCCCTACATCGGGCAAGGGCCTACAAAGCGTCTGTAATGTAGAAACTGCGCTTGGTAGTGTATTATACAACCCAATCATGTCCAAAGTCGTTCTTTAGGTACACAACATAGTAGTCTATCGATATATCGATGGTTTCATTGTTGTTACACTATTCCCTACATCGGGCAAGGGCCTACAAAGCGTCTGTAATGTAGAAACTGCGCCTGGTACACAACCGAATCATGTCCAAAGTCGTTCTTAAGGTACAGAACATAGTAGTCTATCGATATATCGATGGTTTCATTGTTGTTACACTATTCCCTACATCGGGCAAGGGCCTACAAAGCGTCTGTAATGTAGAAACTGCGCTTGGTAGTGTTTGACACAACCCAAACATGTCCAAAGTCGTTCGTTAGGTACACAACATAGTAGTCTATCGATATATCGATGGTTTCATTGTTGTTACACTATTCTCCACATCGGGCAAGGGCCTACAAAGCGTCTGTAATGTAGAAACTGCGCCTGGTAGTGTATTATACAACCGAATCATGTCCAAAGTCGTTCTTAAGGTACAGAACATAGTAGTCTATCGATATATCGATGGTTTCATTGTTGTTACACTATTCCCTACATCGGGCAAGGGCCTACAAAGCGTCTGTAATGTAGAAACTGCGCTTGGTAGTGTTTGACACAACCCAAACATGTCCAAAGTCGTTCTTTAGGTACACAACATAGTAGTCTATCGATATATCGATGGTTTCATTGTTGTTACACTATTCTCCACATCGGGCAAGGGCCTACAAAGCGTCTGTAATGTAGAAACTGCGCCTGGTAGTGTATTACACAACCCAAACATGTCCAAAGTCGTTCTTTAGGTACAGAACATAGTAGTCTATCGATATATCGATGGTTTCATTGTTGTTACACTATTCCCTACATCGGGCAAGGGCCTACAAAGCGTCTGTAATGTAGAAACTGCGCCTGGTAGTGTATTATACAACCGAATCATGTCCAAAGTCGTTCTTAAGGTACAGAACATAGTAGTCTATCGATATATCGATGGTTTCATTGTTGTTACACTATTCTCCACATCGGGCAAGGGCCTACAAAGCGTCTGTAATGTAGAAACTGCGCTTGTTAGTGTTTGACACAACCCAAACATGTCCAAAGTCGTTCTTTAGGTACACAACATAGTAGTCTATCGATATATCGATGGTTTCATTGTTGTTACACTATTCTCCACATCGGGCAAGGGCCTACAAAGCGTCTGTAATGTAGAAACTGCGCTTGGTAGTGTTTGACACAACCCAAACATGTCCAAAGTCGTTCTTTAGGTACACAACATAGTAGTCTATCGATATATCGATGGTTTCATTGTTGTTACACTATTCTCCACATCGGGCAAGGGCCTACAAAGCGTCTGTAATGTAGAAACTGTGCCTGGTAGTGTATTACACAACCCAAACATGTCCAAAGTCGTTCTTTAGGTACACAACATAGTAGTCTATCGATATATCGATGGTTTCATTGTTGTTACACTATTCCCTACATCGGGCAAGGGCCTACAAAGCGTCTGTAATGTAGAAACTGCGCCTGGTAGTGTATTATACAACCGAATCATGTCCAAAGTCGTTCTTAAGGTACAGAACATAGTAGTCTATCGATATATCGATGGTTTCATTGTTGTTACACTATTCCCTACATCGGGCAAGGGCCTACAAAGCGTCTGTAATGTAGAAACTGCGCCTGGTAGTGTATTATACAACCGAATCATGTCCAAAGTCGTTCTTAAGGTACAGAACATAGTAGTCTATCGATATATCGATGGTTTCATTGTTGTTACACTATTCCCTACATCGGGCAAGGGCCTACAAAGCGTCTGTAATGTAGAAACTGCGCCTGGTAGTGTATTATACAACCCAATCATGTCCAAAGTCGTTCTTAAGGTACAGAACATAGTAGTCTATCGATATATCGATGGTTTCATTGTTGTTACACTATTTCCTACATCGGGCAAGGGCCTACAAAGCGTCTGTAATGTAGAAACTGCGCCTGGTAGTGTATTATACAACCGAATCATGTCCAAAGTCGTTCTTAAGGTACAGAACATAGTAGTCTATCGATATATCGATGGTTTCATTGTTGTTACACTATTCCCTACATCGGGCAAGGGCCTACAAAGCGTCTGTAATGTAGAAACTGCGCCTGGTAGTGTATTATACAACCGAATCATGTCCAAAGTCGTTCTTAAGGTACAGAACATAGTAGTCTATCGATATATCGATGGTTTCATTGTTGTTACACTATTCCCTACATCGGGCAAGGGCCTACAAAGCGTCTGTAATGTAGAAACTGCGCCTGGTAGTGTATTATACAACCGAATCATGTCCAAAGTCGTTCTTAAGGTACAGAACATAGTAGTCTATCGATATATCGATGGTTTCATTGTTGTTACACTATTCCCTACATCGGGCAAGGGCCTACAAAGCGTCTGTAATGTAGAAACTGCGCCTGGTAGTGTATTATACAACCGAATCATGTCCAAAGTCGTTCTTAAGGTACAGAACATAGTAGTCTATCGATATATCGATGGTTTCATTGTTGTTACACTATTTCCTACATCGGGCAAGGGCCTACAAAGCGTCTGTAATGTAGAAACTGCGCCTGGTAGTGTATTATACAACCGAATCATGTCCAAAGTCGTTCTTAAGGTACAGAACATAGTAGTCTATCGATATATCGATGGTTTCATTGTTGTTACACTATTCTCCACATCGGGCAAGGGCCTACAAAGCGTCTGTAATGTAGAAACTGCGCTTGTTAGTGTTTGACACAACCCAAACATGTCCAAAGTCGTTCTTTAGGTACACAACATAGTAGTCTATCGATATATCGATGGTTTCATTGTTGTTACACTATTCTCCACATCGGGCAAGGGCCTACAAAGCGTCTGTAATGTAGAAACTGCGCTTGGTAGTGTTTGACACAACCCAAACATGTCCAAAGTCGTTCTTTAGGTACACAACATAGTAGTCTATCGATATATCGATGGTTTCATTGTTGTTACACTATTCTCCACATCGGGCAAGGGCCTACAAAGCGTCTGTAATGTAGAAACTGTGCCTGGTAGTGTATTACACAACCCAAACATGTCCAAAGTCGTTCTTTAGGTACACAACATAGTAGTCTATCGATATATCGATGGTTTCATTGTTGTTACACTATTCCCTACATCGGGCAAGGGCCTACAAAGCGTCTGTAATGTAGAAACTGCGCCTGGTAGTGTATTATACAACCGAATCATGTCCAAAGTCGTTCTTAAGGTACAGAACATAGTAGTCTATCGATATATCGATGGTTTCATTGTTGTTACACTATTCCCTACATCGGGCAAGGGCCTACAAAGCGTCTGTAATGTAGAAACTGCGCCTGGTAGTGTATTATACAACCGAATCATGTCCAAAGTCGTTCTTAAGGTACAGAACATAGTAGTCTATCGATATATCGATGGTTTCATTGTTGTTACACTATTCCCTACATCGGGCAAGGGCCTACAAAGCGTCTGTAATGTAGAAACTGCGCCTGGTAGTGTATTATACAACCGAATCATGTCCAAAGTCGTTCTTAAGGTACAGAACATAGTAGTCTATCGATATATCGATGGTTTCATTGTTGTTACACTATTCTCCACATCGGGCAAGGGCCTACAAAGCGTCTGTAATGTAGAAACTGCGCTTGGTAGTGTTTGACACAACCCAAACATGTCCAAAGTCGTTCTTTAGGTACACAACATAGTAGTCTATCGATATATCGATGGTTTCATTGTTGTTACACTATTCTCCACATCGGGCAAGGGCCTACAAAGCGTCTGTAATGTAGAAACTGTGCCTGGTAGTGTATTACACAACCCAAACATGTCCAAAGTCGTTCTTTAGGTACACAACATAGTAGTCTATCGATATATCGATGGTTTCATTGTTGTTACACTATTCCCTACATCGGGCAAGGGCCTACAAAGCGTCTGTAATGTAGAAACTGCGCCTGGTAGTGTATTATACAACCGAATCATGTCCAAAGTCGTTCTTAAGGTACAGAACATAGTAGTCTATCGATATATCGATGGTTTCATTGTTGTTACACTATTCCCTACATCGGGCAAGGGCCTACAAAGCGTCTGTAATGTAGAAACTGCGCTTGGTAGTGTTTGACACAACCCAAACATGTCCAAAGTCGTTCTTTAGGTACACAACATAGTAGTCTATCGATATATCGATGGTTTCATTGTTGTTACACTATTCTCCACATCGGGCAAGGGCCTACAAAGCGTCTGTAATGTAGAAACTGCGCTTGGTAGTGTTTGACACAACCCAAACATGTCCAAAGTCGTTCGTTAGGTACACAACATAGTAGTCTATCGATATATCGATGGTTTCATTGTTGTTACACTATTCTCCACATCGGGCAAGGGCCTACAAAGCGTCTGTAATGTAGAAACTGCGCTTGGTAGTGTTTGACACAACCCAAACATGTCCAAAGTCGTTCTTTAGGTACACAACATAGTAGTCTATCGATATATCGATGGTTTCATTGTTGTTACAGTATTCTCCACATCGGGCAAGGGCCTACAAAGCGTCTGTAATGTAGAAACTGTGCCTGGTAGTGTATTACACAACCCAAACATGTCCAAAGTCGTTCTTTAGGTACACAACATAGTAGTCTATCGATATATCGATGGTTTCATTGTTGTTACACTATTCCCTACATCGGGCAAGGGCCTACAAAGCGTCTGTAATGTAGAAACTGCGCCTGGTAGTGTATTATACAACCGAATCATGTCCAAAGTCGTTCTTAAGGTACAGAACATAGTAGTCTATCGATATATCGATGGTTTCATTGTTGTTACACTATTCCCTACATCGGGCAAGGGCCTACAAAGCGTCTGTAATGTAGAAACTGCGCTTGGTAGTGTTTGACACAACCCAAACATGTCCAAAGTCGTTCGTTAGGTACACAACATAGTAGTCTATCGATATATCGATGGTTTCATTGTTGTTACACTATTCTCCACATCGGGCAAGGGCCTACAAAGCGTCTGTAATGTAGAAACTGCGCTTGGTAGTGTTTGACACAACCCAAACATGTCCAAAGTCGTTCTTTAGGTACACAACATAGTAGTCTATCGATATATCGATGGTTTCATTGTTGTTACACTATTCTCCACATCGGGCAAGGGCCTACAAAGCGTCTGTAATGTAGAAACTGCGCTTGGTAGTGTATTATACAACCCAATCATGTCCAAAGTCGTTCTTTAGGTACACAACATAGTAGTCTATCGATATATCGATGGTTTCATTGTTGTTACACTATTCCCTACATCGGGCAAGGGCCTACAAAGCGTCTGTAATGTATAAACTGCGCTTGGTAGTGTATTATACAACCCAATCATGTCCAAAGTCGTTCTTTAGGTACACAACATAGTAGTCTATCGATATATCGATGGTTTCATTGTTGTTACACTATTCCCTACATCGGGCAAGGGCCTACAAAGCGTCTGTAATGTAGAAACTGCGCCTGGTACACAACCGAATCATGTCCAAAGTCGTTCTTAAGGTACAGAACATAGTAGTCTATCGATATATCGATGGTTTCATTGTTGTTACACTATTCCCTACATCGGGCAAGGGCCTACAAAGCGTCTGTAATGTAGAAACTGCGCTTGGTAGTGTTTGACACAACCCAAACATGTCCAAAGTCGTTCGTTAGGTACACAACATAGTAGTCTATCGATATATCGATGGTTTCATTGTTGTTACACTATTCTCCACATCGGGCAAGGGCCTACAAAGCGTCTGTAATGTAGAAACTGCGCCTGGTAGTGTATTATACAACCGAATCATGTCCAAAGTCGTTCTTAAGGTACAGAACATAGTAGTCTATCGATATATCGATGGTTTCATTGTTGTTACACTATTCCCTACATCGGGCAAGGGCCTACAAAGCGTCTGTAATGTAGAAACTGCGCTTGGTAGTGTTTGACACAACCCAAACATGTCCAAAGTCGTTCTTTAGGTACACAACATAGTAGTCTATCGATATATCGATGGTTTCATTGTTGTTACACTATTCTCCACATCGGGCAAGGGCCTACAAAGCGTCTGTAATGTAGAAACTGTGCCTGGTAGTGTATTACACAACCCAAACATGTCCAAAGTCGTTCTTTAGGTACAGAACATAGTAGTCTATCGATATATCGATGGTTTCATTGTTGTTACACTATTCCCTACATCGGGCAAGGGCCTACAAAGCGTCTGTAATGTAGAAACTGCGCCTGGTAGTGTATTATACAACCGAATCATGTCCAAAGTCGTTCTTAAGGTACAGAACATAGTAGTCTATCGATATATCGATGGTTTCATTGTTGTTACACTATCCTCCACATCGGGCAAGGGCCTACAAAGCGTCTGTAATGTAGAAACTGCGCTTGTTAGTGTTTGACACAACCCAAACATGTCCAAAGTCGTTCTTTAGGTACACAACATAGTAGTCTATCGATATATCGATGGTTTCATTGTTGTTACACTATTCTCCACATCGGGCAAGGGCCTACAAAGCGTCTGTAATGTAGAAACTGCGCCTGGTAGTGTTTGACACAACCCAAACATGTCCAAAGTCGTTCTTTAGGTACACAACATAGTAGTCTATCGATATATCGATGGTTTCATTGTTGTTACACTATTCTCCACATCGGGCAAGGGCCTACAAAGCGTCTGTAATGTAGAAACTGTGCCTGGTAGTGTATTACACAACCCAAACATGTCCAAAGTCGTTCTTTAGGTACACAACATAGTAGTCTATCGATATATCGATGGTTTCATTGTTGTTACACTATTCCCTACATCGGGCAAGGGCCTACAAAGCGTCTGTAATGTAGAAACTGTGCCTGGTAGTGTATTATACAACCGAATCATGTCCAAAGTCGTTCTTAAGGTACAGAACATAGTAGTCTATCGATATATCGATGGTTTCATTGTTGTTACACTATTCCCTACATCGGGCAAGGGCCTACAAAGCGTCTGTAATGTAGAAACTGCGCCTGGTAGTGTATTATACAACCGAATCATGTCCAAAGTCGTTCTTAAGGTACAGAACATAGTAGTCTATCGATATATCGATGGTTTCATTGTTGTTACACTATTCCCTACATCGGGCAAGGGCCTACAAAGCGTCTGTAATGTAGAAACTGCGCCTGGTAGTGTATTATACAACCGAATCATGTCCAAAGTCGTTCTTAAGGTACAGAACATAGTAGTCTATCGATATATCGATGGTTTCATTGTTGTTACACTATTCTCCACATCGGGCAAGGGCCTACAAAGCGTCTGTAATGTAGAAACTGCGCTTGGTAGTGTTTGACACAACCCAAACATGTCCAAAGTCGTTCTTTAGGTACACAACATAGTAGTCTATCGATATATCGATGGTTTCATTGTTGTTACACTATTCTCCACATCGGGCAAGGGCCTACAAAGCGTCTGTAATGTAGAAACTGTGCCTGGTAGTGTATTACACAACCCAAACATGTCCAAAGTCGTTCTTTAGGTACACAACATAGTAGTCTATCGATATATCGATGGTTTCATTGTTGTTACACTATTCCCTACATCGGGCAAGGGCCTACAAAGCGTCTGTAATGTAGAAACTGCGCCTGGTAGTGTATTACACAACCCAAACATGTCCAAAGTCGTTCTTTAGGTACAGAACATAGTAGTCTATCGATATATCGATGGTTTCATTGTTGTTACACTATTCCCTACATCGGGCAAGGGCCTACAAAGCGTCTGTAATGTAGAAACTGCGCCTGGTAGTGTATTATACAACCGAATCATGTCCAAAGTCGTTCTTAAGGTACAGAACATAGTAGTCTATCGATATATCGATGGTTTCATTGTTGTTACACTATTCTCCACATCGGGCAAGGGCCTACAAAGCGTCTGTAATGTAGAAACTGCGCTTGGTAAGTGTTTGACACAACCCAAACATGTCCAAAGTCGTTCTTTAGGTACACAACATAGTAGTCTATCGATATATCGATGGTTTCATTGTTGTTACACTATTCTCCACATCGGGCAAGGGCCTACAAAGCGTCTGTAATGTAGAAACTGCGCTTGGTAGTGTTTGACACAACCCAAACATGTCCAAAGTCGTTCTTTAGGTACACAACATAGTAGTCTATCGATATATCGATGGTTTCATTGTTGTTACACTATTCTCCACATCGGGCAAGGGCCTACAAAGCGTCTGTAATGTAGAAACTGTGCCTGGTAGTGTATTACACAACCCAAACATGTCCAAAGTCGTTCTTTAGGTACACAACATAGTAGTCTATCGATATATCGATGGTTTCATTGTTGTTACACTATTCCCTACATCGGGCAAGGGCCTACAAAGCGTCTGTAATGTAGAAACTGCGCCTGGTAGTGTATTATACAACCGAATCATGTCCAAAGTCGTTCTTAAGGTACAGAACATAGTAGTCTATCGATATATCGATGGTTTCATTGTTGTTACACTATTCCCTACATCGGGCAAGGGCCTACAAAGCGTCTGTAATGTAGAAACTGCGCCTGGTAGTGTATTATACAACCGAATCATGTCCAAAGTCGTTCTTAAGGTACAGAACATAGTAGTCTATCGATATATCGATGGTTTCATTGTTGTTACACTATTCCCTACATCGGGCAAGGGCCTACAAAGCGTCTGTAATGTAGAAACTGCGCCTGGTAGTGTATTATACAACCGAATCATGTCCAAAGTCGTTCTTAAGGTACAGAACATAGTAGTCTATCGATATATCGATGGTTTCATTGTTGTTACACTATTCTCCACATCGGGCAAGGGCCTACAAAGCGTCTGTAATGTAGAAACTGCGCTTGGTAGTGTTTGACACAACCCAAACATGTCCAAAGTCGTTCTTTAGGTACACAACATAGTAGTCTATCGATATATCGATGGTTTCATTGTTGTTACACTATTCTCCACATCGGGCAAGGGCCTACAAAGCGTCTGTAATGTAGAAACTGTGCCTGGTAGTGTATTACACAACCCAAACATGTCCAAAGTCGTTCTTTAGGTACACAACATAGTAGTCTATCGATATATCGATGGTTTCATTGTTGTTACACTATTCCCTACATCGGGCAAGGGCCTACAAAGCGTCTGTAATGTAGAAACTGCGCCTGGTAGTGTATTATACAACCGAATCATGTCCAAAGTCGTTCTTAAGGTACAGAACATAGTAGTCTATCGATATATTGATGGTTTCATTGTTGTTACACTATTCCCTACATCGGGCAAGGGCCTACAAAGCGTCTGTAATGTAGAAACTGCGCTTGGTAGTGTTTGACACAACCCAAACATGTCCAAAGTCGTTCGTTAGGTACACAACATAGTAGTCTATCGATATATCGATGGTTTCATTGTTGTTACACTATTCTCCACATCGGGCAAGGGTCTACAAAGCGTCTGTAATGTAGAAACTGCGCTTGGTAGTGTTTGACACAACCCAAACATGTCCAAAGTCGTTCTTTAGGTACACAACATAGTAGTCTATCGATATATCGATGGTTTCATTGTTGTTACACTATTCTCCACATCGGGCAAGGGCCTACAAAGCGTCTGTAATGTAGAAACTGCGCCTGGTAGTGTATTACACAACCCAAACATGTCCAAAGTCGTTCTTTAGGTACACAACATAGTAGTCTATCGATATATCGATGGTTTCATTGTTGTTACACTATTCTCCACATCGGGCAAGGGCCTACAAAGCGTCTGTAATGTAGAAACTGCGCTTGGTAGTGTATTATACAACCCAATCATGTCCAAAGTCGTTCTTTAGGTACACAACATAGTAGTCTATCGATATATCGATGGTTTCATTGTTGTTACACTATTCCCTACATCGGGCAAGGGCCTACAAAGCGTCTGTAATGTAGAAACTGCGCTTGGTAGTGTATTATACAACACAATCATGTCCAAAGTCGTTCTTTAGGTACACAACATGGTAGTCTATCGATATATCGATGGTTTCATTGTTGTTACACTATTCTCCACATCGGGCAAGGGCCTACAAAGCGTCTGTAATGTAGAAACTGCGCCTGGTAGTGTATTATACAATCCAAACATGTCCAAAGTCGTTCTTTAGGTACACAACATAGTAGTCTATCGATATATCGATGGTTTCATTGTTGTTACACTATTCCCTACATCGGGCAAGGGCCTACAAAGCGTCTGTAATGTAGAAACTGCGCCTGGTAGTGTATTATACAACCGAATCATGTCCAAAGTCGTTCTTAAGGTACAGAACATAGTAGTCTATCGATATATCGATGGTTTCATTGTTGTTACACTATTCCCTACATCGGGCAAGGGCCTACAAAGCGTCTGTAATGTAGAAACTGCGCTTGGTAGTGTTTGACACAACCCAAACATGTCCAAAGTCGTTCTTAAGGTACACAACATAGTAGTCTATCGATATATCGATGGTTTCATTGTTGTTACACTATTCCCTACATCGGGCAAGGGCCTACAAAGCGTCTGTAATGTAGAAACTGCGCTTGTTAGTGTTTGACACAACCCAAACATGTCCAAAGTCGTTCTTTAGGTACACAACATAGTAGTCTATCGATATATCGATGGTTTCATTGTTGTTACACTATTCTCCACATCGGGCAAGGGCCTACAAAGCGTCTGTAATGTAGAAACTGCGCTTGGTAGTGTTTGACACAACCCAAACATGTCCAAAGTCGTTCTTTAGGTACACAACATAGTAGTCTATCGATATATCGATGGTTTCATTGTTGTTACACTATTCCCTACATCGGGCAAGGGCCTACAAAGCGTCTGTAATGTAGAAACTGCGCCTGGTAGTGTATTATACAACCGAATCATGTCCAAAGTCGTTCTTAAGGTACAGAACATAGTAGTCTATCGATATATCGATGGTTTCATTGTTGTTACACTATTCCCTACATCGGGCAAGGGCCTACAAAGCGTCTGTAATGTAGAAACTGCGCTTGGTAGTGTTTGACACAACCCAAACATGTCCAAAGTCGTTCGTTAGGTACACAACATAGTAGTCTATCGATATATCGATGGTTTCATTGTTGTTACACTATTCTCCACATCGGGCAAGGGCCTACAAAGCGTCTGTAATGTAGAAACTGCGCCTGGTAGTGTATTATACAACCGAATCATGTCCAAAGTCGTTCTTTAGGTACAGAACATAGTAGTCTATCGATATATCGATGGTTTCATTGTTGTTACACTATTCCCTACATCGGGCAAGGGCCTACAAAGCGTCTGTAATGTAGAAACTGCGCTTGGTAGTGTTTGACACAACCCAAACATGTCCAAAGTCGTTCTTTAGGTACACAACATAGTAGTCTATCGATATATCGATGGTTTCATTGTTGTTACACTATTCTCTACATCGGGCAAGGGCCTACAAAGCGTCTGTAATGTAGAAACTGCGCCTGGTAGTGTATTACACAACCCAAACATGTCCAAAGTCGTTCTTTAGGTACAGAACATAGTAGTCTATCGATATATCGATGGTTTCATTGTTGTTACACTATTCTCCACATCGGGCAAGGGCCTACAAAGCGTCTGTAATGTAGAAACTGCGCTTGGTAGTGTTTGACACAACCCAAACATGTCCAAAGTCGTTCTTTAGGTACACAACATAGTAGTCTATCGATATATCGATGGTTTCATTGTTGTTACACTATTCCCTACATCGGGCAAGGGCCTACAAAGCGTCTGTAATGTAGAAACTGCGCCTGGTAGTGTATTATACAACCGAATCATGTCCAAAGTCGTTCTTAAGGTACAGAACATAGTAGTCTATCGATATATCGATGGTTTCATTGTTGTTACACTATTCCCTACATCGGGCAAGGGCCTACAAAGCGTCTGTAATGTAGAAACTGCGCTTGTTAGTGTTTGACACAACCCAAACATGTCCAAAGTCGTTCTTTAGGTACACAACATAGTAGTCTATCGATATATCGATGGTTTCATTGTTGTTACACTATTCTCCACATCGGGCAAGGGCCTACAAAGCGTCTGTAATGTAGAAACTGCGCTTGGTAGTGTTTGACACAACCCAAACATGTCCAAAGTCGTTCTTTAGGTACACAACATAGTAGTCTATCGATATATCGATGGTTTCATTGTTGTTACACTATTCTCCACATCGGGCAAGGGCCTACAAAGCGTCTGTAATGTAGAAACTGCGCCTGGTAGTGTATTACACAACCCAAACATGTCCAAAGTCGTTCTTTAGGTACACAACATAGTAGTCTATCGATATATCGATGGTTTCATTGTTGTTACACTATTCCCTACATCGGGCAAGGGCCTACAAAGCGTCTGTAATGTAGAAACTGCGCTTGGTAGTGTTTGACACAACCCAAACATGTCCAAAGTCGTTCGTTAGGTACACAACATAGTAGTCTATCGATATATCGATGGTTTCATTGTTGTTACACTATTCTCCACATCGGGCAAGGGCCTACAAAGCGTCTGTAATGTAGAAACAGCGCCTGGTAGTGTATTATACAACCGAATCATGTCCAAAGTCGTTCTTAAGGTACAGAACATAGTAGTCTATCGATATATCGATGGTTTCATTGTTGTTACACTATTCCCTACATCGGGCAAGGGCCTACAAAGCGTCTGTAATGTAGAAACTGCGCTTGGTAGTGTTTGACACAACCCAAACATGTCCAAAGTCGTTCTTTAGGTACACAACATAGTAGTCTATCGATATATCGATGGTTTCATTGTTGTTACACTATTCCCTACATCGGGCAAGGGCCTACAAAGCGTCTGTAATGTAGAAACTGCGCCTGGTAGTGTATTATACAACCGAATCATGTCCAAAGTCGTTCTTAAGGTACAGAACATAGTAGTCTATCGATATATCGATGGTTTCATTGTTGTTACACTATTCCCTACATCGGGCAAGGGCCTACAAAGCGTCTGTAATGTAGAAACTGCGCTTGGTAGTGTTTGACACAACCCAAACATGTCCAAAGTCGTTCGTTAGGTACACAACATAGTAGTCTATCGATATATCGATGGTTTCATTGTTGTTACACTATTCCCTACATCGGGCAAGGGCCTACAAAGCGTCTGTAAAGTAGAAACTTCGCTTCGTAAGTGTTTGACACAACCCAAACATGTCCAAAGTCGTTCTTTAGGTGCACAACATAGTAGTCTATCGATATATCGATGGTTTCATTGTTGTTACACTATTCTCCACATCGGGCAAGGGCCTACAAAGCGTCTGTAATGTAGAAACTGCGCTTGGTAGTGTTTGACACAACCCAAACATGTCCAAAGTCGTTCTTTAGGTACACAACATAGTAGTCTATCGATATATCGATGGTTTCATTGTTGTTACACTATTCCCTACATCGGGCAAGGGCCTACAAAGCGTCTGTAATGTAGAAACTGCGCTTGGTAGTGTTTGACACAACCCAAACATGTCCAAAGTCGTTCGTTAGGTACACAACATAGTAGTCTATCGATATATCGATGGTTTCATTGTTGTTACACTATTCTCCACATCGGGCAAGGGCCTACAAAGCGTCTGTAATGTAGAAACAGCGCCTGGTAGTGTATTATACAACCGAATCATGTCCAAAGTCGTTCTTAAGGTACAGAACATAGTAGTCTATCGATATATCGATGGTTTCATTGTTGTTACACTATTCCCTACATCGGGCAAGGGCCTACAAAGCGTCTGTAATGTAGAAACTGCGCTTGGTAGTGTTTGACACAACCCAAACATGTCCAAAGTCGTTCTTTAGGTACACAACATAGTAGTCTATCGATATATCGATGGTTTCATTGTTGTTACACTATTCTCCACATCGGGCAAGGGCCTACAAAGCGTCTGTAATGTAGAAACTGCGCCTGGTAGTGTATTACACAACCCAAACATGTCCAAAGTCGTTCTTTAGGTACAGAACATAGTAGTCTATCGATATATCGATGGTTTCATTGTTGTTACACTATTCCCTACATCGGGCAAGGGCCTACAAAGCGTCTGTAATGTAGAAACTGCGCCTGGTAGTGTATTATACAACCGAATCATGTCCAAAGTCGTTCTTAAGGTACAGAACATAGTAGTCTATCGATATATCGATGGTTTCATTGTTGTTACACTATTCCCTACATCGGGCAAGGGCCTACAAAGCGTCTGTAATGTAGAAACTGCGCTTGGTAGTGTTTGACACAACCCAAACATGTCCAAAGTCGTTCGTTAGGTACACAACATAGTAGTCTATCGATATATCGATGGTTTCATTGTTGTTACACTATTCCCTACATCGGGCAAGGGCCTACAAAGCGTCTGTAAAGTAGAAACTTCGCTTCGTAAGTGTTTGACACAACCCAAACATGTCCAAAGTCGTTCTTTAGGTGCACAACATAGTAGTCTATCGATATATCGATGGTTTCATTGTTGTTACACTATTCTCCACATCGGGCAAGGGCCTACAAAGCGTCTGTAATGTAGAAACTGCGCTTGGTAGTGTTTGACACAACCCAAACATGTCCAAAGTCGTTCTTTAGGTACACAACATAGTAGTCTATCGATATATCGATGGTTTCATTGTTGTTACACTATTCTCCACATCGGGCAAGGGCCTACAAAGCGTCTGTAATGTAGAAACTGCGCTTGGTAGTGTTTGACACAACCCAAACATGTCCAAAGTCGTTCTTTAGGTACACAACATAGTAGTCTATCGATATATCGATGGTTTCATTGTTGTTACACTATTCTCCACATCGGGCAAGGGCCTACAAAGCGTCTGTAATGTAGAAACTGCGCCTGGTAGTGTATTACACAACCCAAACATGTCCAAAGTCGTTCTTTAGGTACACAACATAGTAGTCTATCGATATATCGATGGTTTCATTGTTGTTACACTATTCCCTACATCGGGCAAGGGCCTACAAAGCGTCTGTAATGTAGAAACTGCGCCTGGTAGTGTATTATACAACCGAATCATGTCCAAAGTCGTTCTTAAGGTACAGAACATAGTAGTCTATCGATATATCGATGGTTTCATTGTTGTTACACTATTCCCTACATCGGGCAAGGGCCTACAAAGCGTCTGTAATGTAGAAACTGCGCTTGGTAGTGTTTGACACAACCCAAACATGTCCAAAGTCGTTCGTTAGGTACACAACATAGTAGTCTATCGATATATCGATGGTTTCATTGTTGTTACACTATTCTCCACATCGGGCAAGGGCCTACAAAGCGTCTGTAATGTAGAAACTGCGCCTGGTAGTGTATTATACAACCGAATCATGTCCAAAGTCGTTCTTAAGGTACAGAACATAGTAGTCTATCGATATATCGATGGTTTCATTGTTGTTACACTATTCCCTACATCGGGCAAGGGCCTACAAAGCGTCTGTAATGTAGAAACTGCGCTTGGTAGTGTTTGACACAACCCAAACATGTCCAAAGTCGTTCTTTAGGTACACAACATAGTAGTCTATCGATATATCGATGGTTTCATTGTTGTTACACTATTCTCCACATCGGGCAAGGGCCTACAAAGCGTCTGTAATGTAGAAACTGCGCCTGGTAGTGTATTACACAACCCAAACATGTCCAAAGTCGTTCTTTAGGTACACAACATAGTAGTCTATCGATATATCGATGGTTTCATTGTTGTTACACTATTCCCTACATCGGGCAAGGGCCTACAAAGCGTCTGTAATGTAGAAACTGCGCCTGGTAGTGTATTATACAACCGAATCATGTCCAAAGTCGTTCTTAAGGTACAGAACATAGTAGTCTATCGATATATCGATGGTTTCATTGTTGTTACACTATTCCCTACATCGGGCAAGGGCCTACAAAGCGTCTGTAATGTAGAAACTGCGCTTGTTAGTGTTTGACACAACCCAAACATGTCCAAAGTCGTTCGTTAGGTACACAACATAGTAGTCTATCGATATATCGATGGTTTCATTGTTGTTACACTATTCCCTACATCGGGCAAGGGCCTACAAAGCGTCTGTAAAGTAGAAACTTCGCTTCGTAAGTGTTTGACACAACCCAAACATGTCCAAAGTCGTTCTTTAGGTGCACAACATAGTAGTCTATCGATATATCGATGGTTTCATTGTTGTTACACTATTCTCCACATCGGGCAAGGGCCTACAAAGCGTCTGTAATGTAGAAACTGCGCTTGGTAGTGTTTGACACAACCCAAACATGTCCAAAGTCGTTCTTTAGGTACACAACATAGTAGTCTATCGATATATCGATGGTTTCATTGTTGTTACACTATTCTCCACATCGGGCAAGGGCCTACAAAGCGTCTGTAATGTAGAAACTGCGCTTGGTAGTGTTTGACACAACCCAAACATGTCCAAAGTCGTTCTTTAGGTACACAACATAGTAGTCTATCGATATATCGATGGTTTCATTGTTGTTACACTATTCTCCACATCGGGCAAGGGCCTACAAAGCGTCTGTAATGTAGAAACTGCGCCTGGTAGTGTATTACACAACCCAAACATGTCCAAAGTCGTTCTTTAGGTACACAACATAGTAGTCTATCGATATATCGATGGTTTCATTGTTGTTACACTATTCCCTACATCGGGCAAGGGCCTACAAAGCGTCTGTAATGTAGAAACTGCGCCTGGTAGTGTATTGTACAACCGAATCATGTCCAAAGTCGTTCTTAAGGTACAGAACATAGTAGTCTATCGATATATCGATGGTTTCATTGTTGTTACACTATTCCCTACATCGGGCAAGGGCCTACAAAGCGTCTGTAATGTATAAACTGCGCTTGGTAGTGTTTGACACAACCCAAACATGTCCAAAGTCGTTCGTTAGGTACACAACATAGTAGTCTATCGATATATCGATGGTTTCATTGTTGTTACACTATTCTCCACATCGGGCAAGGGCCTACAAAGCGTCTGTAATGTAGAAACTGCGCCTGGTAGTGTATTATACAACCGAATCATGTCCAAAGTCGTTCTTAAGGTACAGAACATAGTAGTCTATCGATATATCGATGGTTTCATTGTTGTTACACTATTCCCTACATCGGGCAAGGGCCTACAAAGCGTCTGTAATGTAGAAACTGCGCTTGGTAGTGTTTGACACAACCCAAACATGTCCAAAGTCGTTCTTTAGGTACACAACATAGTAGTCTATCGATATATCGATGGTTTCATTGTTGTTACACTATTCTCCACATCGGGCAAGGGCCTACAAAGCGTCTGTAATGTAGAAACTGCGCTTGGTAGTGTTTGACACAACCCAAACATGTCCAAAGTCGTTCTTTAGGTACACAACATAGTAGTCTATCGATATATCGATGGTTTCATTGTTGTTACACTATTCCCTACATCGGGCAAGGGCCTACAAAGCGTCTGTAATGTAGAAACTGCGCCTGGTAGTGTATTATACAACCGAATCATGTCCAAAGTCGTTCTTAAGGTACAGAACATAGTAGTCTATCGATATATCGATGGTTTCATTGTTGTTACACTATTCTCCACATCGGGCAAGGGCCTACAAAGCGTCTGTAATGTAGAAACTGCGCTTGTTAGTGTTTGACACAACCCAAACATGTCCAAAGTCGTTCTTTAGGTACACAACATAGTAGTCTATCGATATATCGATGGTTTCATTGTTGTTACACTATTCCCTACATCGGGCAAGGGCCTACAAAGCGTCTGTAATGTAGAAACTGCGCCTGGTAGTGTATTATACAACCGAATCATGTCCAAAGTCGTTCTTAAGGTACAGAACATAGTAGTCTATCGATATATCGATGGTTTCATTGTTGTTACACTATTCCCTACATCGGGCAAGGGCCTACAAAGCGTCTGTAATGTAGAAACTGCGCTTGTTAGTGTTTGACACAACCCAAACATGTCCAAAGTCGTTCTTTAGGTACACAACATAGTAGTCTATCGATATATCGATGGTTTCATTGTTGTTACACTATTCTCCACATCGGGCAAGGGCCTACAAAGCGTCCGTAATGTAGAAACTGCGCTTGGTAGTGTTTGACACAACCCAAACATGTCCAAAGTCGTTCTTTAGGTACACAACATAGTAGTCTATCGATATATCGATGGTTTCATTGTTGTTACACTATTCTCCACATCGGGCAAGGGCCTACAAAGCGTCTGTAATGTAGAAACTGCGCCTGGTAGTGTATTACACAACCCAAACATGTCCAAAGTCGTTCTTTAGGTACACAACATAGTAGTCTATCGATATATCGATGGTTTCATTGTTGTTACACTATTCCCTACATCGGGCAAGGGCCTACAAAGCGTCTGTAATGTAGAAACTGCGCCTGGTAGTGTATTATACAACCGAATCATGTCCAAAGTCGTTCTTAAGGTACAGAACATAGTAGTCTATCGATATATCGATGGTTTCATTGTTGTTACACTATTCCCTACATCGGGCAAGGGCCTACAAAGCGTCTGTAATGTAGAAACTGCGCTTGGTAGTGTTTGACACAACCCAAACATGTCCAAAGTCGTTCGTTAGGTACACAACATAGTAGTCTATCGATATATCGATGGTTTCATTGTTGTTACACTATTCTCCACATCGGGCAAGGGCCTACAAAGCGTCTGTAATGTAGAAACTGCGCCTGGTAGTGTATTATACAACCGAATCATGTCCAAAGTCGTTCTTAAGGTACACAACATAGTAGTCTATCGATATATCGATGGTTTCATTGTTGTTACACTATTCCCTACATCGGGCAAGGGCCTACAAAGCGTCTGTAATGTAGAAACTGCGCTTGGTAGTGTTTGACACAACCCAAACATGTCCAAAGTCGTTCTTTAGGTACACAACATAGTAGTCTATCGATATATCGATGGTTTCATTGTTGTTACACTATTCTCCACATCGGGCAAGGGCCTACAAAGCGTCTGTAATGTAGAAACTGCGCTTGGTAGTGTTTGACACAACCCAAACATGTCCAAAGTCGTTCTTTAGGTACACAACATAGTAGTCTATCGATATATCGATGGTTTCATTGTTGTTACACTATTCTCCACATCGGGCAAGGGCCTACAAAGCGTCTGTAATGTAGAAACTGCGCCTGGTAGTGTATTACACAACCCAAACATGTCCAAAGTCGTTCTTTAGGTACACAACATAGTAGTCTATCGATATATCGATGGTTTCATTGTTGTTACACTATTCTCTACATCGGGCAAGGGCCTACAAAGCGTCTGTAATGTAGAAACTGCGCTTGGTAGTGTATTATACAACCCAATCATGTCCAAAGTCGTTCTTTAGGTACACAACATAGTAGTCTATCGATATATCGATGGTTTCATTGTTGTTACACTATTCCCTACATCGGGCAAGGGCCTACAAAGCGTCTGTAATGTAGAAACTGCGCTTGGTAGTGTATTATACAACACAATCATGTCCAAAGTCGTTCTTTAGGTACACAACATGGTAGTCTATCGATATATCGATGGTTTCATTGTTGTTACACTATTCTCCACATCGGGCAAGGGCCTACAAAGCGTCTGTAATGTAGAAACTGCGCCTGGTAGTGTATTATACAATCCAAACATGTCCAAAGTCGTTCTTTAGGTACACAACATAGTAGTCTATCGATATATCGATGGTTTCATTGTTGTTACACTATTCCCTACATCGGGCAAGGGCCTACAAAGCGTCTGTAATGTAGAAACTGCGCCTGGTAGTGTATTATACAACCGAATCATGTCCAAAGTCGTTCTTAAGGTACAGAACATAGTAGTCTATCGATATATCGATGGTTTCATTGTTGTTACACTATTCCCTACATCGGGCAAGGGCCTACAAAGCGTCTGTAATGTAGAAACTGCGCCTGGTAGTGTATTATACAACCGAATCATGTCCAAAGTCGTTCTTAAGGTACAGAACATAGTAGTCTATCGATATATCGATGGTTTCATTGTTGTTACACTATTCCCTACATCGGGCAAGGGCCTACAAAGCGTCTGTAATGTAGAAACTGCGCTTGTTAGTGTTTGACACAACCCAAACATGTCCAAAGTCGTTCTTTAGGTACACAACATAGTAGTCTATCGATATATCGATGGTTTCATTGTTGTTACACTATTCCCTACATCGGGCAAGGGCCTACAAAGCGTCTGTAAAGTAGAAACTTCGCTTGGTAAGTGTTTGACACAACCCAAACATGTCCAAAGTCGTTCTTTAGGTGCACAACATAGTAGTCTATCGATATATCGATGGTTTCATTGTTGTTACACTATTCTCCACATCGGGCAAGGGCCTACAAAGCGTCTGTAATGTAGAAACTGCGCTTGGTAGTGTTTGACACAACCCAAACATGTCCAAAGTCGTTCTTTAGGTACACAACATAGTAGTCTATCGATATATCGATGGTTTCATTGTTGTTACACTATTCCCTACATCGGGCAAGGGCCTACAAAGCGTCTGTAATGTAGAAACTGCGCCTGGTAGTGTATTATACAACCGAATCATGTCCAAAGTCGTTCTTAAGGTACAGAACATAGTAGTCTATCGATATATCGATGGTTTCATTGTTGTTACACTATTCCCTACATCGGGCAAGGGCCTACAAAGCGTCTGTAATGTAGAAACTGCGCCTGGTAGTGTTTGACACAACCCAAACATGTCCAAAGTCGTTCGTTAGGTACACAACATAGTAGTCTATCGATATATCGATGGTTTCATTGTTGTTACACTATTCCCTACATCGGGCAAGGGCCTACAAAGCGTCTGTAAAGTAGAAACTTCGCTTGGTAAGTGTTTGACACAACCCAAACATGTCCAAAGTCGTTCTTTAGGTGCACAACATAGTAGTCTATCGATATATCGATGGTTTCATTGTTGTTACACTATTCTCCACATCGGGCAAGGGCCTACAAAGCGTCTGTAATGTAGAAACTGCGCTTGGTAGTGTTTGACACAACCCAAACATGTCCAAAGTCGTTCTTTAGGTACACAACATAGTAGTCTATCGATATATCGATGGTTTCATTGTTGTTACACTATTCTCCACATCGGGCAAGGGCCTACAAAGCGTCTGTAATGTAGAAACTGCGCCTGGTAGTGTATTACACAACCCAAACATGTCCAAAGTCGTTCTTTAGGTACACAACATAGTAGTCTATCGATATATCGATGGTTTCATTGTTGTTACACTATTCCCTACATCGGGCAAGGGCCTACAAAGCGTCTGTAAAGTAGAAACTTCGCTTGGTAAGTGTTTGACACAACCCAAACATGTCCAAAGTCGTTCTTTAGGTGCACAACATAGTAGTCTATCGATATATCGATGGTTTCATTGTTGTTACACTATTCTCCACATCGGGCAAGGGCCTACAAAGCGTCTGTAATGTAGAAACTGCGCTTGGTAGTGTTTGACACAACCCAAACATGTCCAAAGTCGTTCTTTAGGTACACAACATAGTAGTCTATCGATATATCGATGGTTTCATTGTTGTTACACTATTCCCTACATCGGGCAAGGGCCTACAAAGCGTCTGTAATGTAGAAACTGCGCCTGGTAGTGTATTATACAACCGAATCATGTCCAAAGTCGTTCTTAAGGTACAGAACATAGTAGTCTATCGATATATCGATGGTTTCATTGTTGTTACACTATTCCCTACATCGGGCAAGGGCCTACAAAGCGTCTGTAATGTAGAAACTGCGCTTGTTAGTGTTTGACACAACCCAAACATGTCCAAAGTCGTTCTTTAGGTACACAACATAGTAGTCTATCGATATATCGATGGTTTCATTGTTGTTACACTATTCTCCACATCGGGCAAGGGCCTACAAAGCGTCTGTAATGTAGAAACTGCGCTTGGTAGTGTTTGACACAACCCAAACATGTCCAAAGTCGTTCTTTAGGTACACAACATAGTAGTCTATCGATATATCGATGGTTTCATTGTTGTTACACTATTCTCCACATCGGGCAAGGGCCTACAAAGCGTCTGTAATGTAGAAACTGCGCTTGGTAGTGTTTGACACAACCCAAACATGTCCAAAGTCGTTCTTTAGGTACACAACATAGTAGTCTATCGATATATCGATGGTTTCATTGTTGTTACACTATTCTCCACATCGGGCAAGGGCCTACAAAGCGTCTGTAATGTAGAAACTGCGCCTGGTAGTGTATTACACAACCCAAACATGTCCAAAGTCGTTCTTTAGGTACACAACATAGTAGTCTATCGATATATCGATGGTTTCATTGTTGTTACACTATTCCCTACATCGGGCAAGGGCCTACAAAGCGTCTGTAATGTAGAAACTGCGCCTGGTAGTGTATTATACAACCGAATCATGTCCAAAGTCGTTCTTCAGGTACACAACATAGTAGTCTATCGATATATCGATGGTTTCATTGTTGTTACACTATTCTCCACATCGGGCAAGGGCCTACAAAGCGTCTGTAATGTAGAAACTGTGCCTGGTAGTGTATTACACAACCCAAACATGTCCAAAGTCGTTCTTTAGGTACACAACATAGTAGTCTATCGATATATCGATGGTTTCATTGTTGTTACACTATTCCCTACATCGGGCAAGGGCCTACAAAGCGTCTGTAATGTAGAAACTGCGCCTGGTAGTGTATTACACAACCCAAACATGTCCAAAGTCGTTCTTTAGGTACACAACATAGTAGTCTATCGATATATCGATGGTTTCATTGTTGTTACACTATTCCCTACATCGGGCAAGGGCCTACAAAGCGTCTGTAATGTAGAAACTGCGCCTGGTAGTGTATTACACAACCCAAACATGTCCAAAGTCGTTCTTTAGGTACACAACATAGTAGTCTATCGATATATCGATGGTTTCATTGTTGTTACACTATTCTCCACATCGGGCAAGGGCCTACAAAGCGTCTGTAATGTAGAAACTGCGCTTGGTAGTGTATTATACAAGCCAATCATGTCCAAAGTCGTTCTTTAGGTACACAACATAGTAGTCTATCGATATATCGATGGTTTCATTGTTGTTACACTATTCCCTACATCGGGCAAGGGCCTACAAAGCGTCTGTAATGTAGAAACTGCGCTTGGTAGTGTATTATACAACACAATCATGTCCAAAGTCGTTCTTTAGGTACACAACATGGTAGTCTATCGATATATCGATGGTTTCATTGTTGTTACACTATTCTCCACATCGGGCAAGGGCCTACAAAGCGTCTGTAATGTAGAAACTGCGCCTGGTAGTGTATTATACAATCCAAACATGTCCAAAGTCGTTCTTTAGGTACACAACATAGTAGTCTATCGATATATCGATGGTTTCATTGTTGTTACACTATTCCCTACATCGGGCAAGGGCCTACAAAGCGTCTGTAATGTAGAAACTGCGCCTGGTAGTGTATTATACAACCGAATCATGTCCAAAGTCGTTCTTAAGGTACAGAACATAGTAGTCTATCGATATATCGATGGTTTCATTGTTGTTACACTATTCCCTACATCGGGCAAGGGCCTACAAAGCGTCTGTAATGTAGAAACTGCGCTTGTTAGTGTTTGACACAACCCAAACATGTCCAAAGTCGTTCTTTAGGTACACAACATAGTAGTCTATCGATATATCGATGGTTTCATTGTTGTTACACTATTCCCTACATCGGGCAAGGGCCTACAAAGCGTCTGTAATGTAGAAACTGCGCCTGGTAGTGTATTACACAACCCAAACATGTCCAAAGTCGTTCTTTAGGTACACAACATAGTAGTCTATCGATATATCGATGGTTTCATTGTTGTTACACTATTCCCTACATCGGGCAAGGGCCTACAAAGCGTCTGTAATGTAGAAACTGCGCCTGGTAGTGTATTATACAACCGAATCATGTCCAAAGTCGTTCTTAAGGTACAGAACATAGTAGTCTATCGATATATCGATGGTTTCATTGTTGTTACACTATTCCCTACATCGGGCAAGGGCCTACAAAGCGTCTGTAATGTAGAAACTGCGCTTGGTAGTGTTTGACACAACCCAAACATGTCCAAAGTCGTTCGTTAGGTACACAACATAGTAGTCTATCGATATATCGATGGTTTCATTGTTGTTACACTATTCTCCACATCGGGCAAGGGCCTACAAAGAGTCTGTAATGTAGAAACTGCGCCTGGTAGTGTATTATACAACCGAATCATGTCCAAAGTCGTTCTTAAGGTACAGAACATAGTAGTCTATCGATATATCGATGGTTTCATTGTTGTTACACTATTCTCCACATCGGGCAAGGGCCTACAAAGCGTCTGTAATGTAGAAACTGCGCTTGGTAGTGTTTGACACAACCCAAACATGTCCAAAGTCGTTCTTTAGGTACACAACATAGTAGTCTATCGATATATCGATGGTTTCATTGTTGTTACACTATTCTCCACATCGGGCAAGGGCCTACAAAGCGTCTGTAATGTAGAAACTGTGCCTGGTAGTGTATTACACAACCCAAACATGTCCAAAGTCGTTCTTTAGGTACACAACATAGTAGTCTATCGATATATCGATGGTTTCATTGTTGTTACACTATTCCCTACATCGGGCAAGGGCCTACAAAGCGTCTGTAATGTAGAAACTGCGCCTGGTAGTGTATTATACAACCGAATCATGTCCAAAGTCGTTCTTAAGGTACAGAACATAGTAGTCTATCGATATATCGATGGTTTCATTGTTGTTACACTATTCCCTACATCGGGCAAGGGCCTACAAAGCGTCTGTAATGTAGAAACTGCGCTTGGTAGTGTTTGACACAACCCAAACATGTCCAAAGTCGTTCGTTAGGTACACAACATAGTAGTCTATCGATATATCGATGGTTTCATTGTTGTTACACTATTCTCCACATCGGGCAAGGGCCTACAAAGCGTCTGTAATGTAGAAACTGCGCTTGGTAGTGTTTGACACAACCCAAACATGTCCAAAGTCGTTCGTTAGGTACACAACATAGTAGTCTATCGATATATCGATGGTTTCATTGTTGTTACACTATTCTCCACATCGGGCAAGGGCCTACAAAGCGTCTGTAATGTAGAAACTGCGCCTGGTAGTGTATTACACAACCCAAACATGTCCAAAGTCGTTCTTTAGGTACACAACATAGTAGTCTATCGATATATCGATGGTTTCATTGTTGTTACACTATTCTCTACATCGGGCAAGGGCCTACAAAGCGTCTGTAATGTAGAAACTGCGCTTGGTAGTGTATTATACAAGCCAATCATGTCCAAAGTCGTTCTTTAGGTACACAACATAGTAGTCTATCGATATATCGATGGTTTCATTGTTGTTACACTATTCCCTACATCGGGCAAGGGCCTACAAAGCGTCTGTAATGTAGAAACTGCGCTTGGTAGTGTATTATACAACACAATCATGTCCAAAGTCGTTCTTTAGGTACACAACATGGTAGTCTATCGATATATCGATGGTTTCATTGTTGTTACACTATTCTCCACATCGGGCAAGGGCCTACAAAGCGTCTGTAATGTAGAAACTGCGCCTGGTAGTGTATTATACAATCCAAACATGTCCAAAGTCGTTCTTTAGGTACACAACATAGTAGTCTATCGATATATCGATGGTTTCATTGTTGTTACACTATTCCCTACATCGGGCAAGGGCCTACAAAGCGTCTGTAATGTAGAAACTGCGCCTGGTAGTGTATTATACAACCGAATCATGTCCAAAGTCGTTCTTAAGGTACAGAACATAGTAGTCTATCGATATATCGATGGTTTCATTGTTGTTACACTATTCCCTACATCGGGCAAGGGCCTACAAAGCGTCTGTAATGTAGAAACTGCGCTTGTTAGTGTTTGACACAACCCAAACATGTCCAAAGTCGTTCTTTAGGTACACAACATAGTAGTCTATCGATATATCGATGGTTTCATTGTTGTTACACTATTCTCCACATCGGGCAAGGGCCTACAAAGCGTCTGTAATGTAGAAACTGCGCCTGGTAGTGTATTACACAACCCAAACATGTCCAAAGTCGTTCTTTAGGTACACAACATAGTAGTCTATCGATATATCGATGGTTTCATTGTTGTTGCACTATTCCCTACATCGGGCAAGGGCCTACAAAGCGTCTGTAATGTAGAAACTGCGCCTGGTAGTGTATTATACAACCGAATCATGTCCAAAGTCGTTCTTAAGGTACAGAACATAGTAGTCTATCGATATATCGATGGTTTCATTGTTGTTACACTATTCCCTACATCGGGCAAGGGCCTACAAAGCGTCTGTAATGTAGAAACTGCGCTTGGTAGTGTTTGACACAACCCAAACATGTCCAAAGTCGTTCGTTAGGTACACAACATAGTAGTCTATCGATATATCGATGGTTTCATTGTTGTTACACTATTCTCCACATCGGGCAAGGGCCTACAAAGCGTCTGTAATGTAGAAACTGCGCCTGGTAGTGTATTATACAACCGAATCATGTCCAAAGTCGTTCTTAAGGTACAGAACATAGTAGTCTATCGATATATCGATGGTTTCATTGTTGTTACACTATTCCCTACATCGGGCAAGGGCCTACAAAGCGTCTGTAATGTAGAAACTGCGCTTGGTAGTGTTTGACACAACCCAAACATGTCCAAAGTCGTTCTTTAGGTACACAACATAGTAGTCTATCGATATATCGATGGTTTCATTGTTGTTACACTATTCTCCACATCGGGCAAGGGCCTACAAAGCGTCTGTAATGTAGAAACTGCGCCTGGTAGTGTATTACACAACCCAAACATGTCCAAAGTCGTTCTTTAGGTACACAACATAGTAGTCTATCGATATATCGATGGTTTCATTGTTGTTACACTATTCCCTACATCGGGCAAGGGCCTACAAAGCGTCTGTAATGTAGAAACTGCGCCTGGTAGTGTATTATACAACCGAATCATGTCCAAAGTCGTTCTTAAGGTACAGAACATAGTAGTCTATCGATATATCGATGGTTTCATTGTTGTTACACTATTCTCCACATCGGGCAAGGGCCTACAAAGCGTCTGTAATGTAGAAACTGCGCTTGTTAGTGTTTGACACAACCCAAACATGTCCAAAGTCGTTCTTTAGGTACACAACATAGTAGTCTATCGATATATCGATGGTTTCATTGTTGTTACACTATTCTCCACATCGGGCAAGGGCCTACAAAGCGTCTGTAATGTAGAAACTGCGCTTGGTAGTGTTTGACACAACCCAAACATGTCCAAAGTCGTTCTTTAGGTACACAACATAGTAGTCTATCGATATATCGATGGTTTCATTGTTGTTACACTATTCTCCACATCGGGCAAGGGCCTACAAAGCGTCTGTAATGTAGAAACTGCGCCTGGTAGTGTATTACACAACCCAAACATGTCCAAAGTCGTTCTTTAGGTACACAACATAGTAGTCTATCGATATATCGATGGTTTCATTGTTGTTACACTATTCCCTACATCGGGCAAGGGCCTACAAAGCGTCTGTAATGTAGAAACTGCGCCTGGTAGTGTATTATACAACCGAATCATGTCCAAAGTCGTTCTTAAGGTACAGAACATAGTAGTCTATCGATATATCGATGGTTTCATTGTTGTTACACTATTCCCTACATCGGGCAAGGGCCTACAAAGCGTCTGTAATGTAGAAACTGCGCCTGGTAGTGTATTATACAACCGAATCATGTCCAAAGTCGTTCTTAAGGTACAGAACATAGTAGTCTATCGATATATCGATGGTTTCATTGTTGTTACACTATTCCCTACATCGGGCAAGGGCCTACAAAGCGTCTGTAATGTAGAAACTGCGCTTGGTAGTGTTTGACACAACCCAAACATGTCCAAAGTCGTTCGTTAGGTACACAACATAGTAGTCTATCGATATATCGATGGTTTCATTGTTGTTACACTATTCTCCACATCGGGCAAGGGCCTACAAAGCGTCTGTAATGTAGAAACTGCGCCTGGTAGTGTATTATACAACCGAATCATGTCCAAAGTCGTTCTTAAGGTACAGAACATAGTAGTCTATCGATATATCGATGGTTTCATTGTTGTTACACTATTCCCTACATCGGGCAAGGGCCTACAAAGCGTCTGTAATGTAGAAACTGCGCTTGGTAGTGTTTGACACAACCCAAACATGTCCAAAGTCGTTCTTTAGGTACACAACATAGTAGTCTATCGATATATCGATGGTTTCATTGTTGTTACACTATTCTCCACATCGGGCAAGGGCCTACAAAGCGTCTGTAATGTAGAAACTGCGCCTGGTAGTGTATTACACAACCCAAACATGTCCAAAGTCGTTCTTTAGGTACACAACATAGTAGTCTATCGATATATCGATGGTTTCATTGTTGTTACACTATTCCCTACATCGGGCAAGGGCCTACAAAGCGTCTGTAATGTAGAAACTGCGCCTGGTAGTGTATTATACAACCGAATCATGTCCAAAGTCGTTCTTAAGGTACAGAACATAGTAGTCTATCGATATATCGATGGTTTCATTGTTGTTACACTATTCTCCACATCGGGCAAGGGCCTACAAAGCGTCTGTAATGTAGAAACTGCGCTTGTTAGTGTTTGACACAACCCAAACATGTCCAAAGTCGTTCTTTAGGTACACAACATAGTAGTCTATCGATATATCGATGGTTTCATTGTTGTTACACTATTCTCCACATCGGGCAAGGGCCTACAAAGCGTCTGTAATGTAGAAACTGCGCTTGGTAGTGTTTGACACAACCCAAACATGTCCAAAGTCGTTCTTTAGGTACACAACATAGTAGTCTATCGATATATCGATGGTTTCATTGTTGTTACACTATTCTCCACATCGGGCAAGGGCCTACAAAGCGTCTGTAATGTAGAAACTGCGCCTGGTAGTGTATTACACAACCCAAACATGTCCAAAGTCGTTCTTTAGGTACACAACATAGTAGTCTATCGATATATCGATGGTTTCATTGTTGTTACACTATTCCCTACATCGGGCAAGGGCCTACAAAGCGTCTGTAATGTAGAAACTGCGCCTGGTAGTGTATTATACAACCGAATCATGTCCAAAGTCGTTCTTAAGGTACAGAACATAGTAGTCTATCGATATATCGATGGTTTCATTGTTGTTACACTATTCCCTACATCGGGCAAGGGCCTACAAAGCGTCTGTAATGTAGAAACTGCGCCTGGTAGTGTATTATACAACCGAATCATGTCCAAAGTCGTTCTTAAGGTACAGAACATAGTAGTCTATCGATATATCGATGGTTTCATTGTTGTTACACTATTCCGCTACATCGGGCAAGGGCCTACAAAGCGTCTGTAATGTAGAAACTGCCTTGGTAGTGTTTGACACAACCCAAACATGTCCAAAGTCGTTCGTTAGGTACACAACATAGTAGTCTATCGATATATCGATGGTTTCATTGTTGTTACACTATTCTCCACATCGGGCAAGGGCCTACAAAGCGTCTGTAATGTAGAAACTGCGCCTGGTAGTGTATTATACAACCGAATCATGTCCAAAGTCGTTCTTAAGGTACAGAACATAGTAGTCTATCGATATATCGATGGTTTCATTGTTGTTACACTATTCCCTACATCGGGCAAGGGCCTACAAAGCGTCTGTAATGTAGAAACTGCGCTTGGTAGTGTTTGACACAACCCAAACATGTCCAAAGTCGTTCTTTAGGTACACAACATAGTAGTCTATCGATATATCGATGGTTTCATTGTTGTTACACTATTCTCCACATCGGGCAAGGGCCTACAAAGCGTCTGTAATGTAGAAACTGCGCCTGGTAGTGTATTACACAACCCAAACATGTCCAAAGTCGTTCTTTAGGTACACAACATAGTAGTCTATCGATATATCGATGGTTTCATTGTTGTTACACTATTCCCTACATCGGGCAAGGGCCTACAAAGCGTCTGTAATGTAGAAACTGCGCCTGGTAGTGTATTATACAACCGAATCATGTCCAAAGTCGTTCTTAAGGTACAGAACATAGTAGTCTATCGATATATCGATGGTTTCATTGTTGTTACACTATTCTCCACATCGGGCAAGGGCCTACAAAGCGTCTGTAATGTAGAAACTGCGCTTGTTAGTGTTTGACACAACCCAAACATGTCCAAAGTCGTTCTTTAGGTACACAACATAGTAGTCTATCGATATATCGATGGTTTCATTGTTGTTACACTATTCTCCACATCGGGCAAGGGCCTACAAAGCGTCTGTAATGTAGAAACTGCGCTTGGTAGTGTTTGACACAACCCAAACATGTCCAAAGTCGTTCTTTAGGTACACAACATAGTAGTCTATCGATATATCGATGGTTTCATTGTTGTTACACTATTCTCCACATCGGGCAAGGGCCTACAAAGCGTCTGTAATGTAGAAACTGCGCCTGGTAGTGTATTACACAACCCAAACATGTCCAAAGTCGTTCTTTAGGTACACAACATAGTAGTCTATCGATATATCGATGGTTTCATTGTTGTTACACTATTCCCTACATCGGGCAAGGGCCTACAAAGCGTCTGTAATGTAGAAACTGCGCCTGGTAGTGTATTATACAACCGAATCATGTCCAAAGTCGTTCTTAAGGTACAGAACATAGTAGTCTATCGATATATCGATGGTTTCATTGTTGTTACACTATTCCCTACATCGGGCAAGGGCCTACAAAGCGTCTGTAATGTAGAAACTGCGCCTGGTAGTGTATTATATAACCGAATCATGTCCAAAGTCGTTCTTAAGGTACAGAACATAGTAGTCTATCGATATATCGATGGTTTCATTGTTGTTACACTATTCCCTACATCGGGCAAGGGCCTACAAAGCGTCTGTAATGTAGAAACTGCGTCTGGTAGTGTATTATACAACCGAATCATGTCCAAAGTCGTTCTTAAGGTACAGAACATAGTAGTCTATCGATATATCGATGGTTTCATTGTTGTTACACTATTCTCCACATCGGGCAAGGGCCTACAAAGCGTCTGTAATGTAGAAACTGCGCTTGTTAGTGTTTGACACAACCCAAACATGTCCAAAGTCGTTCTTTAGGTACACAACATAGTAGTCTATCGATATATCGATGGTTTCATTGTTGTTACACTATTCTCCACATCGGGCAAGGGCCTACAAAGCGTCTGTAATGTAGAAACTGTGCCTGGTAGTGTATTACACAACCCAAACATGTCCAAAGTCGTTCTTTAGGTACACAACATAGTAGTCTATCGATATATCGATGGTTTCATTGTTGTTACACTATTCCCTACATCGGGCAAGGGCCTACAAAGCGTCTGTAATGTAGAAACTGCGCCTGGTAGTGTATTATACAACCGAATCATGTCCAAAGTCGTTCTTAAGGTACAGAACATAGTAGTCTATCGATATATCGATGGTTTCATTGTTGTTACACTATTCTCCACATCGGGCAAGGGCCTACAAAGCGTCTGTAATGTAGAAACTGTGCCTGGTAGTGTATTACACAACCCAAACATGTCCAAAGTCGTTCTTTAGGTACACAACATAGTAGTCTATCGATATATCGATGGTTTCATTGTTGTTACACTATTCCCTACATCGGGCAAGGGCCTACAAAGCGTCTGTAATGTAGAAACTGCGCTTGGTAGTGTTTGACACAACCCAAACATGTCCAAAGTCGTTCTTTAGGTACACAACATAGTAGTCTATCGATATATCGATGGTTTCATTGTTGTTACACTATTCTCCACATCGGGCAAGGGCCTACAAAGCGTCTGTAATGTAGAAACTGCGCCTGGTAGTGTATTACACAACCCAAACATGTCCAAAGTCGTTCTTTAGGTACACAACATAGTAGTCTATCGATATATCGATGGTTTCATTGTTGTTACACTATTCCCTACATCGGGCAAGGGCCTACAAAGCGTCTGTAATGTAGAAACTGCGCCTGGTAGTGTATTATGCAACCGAATCATGTCCAAAGTCGTTCTTAAGGTACAGAACATAGTAGTCTATCGATATATCGATGGTTTCATTGTTGTTACACTATTCCCTACATCGGGCAAGGGCCTACAAAGCGTCTGTAATGTAGAAACTGCGCCTGGTAGTGTATTATATAACCGAATCATGTCCAAAGTCGTTCTTAAGGTACAGAACATAGTAGTCTATCGATATATCGATGGTTTCATTGTTGTTACACTATTCCCTACATCGGGCAAGGGCCTACAAAGCGTCTGTAATGTAGAAACTGCGTCTGGTAGTGTATTATACAACCGAATCATGTCCAAAGTCGTTCTTAAGGTACAGAACATAGTAGTCTATCGATATATCGATGGTTTCATTGTTGTTACACTATTCTCCACATCGGGCAAGGGCCTACAAAGCGTCTGTAATGTAGAAACTGCGCTTGTTAGTGTTTGACACAACCCAAACATGTCCAAAGTCGTTCTTTAGGTACACAACATAGTAGTCTATCGATATATCGATGGTTTCATTGTTGTTACACTATTCTCCACATCGGGCAAGGGCCTACAAAGCGTCTGTAATGTAGAAACTGTGCCTGGTAGTGTATTACACAACCCAAACATGTCCAAAGTCGTTCTTTAGGTACACAACATAGTAGTCTATCGATATATCGATGGTTTCATTGTTGTTACACTATTCCCTACATCGGGCAAGGGCCTACAAAGCGTCTGTAATGTAGAAACTGCGCCTGGTAGTGTATTATACAACCGAATCATGTCCAAAGTCGTTCTTAAGGTACAGAACATAGTAGTCTATCGATATATCGATGGTTTCATTGTTGTTACACTATTCCCTACATCGGGCAAGGGCCTACAAAGCGTCTGTAATGTAGAAACTGCGCTTGGTAGTGTTTGACACAACCCAAACATGTCCAAAGTCGTTCGTTAGGTACACAACATAGTAGTCTATCGATATATCGATGGTTTCATTGTTGTTACACTATTCTCCACATCGGGCAAGGGCCTACAAAGCGTCTGTAATGTAGAAACTGCGCCTGGTAGTGTATTACACAACCCAAACATGTCCAAAGTCGTTCTTTAGGTACACAACATAGTAGTCTATCGATATATCGATGGTTTCATTGTTGTTACACTATTCTCTACATCGGACAAGGGCCTACATAGCGTCTGTAATGTAGAAACTGCGCTTGGTAGTGTATTATACAACCCAATCATGTCCAAAGTCGTTCTTTAGGTACACAACATAGTAGTCTATCGATATATCGATGGTTTCATTGTTGTTACACTATTCCCTACATCGGGCAAGGGCCTACAAAGCGTCTGTAATGTAGAAACTGCGCTTGGTAGTGTATTATACAACACAATCATGTCCAAAGTCGTTCTTTAGGTACACAACATAGTAGTCTATCGATATATCGATGGTTTCATTGTTGTTACACTATTCTCCACATGGGGCAAGAGCCTACAAAGCGTCTGTAATGTAGAAACTGCGCCTGGTAGTGTATTATACAATCCAAACATGTCCAAAGTCGTTCTTTAGGTACACAACATAGTAGTCTATCGATATATCGATGGTTTCATTGTTGTTACACTATTCCCTACATCGGGCAAGGGCCTACAAAGCGTCTGTAATGTAGAAACTGCGCCTGGTAGTGTATTATAAAACCGAATCATGTCCAAAGTCGTTCTTAAGGTACAGAACATAGTAGTCTATCGATATATCGATGGTTCCATTGTTGTTACACTATTCCCTACATCGGGCAAGGGCCTACAAAGCGTCTGTAATGTAGAAACTGCGCTTGTTAGTGTTTGACACAACCCAAACATGTCCAAAGTCGTTCTTTAGGTACACAACATAGTAGTCTATCGATATATCGATGGTTTCATTGTTGTTACACTATTCTCCACATCGGGCAAGGGCCTACAAAGCGTCTGTAATGTAGAAACTGCGCTTGGTAGTGTTTGACACAACCCAAACATGTCCAAAGTCGTTCTTTAGGTACACAACATAGTAGTCTATCGATATATCGATGGTTTCATTCTTGTTACACTATTCTCCACATCGGGCAAGGGCCTACAAAGCGTCTGTAATGTAGAAACTGCGCCTGGTAGTGTATTACACAACCCAAACATGTCCAAAGTCGTTCTTTAGGTACACAACATAGTAGTCTATCGATATATCGATGGTTTCATTGTTGTTACACTATTCTCTACATCGGGCAAGGGCCTACAAAGCGTCTGTAATGTAGAAACTGCGCTTGGTAGTGTATTATACAACCCAATCATGTCCAAAGTCGTTCTTTAGGTACACAACATAGTAGTCTATCGATATATCGATGGTTTCATTGTTGTTACACTATTCCCTACATCGGGCAAGGGCCTACAAAGCGTCTGTAATGTAGAAACTGCGCTTGGTAGTGTATTATACAACACAATCATGTCCAAAGTCGTTCTTTAGGTACACAACATGGTAGTCTATCGATATATCGATGGTTTCATTGTTGTTACACTATTCTCCACATCGGGCAAGGGCCTACAAAGCGTCTGTAATGTAGAAACTGCGCCTGGTAGTGTATTATACAACCGAATCATGTCCAAAGTCGTTCTTAAGGTACAGAACATAGTAGTCTATCGATATATCGATGGTTTCATTGTTGTTACACTATTCCCTACATCGGGCAAGGGCCTACAAAGCGTCTGTAATGTAGAAACTGCGCTTGGTAGTGTTTGACACAACCCAAACATGTCCAAAGTCGTTCGTTAGGTACACAACATAGTAGTCTATCGATATATCGATGGTTTCATTGTTGCTACACTATTCCCTACATCGGGCAAGGGCCTACAAAGCGTCTGTAAAGTAGAAACTGCGCTTGGTAAGTGTTTGACACAACCCAAACATGTCCAAAGTCGTTCTTTAGGTGCACAACATAGTAGTCTATCGATATATCGATGGTTTCATTGTTGTTACACTATTCTCCACATCGGGCAAGGGCCTACAAAGCGTCTGTAATGTAGAAACTGCGCTTGGTAGTGTTTGACACAACCCAATCATGTCCAAAGTCGTTCTATAGGTACACAACATAGTAGTCTATCGATATATCGATGGTTTCATTGTTGTTACACTATTCTCCACATCGGGCAAGGGCCTACAAAGCGTCTGTAATGTAGAAACTGCGCCTGGTAGTGTATTACACAACCCAAACATGTCCAAAGTCGTTCTTTAGGTACACAACAGAGTAGTCTATCGATATATCGATGGTTTCATTGTTGTTACACTATTCCCTACATCGGGCAAGGGCCTACAAAGCGTCTGTAATGTAGAAACTGCGCCTGGTAGTGTATTATACAACCGAATCATGTCCAAAGTCGTTCTTAAGGTACAGAACATAGTAGTCTATCGATATATCGATGGTTTCATTGTTGTTACACTATTCCCTACATCGGGCAAGGGCCTACAAAGCGTCTGTAATGTAGAAACTGCGCTTGGTAGTGTTTGACACAACCCAAACATGTCCAAAGTCGTTCTTTAGGTACACAACATAGTAGTCTATCGATATATCGATGGTTTCATTGTTGTTACACTATTCTCCACATCGGGCAAGGGCCTACAAAGCGTCTGTAATGTAGAAACTGCGCTTGGTAGTGTTTGACACAACCCAAACATGTCCAAAGTCGTTCTTTAGGTACACAACATAGTAGTCTATCGATATATCGATGGTTTCATTGTTGTTACACTATTCTCCACATCGGGCAAGGGCCTACAAAGCGTCTGTAATGTAGAAACTGCGCCTGGTAGTGTATTACACAACCCAAACATGTCCAAAGTCGTTCTTTAGGTACACAACATAGTAGTCTATCGATATATCGATGGTTTCATTGTTGTTACACTATTCCCTACATCGGGCAAGGGCCTACAAAGCGTCTGTAATGTAGAAACTGCGCCTGGTAGTGTATTATACAACCGAATCATGTCCAAAGTCGTTCTTAAGGTACAGAACATAGTAGTCTATCGATATATCGATGGTTTCATTGTTGTTACACTATTCCCTACATCGGGCAAGGGCCTACAAAGCGTCTGTAATGTAGAAACTGCGCTTGGTAGTGTTTGACACAACCCAAACATGTCCAAAGTCGTTCGTTAGGTACACAACATAGTAGTCTATCGATATATCGATGGTTTCATTGTTGTTACACTATTCTCCACATCGGGCAAGGGCCTACAAAGCGTCTGTAATGTAGAAACTGCGCCTGGTAGTGTATTATACAACCGAATCATGTCCAAAGTCGTTCTTAAGGTACAGAACATAGTAGTCTATCGATATATCGATGGTTTCATTGTTGTTACACTATTCCCTACATCGGGCAAGGGCCTACAAAGCGTCTGTAATGTAGAAACTGCGCTTGGTAGTGTTTGACACAACCCAAACATGTCCAAAGTCGTTCTTTAGGTACACAACATAGTAGTCTATCGATATATCGATGGTTTCATTGTTGTTACACTATTCTCCACATCGGGCAAGGGCCTACAAAGCGTCTGTAATGTAGAAACTGCGCCTGGTAGTGTATTACACAACCCAAACATGTCCAAAGTCGTTCTTAAGGTACAGAACATAGTAGCCTATCGATATATCGATGGTTTCATTGTTGTTACACTATTCTCCACATCGGGCAAGGGCCTACAAAGCGTCTGTAATGTAGAAACTGCGCTTGTTAGTGTTTGACACAACCCAAACATGTCCAAAGTCGTTCTTAAGGTACAGAACATAGTAGTCTATCGATATATCGATGGTTTCATTGTTGTTACACTATTCCCTACATCGGGCAAGGGCCTACAAAGCGTCTGTAATGTAGAAACTGCGCCTGGTAGTGTATTATACAACCGAATCATGTCCAAAGTCGTTCTTAAGGTACAGAACATAGTAGTCTATCGATATATCGATGGTTTCATTGTTGTTACACTATTCCCTACATCGGGCAAGGGCCTACAAAGCGTCTGTAATGTAGAAACTGCGCCTGGTAGTGTATTATACAACCGAATCATGTCCAAAGTCGTTCTTAAGGTACAGAACATAGTAGTCTATCGATATATCGATGGTTTCATTGTTGTTACACTATTCTCCACATCGGGCAAGGGCCTACAAAGCGTCTGTAATGTAGAAACTGCGCTTGGTAGTGTTTGACACAACCCAAACATGTCCAAAGTCGTTCTTTAGGTACACAACATAGTAGTCTATCGATATATCGATGGTTTCATTGTTGTTACACTATTCTCCACATCGGGCAAGGGCCTACAAAGCGTCTGTAATGTAGAAACTGCGCTTGGTAGTGTTTGACACAACCCAAACATGTCCAAAGTCGTTCTTTAGGTACACAACATAGTAGTCTATCGATATATCGATGGTTTCATTGTTGTTACACTATTCTCCACATCGGGCAAGGGCCTACAAAGCGTCTGTAATGTAGAAACTGTGCCTGGTAGTGTATTACACAACCCAAACATGTCCAAAGTCGTTCTTTAGGTACACAACATAGTAGTCTATCGATATATCGATGGTTTCATTGTTGTTACACTATTCCCTACATCGGGCAAGGGCCTACAAAGCGTCTGTAATGTAGAAACTGCGCCTGGTAGTGTATTATACAACCGAATCATGTCCAAAGTCGTTCTTAAGGTACAGAACATAGTAGTCTATCGATATATCGATGGTTTCATTGTTGTTACACTATTCCCTACATCGGGCAAGGGCCTACAAAGCGTCTGTAATGTAGAAACTGCGCTTGGTAGTGTTTGACACAACCCAAACATGTCCAAAGTCGTTCGTTAGGTACACAACATAGTAGTCTATCGATATATCGATGGTTTCATTGTTGTTACACTATTCTCCACATCGGGCAAGGGCCTACAAAGCGTCTGTAATGTAGAAACTGCGCTTGGTAGTGTTTGACACAACCCAAACATGTCCAAAGTCGTTCTTTAGGTACACAACATAGTAGTCTATCGATATATCGATGGTTTCATTGTTGTTACACTATTCTCCACATCGGGCAAGGGCCTACAAAGCGTCTGTAATGTAGAAACTGCGCCTGGTAGTGTATTACACAACCCAAACATGTCCAAAGTCGTTCTTTAGGTACACAACATAGTAGTCTATCGATATATCGATGGTTTCATTGTTGTTACACTATTCCCTACATCGGGCAAGGGCCTACAAAGCGTCTGTAATGTAGAAACTGCGCCTGGTAGTGTATTATACAACCGAATCATGTCCAAAGTCGTTCTTAAGGTACAGAACATAGTAGTCTATCGATATATCGATGGTTTCATTGTTGTTACACTATTCTCCACATCGGGCAAGGGCCTACAAAGCGTCTGTAATGTAGAAACTGCGCTTGTTAGTGTTTGACACAACCCAAACATGTCCAAAGTCGTTCTTTAGGTACACAACATAGTAGTCTATCGATATATCGATGGTTTCATTGTTGTTACACTATTCTCCACATCGGGCAAGGGCCTACAAAGCGTCTGTAATGTAGAAACTGCGCTTGGTAGTGTTTGACACAACCCAAACATGTCCAAAGTCGTTCTTTAGGTACACAACATAGTAGTCTATCGATATATCGATGGTTTCATTGTTGTTACACTATTCTCCACATCGGGCAAGGGCCTACAAAGCGTCTGTAATGTAGAAACTGTGCCTGGTAGTGTATTACACAACCCAAACATGTCCAAAGTCGTTCTTTAGGTACACAACATAGTAGTCTATCGATATATCGATGGTTTCATTGTTGTTACACTATTCCCTACATCGGGCATGGGCCTACAAAGCGTCTGTAATGTAGAAACTGCGCCTGGTAGTGTATTATACAACCGAATCATGTCCAAAGTCGTTCTTAAGGTACAGAACATAGTAGTCTATCGATATATCGATGGTTTCATTGTTGTTACACTATTCCCTACATCGGGCAAGGGCCTACAAAGCGTCTGTAATGTAGAAACTGCGCCTGGTAGTGTATTATACAACCGAATCATGTCCAAAGTCGTTCTTAAGGTACAGAACATAGTAGTCTATCGATATATCGATGGTTTCATTGTTGTTACACTATTCCCTACATCGGGCAAGGGCCTACAAAGCGTCTGTAATGTAGAAACTGCGCCTGGTAGTGTATTATACAACCGAATCATGTCCAAAGTCGTTCTTAAGGTACAGAACATAGTAGTCTATCGATATATCGATGGTTTCATTGTTGTTACACTATTCTCCACATCGGGCAAGGGCCTACAAAGCGTCTGTAATGTAGAAACTGCGCTTGTTAGTGTTTGACACAACCCAAACATGTCCAAAGTCGTTCTTTAGGTACACAACATAGTAGTCTATCGATATATCGATGGTTTCATTGTTGTTACACTATTCTCCACATCGGGCAAGGGCCTACAAAGCGTCTGTAATGTAGAAACTGTGCCTGGTAGTGTATTACACAACCCAAACATGTCCAAAGTCGTTCTTTAGGTACACAACATAGTAGTCTATCGATATATCGATGGTTTCATTGTTGTTACACTATTCTCCACATCGGGCAAGGGCCTACAAAGCGTCTGTAATGTAGAAACTGCGCTTGGTAGTGTTTGACACAACCCAAACATGTCCAAAGTCGTTCTTTAGGTACACAACATAGTAGTCTATCGATATATCGATGGTTTCATTGTTGTTACACTATTCTCCACATCGGGCAAGGGCCTACAAAGCGTCTGTAATGTAGAAACTGCGCCTGGTAGTGTATTACACAACCCAAACATGTCCAAAGTCGTTCTTTAGGTACAGAACATAGTAGTCTATCGATATATCGATGGTTTCATTGTTGTTACACTATTCTCCACATCGGGCAAGGGCCTACAAAGCGTCTGTAATGTAGAAACTGCGCTTGGTAGTGTATGACACAACCCAAACATGTCCAAAGTCGTTCTTTAGGTACACAACATAGTAGTCTATCGATATATCGATGGTTTCATTGTTGTTACACTATTCTCCACATCGGGCAAGGGCCTACAAAGCGTTTGTAATGTAGAAACTGTGCCTGGTTGTGTATTACACAACCCAAACATGTCCAAAGTCGTTCTTTAGGTACACAACATAGTAGTCTATCGATATATCGATGGTTTCATTGTTGTTACACTATTCCCTACATCGGGCAAGGGCCTACAAAGCGTCTGTAATGTAGAAACTGCGCTTGGTAGTGTTTGACACAACCCAAACATGTCCAAAGTCGTTCGTTAGGTACACAACATAGTAGTCTATCGATATATCGATGGTTTCATTGTTGTTACACTATTCCCTACATCGGGCAAGGGCCTACAAAGCGTCTGTAATGTAGAAACTGCGCTTGGTAGTGTTTGACACAACCCAAACATGTCCAAAGTCGTTCGTTAGGTACACAACATAGTAGTCTATCGATATATCGATGGTTTCATTGTTGTTACACTATTCTCCACATCGGGCAAGGGCCTACAAAGCGTCTGTAATGTAGAAACTGCGCCTGGTAGTGTATTATACAACCGAATCATGTCCAAAGTCGTTCTTAAGGTACAGAACATAGTAGTCTATCGATATATCGATGGTTTCATTGTTGTTACACTATTCCCTACATCGGGCAAGGGCCTACAAAGCGTCTGTAATGTAGAAACTGCGCCTGGTAGTGTATTATACAACCGAATCATGTCCAAAGTCGTTCTTAAGGTACAGAACATAGTAGTCTATCGATATATCGATGGTTTCATTGTTGTTACACTATTCCCTACATCGGGCAAGGGCCTACAAAGCGTCTGTAATGTAGAAACTGCGCCTGGTAGTGTATTATACAACCGAATCATGTCCAAAGTCGTTCTTAAGGTACAGAACATAGTAGTCTATCGATATATCGATGGTTTCATTGTTGTTACACTATTCTCCACATCGGGCAAGGGCCTACAAAGCGTCTGTAATGTAGAAACTGCGCTTGGTAGTGTTTGACACAACCCAAACATGTCCAAAGTCGTTCTTTAGGTACACAACATAGTAGTCTATCGATATATCGATGGTTTCATTGTTGTTACACTATTCTCCACATCGGGCAAGGGCCTACAAAGCGTCTGTAATGTAGAAACTGTGCCGGGTAGTGTATTACACAACCCAAACATGTCCAAAGTCGTTCTTTAGGTACACAACATAGTAGTCTATCGATATATCGATGGTTTCATTGTTGTTACACTATTCCCTACATCGGGCAAGGGCCTACAAAGCGTCTGTAATGTAGAAACTGCGCCTGGTAGTGTATTATACAACCGAATCATGTCCAAAGTCGTTCTTAAGGTACAGAACATAGTAGTCTATCGATATATCGATGGTTTCATTGTTGTTACACTATTCCCTACATCGGGCAAGGGCCTACAAAGCGTCTGTAATGTAGAAACTGCGCTTGGTAGTGTTTGACACAACCCAAACATGTCCAAAGTCGTTCGTTAGGTACACAACATAGTAGTCTATCGATATATCGATGGTTTCATTGTTGTTACACTATTCTCCACATCGGGCAAGGGTCTACAAAGCGTCTGTAATGTAGAAACTGCGCTTGGTAGTGTTTGACACAACCCAAACATGTCCAAAGTCGTTCTTTAGGTACACAACATAGTAGTCTATCGATATATCGATGGTTTCATTGTTGTTACACTATTCTCCACATCGGGCAAGGGCCTACAAAGCGTCTGTAATGTAGAAACTGCGCCTGGTAGTGTATTACACAACCCAAACATGTCCAAAGTCGTTCTTTAGGTACACAACATAGTAGTCTATCGATATATCGATGGTTTCATTGTTGTTACACTATTCTCCACATCGGGCAAGGGCCTACAAAGCGTCTGTAATGTAGAAACTGCGCTTGGTAGTGTATTATACAACCCAATCATGTCCAAAGTCGTTCTTTAGGTACACAACATAGTAGTCTATCGATATATCGATGGTTTCATTGTTGTTACACTATTCCCTACATCGGGCAAGGGCCTACAAAGCGTCTGTAATGTAGAAACTGCGCTTGGTAGTGTATTATACAACACAATCATGTCCAAAGTCGTTCTTTAGGTACACAACATGGTAGTCTATCGATATATCGATGGTTTCATTGTTGTTACACTATTCTCCACATCGGGCAAGGGCCTACAAAGCGTCTGTAATGTAGAAACTGCGCCTGGTAGTGTATTATACAATCCAAACATGTCCAAAGTCGTTCTTTAGGTACACAACATAGTAGTCTATCGATATATCGATGGTTTCATTGTTGTTACACTATTCCCTACATCGGGCAAGGGCCTACAAAGCGTCTGTAATGTAGAAACTGCGCCTGGTAGTGTATTATACAACCGAATCATGTCCAAAGTCGTTCTTAAGGTACAGAACATAGTAGTCTATCGATATATCGATGGTTTCATTGTTGTTACACTATTCCCTACATCGGGCAAGGGCCTACAAAGCGTCTGTAATGTAGAAACTGCGCTTGGTAGTGTTTGACACAACCCAAACATGTCCAAAGTCGTTCTTAAGGTACACAACATAGTAGTCTATCGATATATCGATGGTTTCATTGTTGTTACACTATTCCCTACATCGGGCAAGGGCCTACAAAGCGTCTGTAATGTAGAAACTGCGCTTGTTAGTGTTTGACACAACCCAAACATGTCCAAAGTCGTTCTTTAGGTACACAACATAGTAGTCTATCGATATATCGATGGTTTCATTGTTGTTACACTATTCTCCACATCGGGCAAGGGCCTACAAAGCGTCTGTAATGTAGAAACTGCGCTTGGTAGTGTTTGACACAACCCAAACATGTCCAAAGTCGTTCTTTAGGTACACAACATAGTAGTCTATCGATATATCGATGGTTTCATTGTTGTTACACTATTCCCTACATCGGGCAAGGGCCTACAAAGCGTCTGTAATGTAGAAACTGCGCCTGGTAGTGTATTATACAACCGAATCATGTCCAAAGTCGTTCTTAAGGTACAGAACATAGTAGTCTATCGATATATCGATGGTTTCATTGTTGTTACACTATTCCCTACATCGGGCAAGGGCCTACAAAGCGTCTGTAATGTAGAAACTGCGCTTGGTAGTGTTTGACACAACCCAAACATGTCCAAAGTCGTTCGTTAGGTACACAACATAGTAGTCTATCGATATATCGATGGTTTCATTGTTGTTACACTATTCTCCACATCGGGCAAGGGCCTACAAAGCGTCTGTAATGTAGAAACTGCGCCTGGTAGTGTATTATACAACCGAATCATGTCCAAAGTCGTTCTTTAGGTACAGAACATAGTAGTCTATCGATATATCAATGGTTTCATTGTTGTTACACTATTCCCTACATCGGGCAAGGGCCTACAAAGCGTCTGTAATGTAGAAACTGCGCTTGGTAGTGTTTGACACAACCCAAACATGTCCAAAGTCGTTCTTTAGGTACACAACATAGTAGTCTATCGATATATCGATGGTTTCATTGTTGTTACACTATTCTCCACATCGGGCAAGGGCCTACAAAGCGTCTGTAATGTAGAAACTGCGCCTGGTAGTGTATTATACAACCGAATCATGTCCAAAGTCGTTCTTTAGGTACAGAACATAGTAGTCTATCGATATATCAATGGTTTCATTGTTGTTACACTATTCCCTACATCGGGCAAGGGCCTACAAAGCGTCTGTAATGTAGAAACTGCGCTTGGTAGTGTTTGACACAACCCAAACATGTCCAAAGTCGTTCTTTAGGTACACAACATAGTAGTCTATCGATATATCGATGGTTTCATTGTTGTTACACTATTCTCCACATCGGGCAAGGGCCTACAAAGCGTCTGTAATGTAGAAACTGTGCCGGGTAGTGTATTACACAACCCAAACATGTCCAAAGTCGTTCTTTAGGTACACAACATAGTAGTCTATCGATATATCGATGGTTTCATTGTTGTTACACTATTCCCTACATCGGGCAAGGGCCTACAAAGCGTCTGTAATGTAGAAACTGCGCCTGGTAGTGTATTATACAACCGAATCATGTCCAAAGTCGTTCTTAAGGTACAGAACATAGTAGTCTATCGATATATCGATGGTTTCATTGTTGTTACACTATTCCCTACATCGGGCAAGGGCCTACAAAGCGTCTGTAATGTAGAAACTGCGCTTGGTAGTGTTTGACACAACCCAAACATGTCCAAAGTCGTTCGTTAGGTACACAACATAGTAGTCTATCGATATATCGATGGTTTCATTGTTGTTACACTATTCTCCACATCGGGCAAGGGTCTACAAAGCGTCTGTAATGTAGAAACTGCGCTTGGTAGTGTTTGACACAACCCAAACATGTCCAAAGTCGTTCTTTAGGTACACAACATAGTAGTCTATCGATATATCGATGGTTTCATTGTTGTTACACTATTCTCCACATCGGGCAAGGGCCTACAAAGCGTCTGTAATGTAGAAACTGCGCCTGGTAGTGTATTACACAACCCAAACATGTCCAAAGTCGTTCTTTAGGTACACAACATAGTAGTCTATCGATATATCGATGGTTTCATTGTTGTTACACTATTCTCCACATCGGGCAAGGGCCTACAAAGCGTCTGTAATGTAGAAACTGCGCTTGGTAGTGTATTATACAACCCAATCATGTCCAAAGTCGTTCTTTAGGTACACAACATAGTAGTCTATCGATATATCGATGGTTTCATTGTTGTTACACTATTCCCTACATCGGGCAAGGGCCTACAAAGCGTCTGTAATGTAGAAACTGCGCTTGGTAGTGTATTATACAACACAATCATGTCCAAAGTCGTTCTTTAGGTACACAACATGGTAGTCTATCGATATATCGATGGTTTCATTGTTGTTACACTATTCTCCACATCGGGCAAGGGCCTACAAAGCGTCTGTAATGTAGAAACTGCGCCTGGTAGTGTATTATACAATCCAAACATGTCCAAAGTCGTTCTTTAGGTACACAACATAGTAGTCTATCGATATATCGATGGTTTCATTGTTGTTACACTATTCCCTACATCGGGCAAGGGCCTACAAAGCGTCTGTAATGTAGAAACTGCGCCTGGTAGTGTATTATACAACCGAATCATGTCCAAAGTCGTTCTTAAGGTACAGAACATAGTAGTCTATCGATATATCGATGGTTTCATTGTTGTTACACTATTCCCTACATCGGGCAAGGGCCTACAAAGCGTCTGTAATGTAGAAACTGCGCTTGGTAGTGTTTGACACAACCCAAACATGTCCAAAGTCGTTCTTAAGGTACACAACATAGTAGTCTATCGATATATCGATGGTTTCATTGTTGTTACACTATTCCCTACATCGGGCAAGGGCCTACAAAGCGTCTGTAATGTAGAAACTGCGCTTGTTAGTGTTTGACACAACCCAAACATGTCCAAAGTCGTTCTTTAGGTACACAACATAGTAGTCTATCGATATATCGATGGTTTCATTGTTGTTACACTATTCTCCACATCGGGCAAGGGCCTACAAAGCGTCTGTAATGTAGAAACTGCGCTTGGTAGTGTTTGACACAACCCAAACATGTCCAAAGTCGTTCTTTAGGTACACAACATAGTAGTCTATCGATATATCGATGGTTTCATTGTTGTTACACTATTCCCTACATCGGGCAAGGGCCTACAAAGCGTCTGTAATGTAGAAACTGCGCCTGGTAGTGTATTATACAACCGAATCATGTCCAAAGTCGTTCTTAAGGTACAGAACATAGTAGTCTATCGATATATCGATGGTTTCATTGTTGTTACACTATTCCCTACATCGGGCAAGGGCCTACAAAGCGTCTGTAATGTAGAAACTGCGCTTGGTAGTGTTTGACACAACCCAAACATGTCCAAAGTCGTTCGTTAGGTACACAACATAGTAGTCTATCGATATATCGATGGTTTCATTGTTGTTACACTATTCTCCACATCGGGCAAGGGCCTACAAAGCGTCTGTAATGTAGAAACTGCGCCTGGTAGTGTATTATACAACCGAATCATGTCCAAAGTCGTTCTTTAGGTACAGAACATAGTAGTCTATCGATATATCAATGGTTTCATTGTTGTTACACTATTCCCTACATCGGGCAAGGGCCTACAAAGCGTCTGTAATGTAGAAACTGCGCTTGGTAGTGTTTGACACAACCCAAACATGTCCAAAGTCGTTCTTTAGGTACACAACATAGTAGTCTATCGATATATCGATGGTTTCATTGTTGTTACACTATTCTCCACATCGGGCAAGGGCCTACAAAGCGTCTGTAATGTAGAAACTGCGCCTGGTAGTGTATTACACAACCCAAACATGTCCAAAGTCGTTCTTTAGGTACAGAACATAGTAGTCTATCGATATATCGATGGTTTCATTGTTGTTACACTATTCTCCACATCGGGCAAGGGCCTACAAAGCGTCTGTAATGTAGAAACTGCGCTTGTTAGTGTTTGACACAACCCAAACATGTCCAAAGTCGTTCTTTAGGTACACAACATAGTAGTCTATCGATATATCGATGGTTTCATTGTTGTTACACTATTCCCTACATCGGGCAAGGGCCTACAAAGCGTCTGTAATGTAGAAACTGCGCCTGGTAGTGTATTATACAACCGAATCATGTCCAAAGTCGTTCTGAAGGTACAGAACATAGTAGTCTATCGATATATCGATGGTTTCATTGTTGTTACACTATTCCCTACATCGGGCAAGGGCCTACAAAGCGTCTGTAATGTAGAAACTGCGCCTGGTAGTGTATTACACAACCCAAACATGTCCAAAGTCGTTCTTTAGGTACACAACATAGTAGTCTATCGATATATCGATGGTTTCATTGTTGTTACACTATTCCCTACATCGGGCAAGGGCCTACAAAGCGTCTGTAATGTAGAAACTGCGCCTGGTAGTGTATTATACAACCGAATCATGTCCAAAGTCGTTCTTAAGGTACAGAACATAGTAGTCTATCGATATATCGATGGTTTCATTGTTGTTACACTATTCCCTACATCGGGCAAGGGCCTACAAAGCGTCTGTAATGTAGAAACTGCGCTTGGTAGTGTTTGACACAACCCAAACATGTCCAAAGTCGTTCGTTAGGTACACAACATAGTAGTCTATCGATATATCGATGGTTTCATTGTTGTTACACTATTCTCCACATCGGGCAAGGGCCTACAAAGCGTCTGTAATGTAGAAACAGCGCCTGGTAGTGTATTATACAACCGAATCATGTCCAAAGTCGTTCTTAAGGTACAGAACATAGTAGTCTATCGATATATCGATGGTTTCATTGTTGTTACACTATTCCCTACATCGGGCAAGGGCCTACAAAGCGTCTGTAATGTAGAAACTGCGCTTGGTAGTGTTTGACACAACCCAAACATGTCCAAAGTCGTTCTATAGGTACACAACATAGTAGTCTATCGATATATCGATGGTTTCATTGTTGTTACACTATTCTCCACATCGGGCAAGGGCCTACAAAGCGTCTGTAATGTAGAAACTGCGCCTGGTAGTGTATTACACAACCCAAACATGTCCAAAGTCGTTCTTTAGGTACACAACATAGTAGTCTATCGATATATCGATGGTTTCATTGTTGTTACACTATTCCCTACATCGGGCAAGGGCCTACAAAGCGTCTGTAATGTAGAAACTGCGCCTGGTAGTGTATTATACAACCGAATCATGTCCAAAGTCGTTCTTAAGGTACAGAACATAGTAGTCTATCGATATATCGATGGTTTCATTGTTGTTACACTATTCCCTACATCGGGCAAGGGCCTACAAAGCGTCTGTAATGTAGAAACTGCGCTTGGTAGTGTTTGACACAACCCAAGCATGTCCAAAGTCGTTCGTTAGGTACACAACATAGTAGTCTATCGATATATCGATGGTTTCATTGTTGTTACACTATTCTCCACATCGGGCAAGGGCCTACAAAGCGTCTGTAATGTAGAAACTGCGCTTGGTAGTGTTTGACACAACCCAAACATGTCCAAAGTCGTTCTTTAGGTACACAACATAGTAGTCTATCGATATATCGATGGTTTCATTGTTGTTACACTATTCTCCACATCGGGCAAGGGCCTACAAAGCGTCTGTAATGTAGAAACTGCGCCTGGTAGTGTATTACACAACCCAAACATGTCCAAAGTCGTTCTTTAGGTACACAACATAGTAGTCTATCGATATATCGATGGTTTCATTGTTGTTACACTATTCCCTACATCGGGCAAGGGCCTACAAAGCGTCTGTAATGTAGAAACTGCGCCTGGTAGTGTATTATACAACCGAATCATGTCCAAAGTCGTTCTTAAGGTACAGAACATAGTAGTCTATCGATATATCGATGGTTTCATTGTTGTTACACTATTCTCCACATCGGGCAAGGGCCTACAAAGCGTCTGTAATGTAGAAACTGCGCTTGTTAGTGTTTGACACAACCCAAACATGTCCAAAGTCGTTCTTTAGGTACACAACATAGTAGTCTATCGATATATCGATGGTTTCATTGTTGTTACACTATTCTCCACATCGGGCAAGGGCCTACAAAGCGTCTGTAATGTAGAAACTGCGCTTGGTAGTGTTTGACACAACCCAAACATGTCCAAAGTCGTTCTTTAGGTACACAACATAGTAGTCTATCGATATATCGATGGTTTCATTGTTGTTACACTATTCTCCACATCGGGCAAGGGCCTACAAAGCGTCTGTAATGTAGAAACTGTGCCTGGTAGTGTATTACACAACCCAAACATGTCCAAAGTCGTTCTTTAGGTACACAACATAGTAGTCTATCGATATATCGATGGTTTCATTGTTGTTACACTATTCCCTACATCGGGCAAGGGCCTACAAAGCGTCTGTAATGTAGAAACTGCGCCTGGTAGTGTATTATACAACCGAATCATGTCCAAAGTCGTTCTTAAGGTACAGAACATAGTAGTCTATCGATATATCGATGGTTTCATTGTTGTTACACTATTCCCTACATCGGGCAAGGGCCTACAAAGCGTCTGTAATGTAGAAACTGCGCCTGGTAGTGTATTATACAACCGAATCATGTCCAAAGTCGTTCTTAAGGTACAGAACATAGTAGTCTATCGATATATCGATGGTTTCATTGTTGTTACACTATTCTCCACATCGGGCAAGGGCCTACAAAGCGTCTGTAATGTAGAAACTGCGCTTGGTAGTGTTTGACACAACCCAAACATGTCCAAAGTCGTTCTTTAGGTACACAACATAGTAGTCTATCGATATATCGATGGTTTCATTGTTGTTACACTATTCTCCACATCGGGCAAGGGCCTACAAAGCGTCTGTAATGTAGAAACTGCGCTTGGTAGTGTTTGACACAACCCAAACATGTCCAAAGTCGTTCTTTAGGTACACAACATAGTAGTCTATCGATATATCGATGGTTTCATTGTTGTTACACTATTCTCCACATCGGGCAAGGGCCTACAAAGCGTCTGTAATGTAGAAACTGTGCCTGGTAGTGTATTACACAACCCAAACATGTCCAAAGTCGTTCTTTAGGTACACAACATAGTAGTCTATCGATATATCGATGGTTTCATTGTTGTTACACTATTCCCTACATCGGGCAAGGGCCTACAAAGCGTCTGTAATGTAGAAACTGCGCCTGGTAGTGTATTATACAACCGAATCATGTCCAAAGTCGTTCTTAAGGTACAGAACATAGTAGTCTATCGATATATCGATGGTTTCATTGTTGTTACACTATTCTCCACATCGGGCAAGGGCCTACAAAGCGTCTGTAATGTAGAAACTGCGCTTGTTAGTGTTTGACACAACCCAAACATGTCCAAAGTCGTTCTTTAGGTACAGAACATAGTAGTCTATCGATATATCGATGGTTTCATTGTTGTTACACTATTCTCCACATCGGGCAAGGGCCTACAAAGCGTCTGTAATGTAGAAACTGTGCCTGGTAGTGTATTACACAACCCAAACATGTCCAAAGTCGTTCTTTAGGTACACAACATAGTAGTCTATCGATATATCGATGGTTTCATTGTTGTTACACTATTCTCCACATCGGGCAAGGGCCTACAAAGCGTCTGTAATGTAGAAACTGCGCTTGGTAGTGTTTGACACAACCCAAACATGTCCAAAGTCGTTCTTTAGGTACACAACATAGTAGTCTATCGATATATCGATGGTTTCATTGTTGTTACACTATTCTCCACATCGGGCAAGGGCCTACAAAGCGTCTGTAATGTAGAAACTGCGCCTGGTAGTGTATTACACAACCCAAACATGTCCAAAGTCGTTCTTTAGGTACAGAACATAGTAGTCTATCGATATATCGATGGTTTCATTGTTGTTACACTATTCCCTACATCGGGCAAGGGCCTACAAAGCGTCTGTAATGTAGAAACTGCGCCTGGTAGTGTATTATACAACCGAATCATGTCCAAAGTCGTTCTTAAGGTACAGAACATAGTAGCCTATCGATATATCGATGGTTTCATTGTTGTTACACTATTCTCCACATCGGGCAAGGGCCTACAAAGCGTCTGTAATGTAGAAACTGCGCTTGTTAGTGTTTGACACAACCCAAACATGTCCAAAGTCGTTCTTAAGGTACAGAACATAGTAGTCTATCGATATATCGATGGTTTCATTGTTGTTACACTATTCCCTACATCGGGCAAGGGCCTACAAAGCGTCTGTAATGTAGAAACTGCGCCTGGTAGTGTATTATACAACCGAATCATGTCCAAAGTCGTTCTTAAGGTACAGAACATAGTAGTCTATCGATATATCGATGGTTTCATTGTTGTTACACTATTCCCTACATCGGGCAAGGGCCTACAAAGCGTCTGTAATGTAGAAACTGCGCCTGGTAGTGTATTATACAACCGAATCATGTCCAAAGTCGTTCTTAAGGTACAGAACATAGTAGTCTATCGATATATCGATGGTTTCATTGTTGTTACACTATTCTCCACATCGGGCAAGGGCCTACAAAGCGTCTGTAATGTAGAAACTGCGCTTGGTAGTGTTTGACACAACCCAAACATGTCCAAAGTCGTTCTTTAGGTACACAACATAGTAGTCTATCGATATATCGATGGTTTCATTGTTGTTACACTATTCTCCACATCGGGCAAGGGCCTACAAAGCGTCTGTAATGTAGAAACTGCGCTTGGTAGTGTTTGACACAACCCAAACATGTCCAAAGTCGTTCTTTAGGTACACAACATAGTAGTCTATCGATATATCGATGGTTTCATTGTTGTTACATTATTCTCCACATCGGGCAAGGGCCTACAAAGCGTCTGTAATGTAGAAACTGTGCCTGGTAGTGTATTACACAACCCAAACATGTCCAAAGTCGTTCTTTAGGTACACAACATAGTAGTCTATCGATATATCGATGGTTTCATTGTTGTTACACTATTCCCTACATCGGGCAAGGGCCTACAAAGCGTCTGTAATGTAGAAACTGCGCCTGGTAGTGTATTATACAACCGAATCATGTCCAAAGTCGTTCTTAAGGTACAGAACATAGTAGTCTATCGATATATCGATGGTTTCATTGTTGTTACACTATTCCCTACATCGGGCAAGGGCCTACAAAGCGTCTGTAATGTAGAAACTGCGCTTGTTAGTGTTTGACACAACCCAAACATGTCCAAAGTCGTTCGTTAGGTACACAACATAGTAGTCTATCGATATATCGATGGTTTCATTGTTGTTACACTATTCTCCACATCGGGCAAGGGCCTACAAAGCGTCTGTAATGTAGAAACTGCGCCTGGTAGTGTATTATACAACCGAATCATGTCCAAAGTCGTTCTTAAGGTACAGAACATAGTAGTCTATCGATATATCGATGGTTTCATTGTTGTTACACTATTCCCTACATCGGGCAAGGGCCTACAAAGCGTCTGTAATGTAGAAACTGCGCCTGGTAGTGTATTATACAACCGAATCATGTCCAAAGTCGTTGTTAAGGTACAGAACATAGTAGTCTATCGATATATCGATGGTTTCATTGCTGTTACACTATTCCCTACATCGGGCAAGGGCCTACAAAGCGTCTGTAATGTAGAAACTGCGCCTGGTAGTGTATTATACAACCGAATCATGTCCAAAGTCGTTCTTAAGGTACAGAACATAGTAGTCTATCGATATATCGATGGTTTCATTGTTGTTACACTATTCTCCACATCGGGCAAGGGCCTACAAAGCGTCTGTAATGTAGAAACTGCGCTTGGTAGTGTTTGACACAACCCAAACATGTCCAAAGTCGTTCTTTAGGTACACAACATAGTAGTCTATCGATATATCGATGGTTTCATTGTTGTTACACTATTCTCCACATCGGGCAAGGGCCTACAAAGCGTCTGTAATGTAGAAACTGTGCCTGGTAGTGTATTACACAACCCAAACATGTCCAAAGTCGTTCTTTAGGTACACAACATAGTAGTCTATCGATATATCGATGGTTTCATTGTTGTTACACTATTCCCTACATCGGGCAAGGGCCTACAAAGCGTCTGTAATGTAGAAACTGCGCCTGGTAGTGTATTATACAACCGAATCATGTCCAAAGTCGTTCTTAAGGTACACAACATAGTAGTCTATCGATATATCGATGGTTTCATTGTTGTTACACTATTCCCTACATCGGGCAAGGGCCTACAAAGCGTCTGTAATGTAGAAACTGCGCTTGGTAGTGTTTGACACAACCCAAACATGTCCAAAGTCGTTCGTTAGGTACACAACATAGTAGTCTATCGATATATCGATGGTTTCATTGTTGTTACACTATTCCCTACATCGGGCAAGGGCCTACAAAGCGTCTGTAATGTAGAAACTGCGCTTGGTAGTGTTTGACACAACCCAAACATGTCCAAAGTCGTTCGTTAGGTACACAACATAGTAGTCTATCGATATATCGATGGTTTCATTGTTGTTACACTATTCTCCACATCGGGCAAGGGTCTACAAAGCGTCTGTAATGTAGAAACTGCGCCTGGTAGTGTATTACACAACCCAAACATGTCCAAAGTCGTTCTTTAGGTACACAACATAGTAGTCTATCGATATATCGATGGTTTCATTGTTGTTACACTATTCTCCACATCGGGCAAGGGCCTACAAAGCGTCTGTAATGTAGAAACTGCGCTTGGTAGTGTATTATACAACCCAATCATGTCCAAAGTCGTTCTTTAGGTACACAACATAGTAGTCTATCGATATATCGATGGTTTCATTGTTGTTACACTATTCCCTACATCGGGCAAGGGCCTACAAAGCGTCTGTAATGTAGAAACTGCGCTTGGTAGTGTATTATACAACACAATCATGTCCAAAGTCGTTCTTTAGGTACACAACATGGTAGTCTATCGATATATCGATGGTTTCATTGTTGTTACACTATTCTCCACATCGGGCAAGGGCCTACAAAGCGTCTGTAATGTAGAAACTGCGCCTGGTAGTGTATTATACAATCCAAACATGTCCAAAGTCGTTCTTTAGGTACACAACATAGTAGTCTATCGATATATCGATGGTTTCATTGTTGTTACACTATTCCCTACATCGGGCAAGGGCCTACAAAGCGTCTGTAATGTAGAAACTGCGCCTGGTAGTGTATTATACAACCGAATCATGTCCAAAGTCGTTCTTAAGGTACAGAACATAGTAGTCTATCGATATATCGATGGTTTCATTGTTGTTACACTATTCCCTACATCGGGCAAGGGCCTACAAAGCGTCTGTAATGTAGAAACTGCGCTTGGTAGTGTTTGACACAACCCAAACATGTCCAAAGTCGTTCTTAAGGTACACAACATAGTAGTCTATCGATATATCGATGGTTTCATTGTTGTTACACTATTCCCTACATCGGGCAAGGGCCTACAAAGCGTCTGTAATGTAGAAACTGCGCTTGTTAGTGTTTGACACAACCCAAACATGTCCAAAGTCGTTCTTTAGGTACACAACATAGTAGTCTATCGATATATCGATGGTTTCATTGTTGTTACACTATTCTCCACATCGGGCAAGGGCCTACAAAGCGTCTGTAATGTAGAAACTGCGCTTGGTAGTGTTTGACACAACCCAAACATGTCCAAAGTCGTTCTTTAGGTACACAACATAGTAGTCTATCGATATATCGATGGTTTCATTGTTGTTACACTATTCCCTACATCGGGCAAGGGCCTACAAAGCGTCTGTAATGTAGAAACTGCGCCTGGTAGTGTATTATACAACCGAATCATGTCCAAAGTCGTTCTTAAGGTACAGAACATAGTAGTCTATCGATATATCGATGGTTTCATTGTTGTTACACTATTCCCTACATCGGGCAAGGGCCTACAAAGCGTCTGTAATGTAGAAACTGCGCTTGGTAGTGTTTGACACAACCCAAACATGTCCAAAGTCGTTCGTTAGGTACACAACATAGTAGTCTATCGATATATCGATGGTTTCATTGTTGTTACACTATTCTCCACATCGGGCAAGGGCCTACAAAGCGTCTGTAATGTAGAAACTGCGCCTGGTAGTGTATTATACAACCGAATCATGTCCAAAGTCGTTCTTTAGGTACAGAACATAGTAGTCTATCGATATATCGATGGTTTCATTGTTGTTACACTATTCCCTACATCGGGCAAGGGCCTACAAAGCGTCTGTAATGTAGAAACTGCGCTTGGTAGTGTTTGACACAACCCAAACATGTCCAAAGTCGTTCTTTAGGTACACAACATAGTAGTCTATCGATATATCGATGGTTTCATTGTTGTTACACTATTCTCCACATCGGGCAAGGGCCTACAAAGCGTCTGTAATGTAGAAACTGCGCCTGGTAGTATATTACACAACCCAAACATGTCCAAAGTCGTTCTTTAGGTACAGAACATAGTAGTCTATCGATATATCGATGGTTTCATTGTTGTTACACTATTCTCCACATCGGGCAAGGGCCTACAAAGCGTCTGTAATGTAGAAACTGCGCTTGTTAGTGTTTGACACAACCCAAACATGTCCAAAGTCGTTCTTTAGGTACACAACATAGTAGTCTATCGATATATCGATGGTTTCATTGTTGTTACACTATTCCCTACATCGGGCAAGGGCCTACAAAGCGTCTGTAATGTAGAAACTGCGCCTGGTAGTGTATTATACAACCGAATCATGTCCAAAGTCGTTCTTAAGGTACAGAACATAGTAGTCTATCGATATATCGATGGTTTCATTGTTGTTACACTATTCCCTACATCGGGCAAGGGCCTACAAAGCGTCTGTAATGTAGAAACTGCGCTTGTTAGTGTTTGACACAACCCAAACATGTCCAAAGTCGTTCTTTAGGTACACAACATAGTAGTCTATCGATATATCGATGGTTTCATTGTTGTTACACTATTCTCCACATCGGGCAAGGGCCTACAAAGCGTCTGTAATGTAGAAACTGCGCTTGGTAGTGTTTGACACAACCCAAACATGTCCAAAGTCGTTCTTTAGGTACACAACATAGTAGTCTATCGATATATCGATGGTTTCATTGTTGTTACACTATTCTCCACATCGGGCAAGGGCCTACAAAGCGTCTGTAATGTAGAAACTGCGCCTGGTAGTGTATTACACAACCCAAACATGTCCAAAGTCGTTCTTTAGGTACACAACATAGTAGTCTATCGATATATCGATGGTTTCATTGTTGTTACACTATTCCCTACATCGGGCAAGGGCCTACAAAGCGTCTGTAATGTAGAAACTGCGCTTGTTAGTGTTTGACACAACCCAAACATGTCCAAAGTCGTTCTTTAGGTACACAACATAGTAGTCTATCGATGTATCGATGGTTTCATTGTTGTTACACTATTCCCTACATCGGGCAAGGGCCTACAAAGCGTCTGTAATGTAGAAACTGCGCCTGGTAGTGTATTATACAACCGAATCATGTCCAAAGTCGTTCTTAAGGTACAGAACATAGTAGTCTATCGATATATCGATGGTTTCATTGTTGTTACACTATTCTCCACATCGGGCAAGGGCCTACAAAGCGTCTGTAATGTAGAAACTGCGCTTGGTAGTGTTTGACACAACCCAAACATGTCCAAAGTCGTTCTTTAGGTACACAACATAGTAGTCTATCGATATATCGATGGTTTCATTGTTGTTACACTATTCTCCACATCGGGCAAGGGCCTACAAAGCGTCTGTAATGTAGAAACTGTGCCTGGTAGTGTATTACACAACCCAAACATGTCCAAAGTCGTTCTTTAGGTACACAACATAGTAGTCTATCGATATATCGATGGTTTCATTGTTGTTACACTATTCCCTACATCGGGCAAGGGCCTACAAAGCGTCTGTAATGTAGAAACTGCGCCTGGTAGTGTATTATACAACCGAATCATGTCCAAAGTCGTTCTTAAGGTACAGAACATAGTAGTCTATCGATATATCGATGGTTTCATTGTTGTTACACTATTCCCTACATCGGGCAAGGGCCTACAAAGCGTCTGTAATGTAGAAACTGCGCTTGGTAGTGTTTGACACAACCCAAACATGTCCAAAGTCGTTCGTTAGGTACACAACATAGTAGTCTATCGATATATCGATGGTTTCATTGTTGTTACACTATTCTCCACATCGGGCAAGGGCCTACAAAGCGTCTGTAATGTAGAAACTGCGCCTGGTAGTGTATTATACAACCGAATCATGTCCAAAGTCGTTCTTTAGGTACAGAACATAGTAGTCTATCGATATATCGATGGTTTCATTGTTGTTACACTATTCCCTACATCGGGCAAGGGCCTACAAAGCGTCTGTAATGTAGAAACTGCGCCTGGTAGTGTATTATACAACCGAATCATGTCCAAAGTCGTTCTTAAGGTACAGAACATAGTAGTCTATCGATATATCGATGGTTTCATTGTTGTTACACTATTCCCTACATCGGGCAAGGGCCTACAAAGCGTCTGTAATGTAGAAACTGCGCCTGGTAGTGTATTATACAACCGAATCATGTCCAAAGTCGTTCTTAAGGTACAGAACATAGTAGTCTATCGATATATCGATGGTTTCATTGTTGTTACACTATTCTCCACATCGGGCAAGGGCCTACAAAGCGTCTGTAATGTAGAAACTGCGCTTGGTAGTGTTTGACACAACCCAAACATGTCCAAAGTCGTTCTTTAGGTACACAACATAGTAGTCTATCGATATATCGATGGTTTCATTGTTGTTACACTATTCTCCACATCGGGCAAGGGCCTACAAAGCGTCTGTAATGTAGAAACTGTGCCTGGTAGTGTATTACACAACCCAAACATGTCCAAAGTCGTTCTTTAGGTACACAACATAGTAGTCTATCGATATATCGATGGTTTCATTGTTGTTACACTATTCCCTACATCGGGCAAGGGCCTACAAAGCGTCTGTAATGTAGAAACTGCGCCTGGTAGTGTATTATACAACCGAATCATGTCCAAAGTCGTTCTTTAGGTACAGAACATAGTAGTCTATCGATATATCGATGGTTTCATTGTTGTTACACTATTCCCTACATCGGGCAAGGGCCTACAAAGCGTCTGTAATGTAGAAACTGCGCTTGGTAGTGTTTGACACAACCCAAACATGTCCAAAGTCGTTCGTTAGGTACACAACATAGTAGTCTATCGATATATCGATGGTTTCATTGTTGTTACACTATTCTCCACATCGGGCAAGGGCCTACAAAGCGTCTGTAATGTAGAAACTGTGCCTGGTAGTGTATTACACAACCCAAACATGTCCAAAGTCGTTCTTTAGGTACACAACATAGTAGTCTATCGATATATCGATGGTTTCATTGTTGTTACACTATTCCCTACATCGGGCAAGGGCCTACAAAGCGTCTGTAATGTAGAAACTGCGCCTGGTAGTGTATTATACAACCGAATCATGTCCAAAGTCGTTCTTAAGGTACACAACATAGTAGTCTATCGATATATCGATGGTTTCATTGTTGTTACACTATTCCCTACATCGGGCAAGGGCCTACAAAGCGTCTGTAATGTAGAAACTGCGCCTGGTAGTGTATTATACAACCGAATCATGTCCAAAGTCGTTCTTAAGGTACAGAACATAGTAGTCTATCGATATATCGATGGTTTCATTGTTGTTACACTATTCTCCACATCGGGCAAGGGCCTACAAAGCGTCTGTAATGTAGAAACTGCGCTTGTTAGTGTTTGACACAACCCAAACATGTCCAAAGTCGTTCTTTAGGTACACAACATAGTAGTCTATCGATATATCGATGGTTTCATTGTTGTTACACTATTCCCTACATCGGGCAAGGGCCTACAAAGCGTCTGTAATGTAGAAACTGCGCCTGGTAGTGTATTATACAACCGAATCATGTCCAAAGTCGTTCTTAAGGTACAGAACATAGTAGTCTATCGATATATCGATGGTTTCATTGTTGTTACACTATTCCCTACATCGGGCAAGGGCCTACAAAGCGTCTGTAATGTAGAAACTGCGCTTGTTAGTGTTTGACACAACCCAAACATGTCCAAAGTCGTTCTTTAGGTACACAACATAGTAGTCTATCGATATATCGATGGTTTCATTGTTGTTACACTATTCTCCACATCGGGCAAGGGCCTACAAAGCGTCTGTAATGTAGAAACTGCGCTTGGTAGTGTTTGACACAACCCAAACATGTCCAAAGTCGTTCTTTAGGTACACAACATAGTAGTCTATCGATATATCGATGGTTTCATTGTTGTTACACTATTCTCCACATCGGGCAAGGGCCTACAAAGCGTCTGTAATGTAGAAACTGCGCCTGGTAGTGTATTACACAACCCAAACATGTCCAAAGTCGTTCTTTAGGTACACAACATAGTAGTCTATCGATATATCGATGGTTTCATTGTTGTTACACTATTCCCTACATCGGGCAAGGGCCTACAAAGCGTCTGTAATGTAGAAACTGCGCTTGTTAGTGTTTGACACAACCCAAACATGTCCAAAGTCGTTCTTTAGGTACACAACATAGTAGTCTATCGATGTATCGATGGTTTCATTGTTGTTACACTATTCCCTACATCGGGCAAGGGCCTACAAAGCGTCTGTAATGTAGAAACTGCGCCTGGTAGTGTATTATACAACCGAATCATGTCCAAAGTCGTTCTTAAGGTACAGAACATAGTAGTCTATCGATATATCGATGGTTTCATTGTTGTTACACTATTCTCCACATCGGGCAAGGGCCTACAAAGCGTCTGTAATGTAGAAACTGCGCTTGGTAGTGTTTGACACAACCCAAACATGTCCAAAGTCGTTCTTTAGGTACACAACATAGTAGTCTATCGATATATCGATGGTTTCATTGTTGTTACACTATTCTCCACATCGGGCAAGGGCCTACAAAGCGTCTGTAATGTAGAAACTGTGCCTGGTAGTGTATTACACAACCCAAACATGTCCAAAGTCGTTCTTTAGGTACACAACATAGTAGTCTATCGATATATCGATGGTTTCATTGTTGTTACACTATTCCCTACATCGGGCAAGGGCCTACAAAGCGTCTGTAATGTAGAAACTGCGCCTGGTAGTGTATTATACAACCGAATCATGTCCAAAGTCGTTCTTAAGGTACAGAACATAGTAGTCTATCGATATATCGATGGTTTCATTGTTGTTACACTATTCCCTACATCGGGCAAGGGCCTACAAAGCGTCTGTAATGTAGAAACTGCGCTTGGTAGTGTTTGACACAACCCAAACATGTCCAAAGTCGTTCGTTAGGTACACAACATAGTAGTCTATCGATATATCGATGGTTTCATTGTTGTTACACTATTCTCCACATCGGGCAAGGGCCTACAAAGCGTCTGTAATGTAGAAACTGCGCCTGGTAGTGTATTATACAACCGAATCATGTCCAAAGTCGTTCTTTAGGTACAGAACATAGTAGTCTATCGATATATCGATGGTTTCATTGTTGTTACACTATTCCCTACATCGGGCAAGGGCCTACAAAGCGTCTGTAATGTAGAAACTGCGCCTGGTAGTGTATTATACAACCGAATCATGTCCAAAGTCGTTCTTAAGGTACAGAACATAGTAGTCTATCGATATATCGATGGTTTCATTGTTGTTACACTATTCCCTACATCGGGCAAGGGCCTACAAAGCGTCTGTAATGTAGAAACTGCGCCTGGTAGTGTATTATACAACCGAATCATGTCCAAAGTCGTTCTTAAGGTACAGAACATAGTAGTCTATCGATATATCGATGGTTTCATTGTTGTTACACTATTCTCCACATCGGGCAAGGGCCTACAAAGCGTCTGTAATGTAGAAACTGCGCTTGGTAGTGTTTGACACAACCCAAACATGTCCAAAGTCGTTCTTTAGGTACACAACATAGTAGTCTATCGATATATCGATGGTTTCATTGTTGTTACACTATTCTCCACATCGGGCAAGGGCCTACAAAGCGTCTGTAATGTAGAAACTGTGCCTGGTAGTGTATTACACAACCCAAACATGTCCAAAGTCGTTCTTTAGGTACACAACATAGTAGTCTATCGATATATCGATGGTTTCATTGTTGTTACACTATTCCCTACATCGGGCAAGGGCCTACAAAGCGTCTGTAATGTAGAAACTGCGCCTGGTAGTGTATTATACAACCGAATCATGTCCAAAGTCGTTCTTTAGGTACAGAACATAGTAGTCTATCGATATATCGATGGTTTCATTGTTGTTACACTATTCCCTACATCGGGCAAGGGCCTACAAAGCGTCTGTAATGTAGAAACTGCGCTTGGTAGTGTTTGACACAACCCAAACATGTCCAAAGTCGTTCGTTAGGTACACAACATAGTAGTCTATCGATATATCGATGGTTTCATTGTTGTTACACTATTCTCCACATCGGGCAAGGGCCTACAAAGCGTCTGTAATGTAGAAACTGTGCCTGGTAGTGTATTACACAACCCAAACATGTCCAAAGTCGTTCTTTAGGTACACAACATAGTAGTCTATCGATATATCGATGGTTTCATTGTTGTTACACTATTCCCTACATCGGGCAAGGGCCTACAAAGCGTCTGTAATGTAGAAACTGCGCCTGGTAGTGTATTATACAACCGAATCATGTCCAAAGTCGTTCTTAAGGTACACAACATAGTAGTCTATCGATATATCGATGGTTTCATTGTTGTTACACTATTCCCTACATCGGGCAAGGGCCTACAAAGCGTCTGTAATGTAGAAACTGCGCCTGGTAGTGTATTATACAACCGAATCATGTCCAAAGTCGTTCTTAAGGTACAGAACATAGTAGTCTATCGATATATCGATGGTTTCATTGTTGTTACACTATTCTCCACATCGGGCAAGGGCCTACAAAGCGTCTGTAATGTAGAAACTGCGCTTGTTAGTGTTTGACACAACCCAAACATGTCCAAAGTCGTTCTTTAGGTACACAACATAGTAGTCTATCGATATATCGATGGTTTCATTGTTGTTACACTATTCTCCACATCGGGCAAGGGCCTACAAAGCGTCTGTAATGTAGAAACTGTGCCTGGTAGTGTATTACACAACCCAAACATGTCCAAAGTCGTTCTTTAGGTACACAACATAGTAGTCTATCGATATATCGATGGTTTCATTGTTGTTACACTATTCTCCACATCGGGCAAGGGCCTACAAAGCGTCTGTAATGTAGAAACTGCGCTTGGTAGTGTTTGACACAACCCAAACATGTCCAAAGTCGTTCTTTAGGTACACAACATAGTAGTCTATCGATATATCGATGGTTTCATTGTTGTTACACTATTCTCCACATCGGGCAAGGGCCTACAAAGCGTCTGTAATGTAGAAACTGCGCCTGGTAGTGTATTACACAACCCAAACATGTCCAAAGTCGTTCTTTAGGTACAGAACATAGTAGTCTATCGATATATCGATGGTTTCATTGTTGTTACACTATTCCCTACATCGGGCAAGGGCCTACAAAGCGTCTGTAATGTAGAAACTGCGCCTGGTAGTGTATTATACAACCGAATCATGTCCAAAGTCGTTCTTAAGGTACAGAACATAGTAGCCTATCGATATATCGATGGTTTCATTGTTGTTACACTATTCTCCACATCGGGCAAGGGCCTACAAAGCGTCTGTAATGTAGAAACTGCGCTTGTTAGTGTTTGACACAACCCAAACATGTCCAAAGTCGTTCTTAAGGTACAGAACATAGTAGTCTATCGATATATCGATGGTTTCATTGTTGTTACACTATTCCCTACATCGGGCAAGGGCCTACAAAGCGTCTGTAATGTAGAAACTGCGCCTGGTAGTGTATTATACAACCGAATCATGTCCAAAGTCGTTCTTAAGGTACAGAACATAGTAGTCTATCGATATATCGATGGTTTCATTGTTGTTACACTATTCTCCACATCGGGCAAGGGCCTACAAAGCGTCTGTAATGTAGAAACTGCGCCTGGTAGTGTATTATACAACCGAATCATGTCCAAAGTCGTTCTTAAGGTACAGAACATAGTAGTCTATCGATATATCGATGGTTTCATTGTTGTTACACTATTCCCTACATCGGGCAAGGGCCTACAAAGCGTCTGTAATGTAGAAACTGCGCCTGGTAGTGTATTATACAACCGAATCATGTCCAAAGTCGTTCTTAAGGTACAGAACATAGTAGTCTATCGATATATCGATGGTTTCATTGTTGTTACACTATTCCCTACATCGGGCAAGGGCCTACAAAGCGTCTGTAATGTAGAAACTGCGCCTGGTAGTGTATTATACAACCGAATCATGTCCAAAGTCGTTCTTAAGGTACAGAACATAGTAGTCTATCGATATATCGATGGTTTCATTGTTGTTACACTATTCTCCACATCGGGCAAGGGCCTACAAAGCGTCTGTAATGTAGAAACTGCGCTTGGTAGTGTTTGACACAACCCAAACATGTCCAAAGTCGTTCTTTAGGTACACAACATAGTAGTCTATCGATATATCGATGGTTTCATTGTTGTTACACTATTCTCCACATCGGGCAAGGGCCTACAAAGCGTCTGTAATGTAGAAACTGTGCCTGGTAGTGTATTACACAACCCAAACATGTCCAAAGTCGTTCTTTAGGTACACAACATAGTAGTCTATCGATATATCGATGGTTTCATTGTTGTTACACTATTCCCTACATCGGGCAAGGGCCTACAAAGCGTCTGTAATGTAGAAACTGCGCCTGGTAGTGTATTATACAACCGAATCATGTCCAAAGTCGTTCTTAAGGTACAGAACATAGTAGTCTATCGATATATCGATGGTTTCATTGTTGTTACACTATTCCCTACATCGGGCAAGGGCCTACAAAGCGTCTGTAATGTAGAAACTGCGCTTGGTAGTGTTTGACACAACCCAAACATGTCCAAAGTCGTTCGTTAGGTACACAACATAGTAGTCTATCGATATATCGATGGTTTCATTGTTGTTACACTATTCTCCACATCGGGCAAGGGTCTACAAAGCGTCTGTAATGTAGAAACTGCGCTTGGTAGTGTTTGACACAACCCAAACATGTCCAAAGTCGTTCTTTAGGTACACAACATAGTAGTCTATCGATATATCGATGGTTTCATTGTTGTTACACTATTCTCCACATCGGGCAAGGGCCTACAAAGCGTCTGTAATGTAGAAACTGCGCCTGGTCGTGTATTACACAACCCAAACATGTCCAAAGTCGTTCTTTAGGTACACAACATAGTAGTCTATCGATATATCGATGGTTTCATTGTTGTTACACTATTCTCCACATCGGGCAAGGGCCTACAAAGCGTCTGTAATGTAGAAACTGCGCTTGGTAGTGTATTATACAACCCAATCATGTCCAAAGTCGTTCTTTAGGTACACAACATAGTAGTCTATCGATATATCGATGGTTTCATTGTTGTTACACTATTCCCTACATCGGGCAAGGGCCTACAAAGCGTCTGTAATGTAGAAACTGCGCTTGGTAGTGTATTATACAACACAATCATGTCCAAAGTCGTTCTTTAGGTACACAACATGGTAGTCTATCGATATATCGATGGTTTCATTGTTGTTACACTATTCTCCACATCGGGCAAGGGCCTACAAAGCGTCTGTAATGTAGAAACTGCGCCTGGTAGTGTATTATACAATCCAAACATGTCCAAAGTCGTTCTTTAGGTACACAACATAGTAGTCTATCGATATATCGATGGTTTCATTGTTGTTACACTATTCCCTACATCGGGCAAGGGCCTACAAAGCGTCTGTAATGTAGAAACTGCGCCTGGTAGTGTATTATACAATCCAAACATGTCCAAAGTCGTTCTTTAGGTACAGAACATAGTAGTCTATCGATATATCGATGGTTTCATTGTTGTTACACTATTCCCTACATCGGGCAAGGGCCTACAAAGCGTCTGTAATGTAGAAACTGCGCTTGGTAGTGTTTGACACAACCCAAACATGTCCAAAGTCGTTCTTAAGGTACACAACATAGTAGTCTATCGATATATCGATGGTTTCATTGTTGTTACACTATTCTCCACATCGGGCAAGGGCCTACAAAGCGTCTGTAATGTAGAAACTGCGCTTGTTAGTGTTTGACACAACCCAAACATGTCCAAAGTCGTTCTTTAGGTACACAACATAGTAGTCTATCGATATATCGATGGTTTCATTGTTGTTACACTATTCTCCACATCGGGCAAGGGCCTACAAAGCGTCTGTAATGTAGAAACTGCGCTTGGTAGTGTTTGACACAACCCAAACATGTCCAAAGTCGTTCTTTAGGTACACAACATAGTAGTCTATCGATATATCGATGGTTTCATTGTTGTTACACTATTCCCTACATCGGGCAAGGGCCTACAAAGCGTCTGTAATGTAGAAACTGTGCCTGGTAGTGTATTATACAACCGAATCATGTCCAAAGTCGTTCTTAAGGTACACAACATAGTAGTCTATCGATATATCGATGGTTTCATTGTTGTTACACTATTCCCTACATCGGGCAAGGGCCTACAAAGCGTCTGTAATGTAGAAACTGCGCTTGGTAGTGTTTGACACAACCCAAACATGTCCAAAGTCGTTCGTTAGGTACACAACATAGTAGTCTATCGATATATCGATGGTTTCATTGTTGTTACACTATTCTCCACATCGGGCAAGGGCCTACAAAGCGTCTGTAATGTAGAAACTGCGCCTGGTAGTGTATTATACAACCGAATCATGTCCAAAGTCGTTCTTTAGGTACAGAACATAGTAGTCTATCGATATATCGATGGTTTCATTGTTGTTACACTATTCCCTACATCGGGCAAGGGCCTACAAAGCGTCTGTAATGTAGAAACTGCGCTTGGTAGTGTTTGACACAACCCAAACATGTCCAAAGTCGTTCTTTAGGTACACAACATAGTAGTCTATCGATATATCGATGGTTTCATTGTTGTTACACTATTCTCCACATCGGGCAAGGGCCTACAAAGCGTCTGTAATGTAGAAACTGCGCCTGGTAGTGTATTACACAACCCAAACATGTCCAAAGTCGTTCTTTAGGTACAGAACATAGTAGTCTATCGATATATCGATGGTTTCATTGTTGTTACACTATTCTCCACATCGGGCAAGGGCCTACAAAGCGTCTGTAATGTAGAAACTGCGCTTGTTAGTGTTTGACACAACCCAAACATGTCCAAAGTCGTTCTTTAGGTACACAACATAGTAGTCTATCGATATATCGATGGTTTCATTGTTGTTACACTATTCCCTACATCGGGCAAGGGCCTACAAAGCGTCTGTAATGTAGAAACTGCGCCTGGTAGTGTATTATACAACCGAATCATGTCCAAAGTCGTTCTTAAGGTACAGAACATAGTAGTCTATCGATATATCGATGGTTTCATTGTTGTTACACTATTCCCTACATCGGGCAAGGGCCTACAAAGCGTCTGTAATGTAGAAACTGCGCTTGTTAGTGTTTGACACAACCCAAACATGTCCAAAGTCGTTCTTTAGGTACACAACATAGTAGTCTATCGATATATCGATGGTTTCATTGTTGTTACACTATTCTCCACATCGGGCAAGGGCCTACAAAGCGTCTGTAATGTAGAAACTGCGCTTGGTAGTGTTTGACACAACCCAAACATGTCCAAAGTCGTTCTTTAGGTACACAACATAGTAGTCTATCGATATATCGATGGTTTCATTGTTGTTACACTATTCTCCACATCGGGCAAGGGCCTACAAAGCGTCTGTAATGTAGAAACTGCGCCTGGTAGTGTATTACACAACCCAAACATGTCCAAAGTCGTTCTTTAGGTACACAACATAGTAGTCTATCGATATATCGATGGTTTCATTGTTGTTACACTATTCCCTACATCGGGCAAGGGCCTACAAAGCGTCTGTAATGTAGAAACTGCGCCTGGTAGTGTATTATACAACCGAATCATGTCCAAAGTCGTTCTTAAGGTACAGAACATAGTAGTCTATCGATATATCGATGGTTTCATTGTTGTTACACTATTCCCTACATCGGGCAAGGGCCTACAAAGCGTCTGTAATGTAGAAACTGCGCTTGGTAGTGTTTGACACAACCCAAACATGTCCAAAGTCGTTCGTTAGGTACACAACATAGTAGTCTATCGATATATCGATGGTTTCATTGTTGTTACACTATTCTCCACATCGGGCAAGGGCCTACAAAGCGTCTGTAATGTAGAAACAGCGCCTGGTAGTGTATTATACAACCGAATCATGTCCAAAGTCGTTCTTAAGGTACAGAACATAGTAGTCTATCGATATATCGATGGTTTCATTGTTGTTACACTATTCTCCACATCGGGCAAGGGCCTACAAAGCGTCTGTAATGTAGAAACTGCGCTTGGTAGTGTTTGACACAACCCAAACATGTCCAAAGTCGTTCTTTAGGTACACAACATAGTAGTCTATCGATATATCGATGGTTTCATTGTTGTTACACTATTCTCCACATCGGGCAAGGGCCTACAAAGCGTCTGTAATGTAGAAACTGTGCCTGGTAGTGTATTACACAACCCAAACATGTCCAAAGTCGTTCTTTAGGTACACAACATAGTAGTCTATCGATATATCGATGGTTTCATTGTTGTTACACTATTCCCTACATCGGGCAAGGGCCTACAAAGCGTCTGTAATGTAGAAACTGCGCCTGGTAGTGTATTATACAACCGAATCATGTCCAAAGTCGTTCTTAAGGTACAGAACATAGTAGTCTATCGATATATCGATGGTTTCATTGTTGTTACACTATTCCCTACATCGGGCAAGGGCCTACAAAGCGTCTGTAATGTAGAAACTGCGCTTGGTAGTGTTTGACACAACCCAAACATGTCCAAAGTCGTTCGTTAGGTACACAACATAGTAGTCTATCGATATATCGATGGTTTCATTGTTGTTACACTATTCTCCACATCGGGCAAGGGCCTACAAAGCGTCTGTAATGTAGAAACTGCGCCTGGTAGTGTATTATACAACCGAATCATGTCCAAAGTCGTTCTTAAGGTACAGAACATAGTAGTCTATCGATATATCGATGGTTTCATTGTTGTTACACTATTCCCTACATCGGGCAAGGGCCTACAAAGCGTCTGTAATGTAGAAACTGCGCCTGGTAGTGTATTATACAACCGAATCATGTCCAAAGTCGTTCTTAAGGTACAGAACATAGTAGTCTATCGATATATCGATGGTTTCATTGTTGTTACACTATTCCCTACATCGGGCAAGGGCCTACAAAGCGTCTGTAATGTAGAAACTGCGCCTGGTAGTGTATTATACAACCGAATCATGTCCAAAGTCGTTCTTAAGGTACAGAACATAGTAGTCTATCGATATATCGATGGTTTCATTGTTGTTACACTATTCTCCACATCGGGCAAGGGCCTACAAAGCGTCTGTAATGTAGAAACTGCGCTTGGTAGTGTTTGACACAACCCAAACATGTCCAAAGTCGTTCTTTAGGTACACAACATAGTAGTCTATCGATATATCGATGGTTTCATTGTTGTTACACTATTCTCCACATCGGGCAAGGGCCTACAAAGCGTCTGTAATGTAGAAACTGTGCCTGGTAGTGTATTACACAACCCAAACATGTCCAAAGTCGTTCTTTAGGTACACAACATAGTAGTCTATCGATATATCGATGGTTTCATTGTTGTTACACTATTCCCTACATCGGGCAAGGGCCTACAAAGCGTCTGTAATGTAGAAACTGCGCCTGGTAGTGTATTATACAACCGAATCATGTCCAAAGTCGTTCTTAAGGTACAGAACATAGTAGTCTATCGATATATCGATGGTTTCATTGTTGTTACACTATTCCCTACATCGGGCAAGGGCCTACAAAGCGTCTGTAATGTAGAAACTGCGCTTGGTAGTGTTTGACACAACCCAAACATGTCCAAAGTCGTTCGTTAGGTACACAACATAGTAGTCTATCGATATATCGATGGTTTCATTGTTGTTACACTATTCTCCACATCGGGCAAGGGTCTACAAAGCGTCTGTAATGTAGAAACTGCGCTTGGTAGTGTTTGACACAACCCAAACATGTCCAAAGTCGTTCTTTAGGTACACAACATAGTAGTCTATCGATATATCGATGGTTTCATTGTTGTTACACTATTCTCCACATCGGGCAAGGGCCTACAAAGCGTCTGTAATGTAGAAACTGCGCCTGGTAGTGTATTACACAACCCAAACATGTCCAAAGTCGTTCTTTAGGTACACAACATAGTAGTCTATCGATATATCGATGGTTTCATTGTTGTTACACTATTCTCCACATCGGGCAAGGGCCTACAAAGCGTCTGTAATGTAGAAACTGCGCTTGGTAGTGTATTATACAACCCAATCATGTCCAAAGTCGTTCTTTAGGTACACAACATAGTAGTCTATCGATATATCGATGGTTTCATTGTTGTTACACTATTCCCTACATCGGGCAAGGGCCTACAAAGCGTCTGTAATGTAGAAACTGCGCTTGGTAGTGTATTATACAACACAATCATGTCCAAAGTCGTTCTTTAGGTACACAACATGGTAGTCTATCGATATATCGATGGTTTCATTGTTGTTACACTATTCTCCACATCGGGCAAGGGCCTACAAAGCGTCTGTAATGTAGAAACTGCGCCTGGTAGTGTATTATACAATCCAAACATGTCCAAAGTCGTTCTTTAGGTACACAACATAGTAGTCTATCGATATATCGATGGTTTCATTGTTGTTACACTATTCCCTACATCGGGCAAGGGCCTACAAAGCGTCTGTAATGTAGAAACTGCGCCTGGTAGTGTATTATACAACCGAATCATGTCCAAAGTCGTTCTTAAGGTACAGAACATAGTAGTCTATCGATATATCGATGGTTTCATTGTTGTTACACTATTCCCTACATCGGGCAAGGGCCTACAAAGCGTCTGTAATGTAGAAACTGCGCTTGGTAGTGTTTGACACAACCCAAACATGTCCAAAGTCGTTCTTAAGGTACACAACATAGTAGTCTATCGATATATCGATGGTTTCATTGTTGTTACACTATTCTCCACATCGGGCAAGGGCCTACAAAGCGTCTGTAATGTAGAAACTGCGCCTGGTAGTGTATTATACAACCGAATCATGTCCAAAGTCGTTCTTAAGGTACACAACATAGTAGTCTATCGATATATCGATGGTTTCATTGTTGTTACACTATTCCCTACATCGGGCAAGGGCCTACAAAGCGTCTGTAATGTAGAAACTGCGCTTGTTAGTGTTTGACACAACCCAAACATGTCCAAAGTCGTTCTTTAGGTACACAACATAGTAGTCTATCGATATATCGATGGTTTCATTGTTGTTACACTATTCTCCACATCGGGCAAGGGCCTACAAAGCGTCTGTAATGTAGAAACTGCGCTTGGTAGTGTTTGACACAACCCAAACATGTCCAAAGTCGTTCTTTAGGTACACAACATAGTAGTCTATCGATATATCGATGGTTTCATTGTTGTTACACTATTCCCTACATCGGGCAAGGGCCTACAAAGCGTCTGTAATGTAGAAACTGCGCCTGGTAGTGTATTATACAACCGAATCATGTCCAAAGTCGTTCTTAAGGTACAGAACATAGTAGTCTATCGATATATCGATGGTTTCATTGTTGTTACACTATTCCCTACATCGGGCAAGGGCCTACAAAGCGTCTGTAATGTAGAAACTGCGCTTGGTAGTGTTTGACACAACCCAAACATGTCCAAAGTCGTTCGTTAGGTACACAACATAGTAGTCTATCGATATATCGATGGTTTCATTGTTGTTACACTATTCTCCACATCGGGCAAGGGTCTACAAAGCGTCTGTAATGTAGAAACTGCGCTTGGTAGTGTTTGACACAACCCAAACATGTCCAAAGTCGTTCTTTAGGTACACAACATAGTAGTCTATCGATATATCGATGGTTTCATTGTTGTTACACTATTCTCCACATCGGGCAAGGGCCTACAAAGCGTCTGTAATGTAGAAACTGCGCCTGGTAGTGTATTACACAACCCAAACATGTCCAAAGTCGTTCTTTAGGTACACAACATAGTAGTCTATCGATATATCGATGGTTTCATTGTTGTTACACTATTCTCCACATCGGGCAAGGGCCTACAAAGCGTCTGTAATGTAGAAACTGCGCTTGGTAGTGTATTATACAACCCAATCATGTCCAAAGTCGTTCTTTAGGTACACAACATAGTAGTCTATCGATATATCGATGGTTTCATTGTTGTTACACTATTCCCTACATCGGGCAAGGGCCTACAAAGCGTCTGTAATGTAGAAACTGCGCTTGGTAGTGTATTATACAACACAATCATGTCCAAAGTCGTTCTTTAGGTACACAACATGGTAGTCTATCGATATATCGATGGTTTCATTGTTGTTACACTATTCTCCACATCGGGCAAGGGCCTACAAAGCGTCTGTAATGTAGAAACTGCGCCTGGTAGTGTATTATACAATCCAAACATGTCCAAAGTCGTTCTTTAGGTACACAACATAGTAGTCTATCGATATATCGATGGTTTCATTGTTGTTACACTATTCCCTACATCGGGCAAGGGCCTACAAAGCGTCTGTAATGTAGAAACTGCGCCTGGTAGTGTATTATACAACCGAATCATGTCCAAAGTCGTTCTTAAGGTACAGAACATAGTAGTCTATCGATATATCGATGGTTTCATTGTTGTTACACTATTCCCTACATCGGGCAAGGGCCTACAAAGCGTCTGTAATGTAGAAACTGCGCTTGGTAGTGTTTGACACAACCCAAACATGTCCAAAGTCGTTCTTAAGGTACACAACATAGTAGTCTATCGATATATCGATGGTTTCATTGTTGTTACACTATTCTCCACATCGGGCAAGGGCCTACAAAGCGTCTGTAATGTAGAAACTGCGCCTGGTAGTGTATTATACAACCGAATCATGTCCAAAGTCGTTCTTAAGGTACACAACATAGTAGTCTATCGATATATCGATGGTTTCATTGTTGTTACACTATTCCCTACATCGGGCAAGGGCCTACAAAGCGTCTGTAATGTAGAAACTGCGCTTGTTAGTGTTTGACACAACCCAAACATGTCCAAAGTCGTTCTTTAGGTACACAACATAGTAGTCTATCGATATATCGATGGTTTCATTGTTGTTACACTATTCTCCACATCGGGCAAGGGCCTACAAAGCGTCTGTAATGTAGAAACTGCGCTTGGTAGTGTTTGACACAACCCAAACATGTCCAAAGTCGTTCTTTAGGTACACAACATAGTAGTCTATCGATATATCGATGGTTTCATTGTTGTTACACTATTCCCTACATCGGGCAAGGGCCTACAAAGCGTCTGTAATGTAGAAACTGCGCCTGGTAGTGTATTATACAACCGAATCATGTCCAAAGTCGTTCTTAAGGTACAGAACATAGTAGTCTATCGATATATCGATGGTTTCATTGTTGTTACACTATTCCCTACATCGGGCAAGGGCCTACAAAGCGTCTGTAATGTAGAAACTGCGCTTGGTAGTGTTTGACACAACCCAAACATGTCCAAAGTCGTTCGTTAGGTACACAACATAGTAGTCTATCGATATATCGATGGTTTCATTGTTGTTACACTATTCTCCACATCGGGCAAGGGCCTACAAAGCGTCTGTAATGTAGAAACTGCGCCTGGTAGTGTATTATACAACCGAATCATGTCCAAAGTCGTTCTTAAGGTACAGAACATAGTAGTCTATCGATATATCGATGGTTTCATTGTTGTTACACTATTCCCTACATCGGGCAAGGGCCTACAAAGCGTCTGTAATGTAGAAACTGCGCTTGGTAGTGTTTGACACAACCCAAACATGTCCAAAGTCGTTCGTTAGGTACACAACATAGTAGTCTATCGATATATCGATGGTTTCATTGTTGTTACACTATTCTCCACATCGGGCAAGGGCCTACAAAGCGTCTGTAATGTAGAAACTGCGCCTGGTAGTGTATTATACAACCGAATCATGTCCAAAGTCGTTCTTAAGGTACAGAACATAGTAGTCTATCGATATATCGATGGTTTCATTGTTGTTACACTATTCCCTACATCGGGCAAGGGCCTACAAAGCGTCTGTAATGTAGAAACTGCGCCTGGTAGTGTATTATACAACCGAATCATGTCCAAAGTCGTTCTTAAGGTACAGAACATAGTAGTCTATCGATATATCGATGGTTTCATTGTTGTTACACTATTCCCTACATCGGGCAAGGGCCTACAAAGCGTCTGTAATGTAGAAACTGCGCCTGGTAGTGTATTATACAACCGAATCATGTCCAAAGTCGTTCTTAAGGTACAGAACATAGTAGTCTATCGATATATCGATGGTTTCATTGTTGTTACACTATTCTCCACATCGGGCAAGGGCCTACAAAGCGTCTGTAATGTAGAAACTGCGCTTGGTAGTGTTTGACACAACCCAAACATGTCCAAAGTCGTTCTTTAGGTACACAACATAGTAGTCTATCGATATATCGATGGTTTCATTGTTGTTACACTATTCTCCACATCGGGCAAGGGCCTACAAAGCGTCTGTAATGTAGAAACTGTGCCTGGTAGTGTATTACACAACCCAAACATGTCCAAAGTCGTTCTTTAGGTACACAACATAGTAGTCTATCGATATATCGATGGTTTCATTGTTGTTACACTATTCCCTACATCGGGCAAGGGCCTACAAAGCGTCTGTAATGTAGAAACTGCGCCTGGTAGTGTATTATACAACCGAATCATGTCCAAAGTCGTTCTTAAGGTACAGAACATAGTAGTCTATCGATATATCGATGGTTTCATTGTTGTTACACTATTCCCTACATCGGGCAAGGGCCTACAAAGCGTCTGTAATGTAGAAACTGCGCTTGGTAGTGTTTGACACAACCCAAACATGTCCAAAGTCGTTCGTTAGGTACACAACATAGTAGTCTATCGATATATCGATGGTTTCATTGTTGTTACACTATTCTCCACATCGGGCAAGGGTCTACAAAGCGTCTGTAATGTAGAAACTGCGCTTGGTAGTGTTTGACACAACCCAAACATGTCCAAAGTCGTTCTTTAGGTACACAACATAGTAGTCTATCGATATATCGATGGTTTCATTGTTGTTACACTATTCTCCACATCGGGCAAGGGCCTACAAAGCGTCTGTAATGTAGAAACTGCGCTTGGTAGTGTATTATACAACCCAATCATGTCCAAAGTCGTTCTTTAGGTACACAACATAGTAGTCTATCGATATATCGATGGTTTCATTGTTGTTACACTATTCCCTACATCGGGCAAGGGCCTACAAAGCGTCTGTAATGTAGAAACTGCGCTTGGTAGTGTATTATACAACACAATCATGTCCAAAGTCGTTCTTTAGGTACACAACATGGTAGTCTATCGATATATCGATGGTTTCATTGTTGTTACACTATTCTCCACATCGGGCAAGGGCCTACAAAGCGTCTGTAATGTAGAAACTGCGCCTGGTAGTGTATTATACAATCCAAACATGTCCAAAGTCGTTCTTTAGGTACACAACATAGTAGTCTATCGATATATCGATGGTTTCATTGTTGTTACACTATTCCCTACATCGGGCAAGGGCCTACAAAGCGTCTGTAATGTAGAAACTGCGCCTGGTAGTGTATTATACAACCGAATCATGTCCAAAGTCGTTCTTAAGGTACAGAACATAGTAGTCTATCGATATATCGATGGTTTCATTGTTGTTACACTATTCCCTACATCGGGCAAGGGCCTACAAAGCGTCTGTAATGTAGAAACTGCGCCTGGTAGTGTTTGACACAACCCAAACATGTCCAAAGTCGTTCTTAAGGTACACAACATAGTAGTCTATCGATATATCGATGGTTTCATTGTTGTTACACTATTCTCCACATCGGGCAAGGGCCTACAAAGCGTCTGTAATGTAGAAACTGCGCTTGGTAGTGTTTGACACAACCCAAACATGTCCAAAGTCGTTCTTTAGGTACACAACATAGTAGTCTATCGATATATCGATGGTTTCATTGTTGTTACACTATTCTCCACATCGGGCAAGGGCCTACAAAGCGTCTGTAATGTAGAAACTGCGCTTGGTAGTGTTTGACACAACCCAAACATGTCCAAAGTCGTTCTTTAGGTACACAACATAGTAGTCTATCGATATATCGATGGTTTCATTGTTGTTACACTATTCCCTACATCGGGCAAGGGCCTACAAAGCGTCTGTAATGTAGAAACTGCGCCTGGTAGTGTATTATACAACCGAATCATGTCCAAAGTCGTTCTTAAGGTACAGAACATAGTAGTCTATCGATATATCGATGGTTTCATTGTTGTTACACTATTCCCTACATCGGGCAAGGGCCTACAAAGCGTCTGTAATGTAGAAACTGCGCTTGGTAGTGTTTGACACAACCCAAACATGTCCAAAGTCGTTCGTTAGGTACACAACATAGTAGTCTATCGATATATCGATGGTTTCATTGTTGTTACACTATTCTCCACATCGGGCAAGGGCCTACAAAGCGTCTGTAATGTAGAAACTGCGCCTGGTAGTGTATTATACAACCGAATCATGTCCAAAGTCGTTCTTTAGGTACAGAACATAGTAGTCTATCGATATATCGATGGTTTCATTGTTGTTACACTATTCCCTACATCGGGCAAGGGCCTACAAAGCGTCTGTAATGTAGAAACTGCGCTTGGTAGTGTTTGACACAACCCAAACATGTCCAAAGTCGTTCTTTAGGTACACAACATAGTAGTCTATCGATATATCGATGGTTTCATTGTTGTTACACTATTCTCCACATCGGGCAAGGGCCTACAAAGCGTCTGTAATGTAGAAACTGCGCTTGGTAGTGTTTGACACAACCCAAACATGTCCAAAGTCGTTCTTTAGGTACACAACATAGTAGTCTATCGATATATCGATGGTTTCATTGTTGTTACACTATTCTCCACATCGGGCAAGGGCCTACAAAGCGTCTGTAATGTAGAAACTGCGCCTGGTAGTGTATTACACAACCCAAACATGTCCAAAGTCGTTCTTTAGGTACACAACATAGTAGTCTATCGATATATCGATGGTTTCATTGTTGTTACACTATTCCCTACATCGGGCAAGGGCCTACAAAGCGTCTGTAATGTAGAAACTGCGCCTGGTAGTGTATTATACAACCGAATCATGTCCAAAGTCGTTCTTAAGGTACAGAACATAGTAGTCTATCGATATATCGATGGTTTCATTGTTGTTACACTATTCCCTACATCGGGCAAGGGCCTACAAAGCGTCTGTAATGTAGAAACTGCGCTTGGTAGTGTTTGACACAACCCAAACATGTCCAAAGTCGTTCTTTAGGTACACAACATAGTAGTCTATCGATATATCGATGGTTTCATTGTTGTTACACTATTCTCCACATCGGGCAAGGGCCTACAAAGCGTCTGTAATGTAGAAACTGCGCCTGGTAGTGTATTACACAACCCAAACATGTCCAAAGTCGTTCTTTAGGTACACAACATAGTAGTCTATCGATATATCGATGGTTTCATTGTTGTTACACTATTCCCTACATCGGGCAAGGGCCTACAAAGCGTCTGTAATGTAGAAACTGCGCCTGGTAGTGTATTATACAACCGAATCATGTCCAAAGTCGTTCTTAAGGTACAGAACATAGTAGTCTATCGATATATCGATGGTTTCATTGTTGTTACACTATTCCCTACATCGGGCAAGGGCCTACAAAGCGTCTGTAATGTAGAAACTGCGCTTGGTAGTGTTTGACACAACCCAAACATGTCCAAAGTCGTTCGTTAGGTACACAACATAGTAGTCTATCGATATATCGATGGTTTCATTGTTGTTACACTATTCTCCACATCGGGCAAGGGCCTACAAAGCGTCTGTAATGTAGAAACAGCGCCTGGTAGTGTATTATACAACCGAATCATGTCCAAAGTCGTTCTTAAGGTACAGAACATAGTAGTCTATCGATATATCGATGGTTTCATTGTTGTTACACTATTCCCTACATCGGGCAAGGGCCTACAAAGCGTCTGTAATGTAGAAACTGCGCTTGGTAGTGTTTGACACAACCCAAACATGTCCAAAGTCGTTCTTTAGGTACACAACATAGTAGTCTATCGATATATCGATGGTTTCATTGTTGTTACACTATTCTCCACATCGGGCAAGGGCCTACAAAGCGTCTGTAATGTAGAAACTGTGCCTGGTAGTGTATTACACAACCCAAACATGTCCAAAGTCGTTCTTTAGGTACACAACATAGTAGTCTATCGATATATCGATGGTTTCATTGTTGTTACACTATTCCCTACATCGGGCAAGGGCCTACAAAGCGTCTGTAATGTAGAAACTGCGCCTGGTAGTGTATTATACAACCGAATCATGTCCAAAGTCGTTCTTAAGGTACAGAACATAGTAGTCTATCGATATATCGATGGTTTCATTGTTGTTACACTATTCCCTACATCGGGCAAGGGCCTACAAAGCGTCTGTAATGTAGAAACTGCGCTTGGTAGTGTTTGACACAACCCAAACATGTCCAAAGTCGTTCGTTAGGTACACAACATAGTAGTCTATCGATATATCGATGGTTTCATTGTTGTTACACTATTCTCCACATCGGGCAAGGGCCTACAAAGCGTCTGTAATGTAGAAACTGCGCCTGGTAGTGTATTATACAACCGAATCATGTCCAAAGTCGTTCTTAAGGTACAGAACATAGTAGTCTATCGATATATCGATGGTTTCATTGTTGTTACACTATTCCCTACATCGGGCAAGGGCCTACAAAGCGTCTGTAATGTAGAAACTGCGCCTGGTAGTGTATTATACAACCGAATCATGTCCAAAGTCGTTCTTAAGGTACAGAACATAGTAGTCTATCGATATATCGATGGTTTCATTGTTGTTACACTATTCCCTACATCGGGCAAGGGCCTACAAAGCGTCTGTAATGTAGAAACTGCGCCTGGTAGTGTATTATACAACCGAATCATGTCCAAAGTCGTTCTTAAGGTACAGAACATAGTAGTCTATCGATATATCGATGGTTTCATTGTTGTTACACTATTCTCCACATCGGGCAAGGGCCTACAAAGCGTCTGTAATGTAGAAACTGCGCTTGGTAGTGTTTGACACAACCCAAACATGTCCAAAGTCGTTCTTTAGGTACACAACATAGTAGTCTATCGATATATCGATGGTTTCATTGTTGTTACACTATTCTCCACATCGGGCAAGGGCCTACAAAGCGTCTGTAATGTAGAAACTGTGCCTGGTAGTGTATTACACAACCCAAACATGTCCAAAGTCGTTCTTTAGGTACACAACATAGTAGTCTATCGATATATCGATGGTTTCATTGTTGTTACACTATTCCCTACATCGGGCAAGGGCCTACAAAGCGTCTGTAATGTAGAAACTGCGCCTGGTAGTGTATTATACAACCGAATCATGTCCAAAGTCGTTCTTAAGGTACAGAACATAGTAGTCTATCGATATATCGATGGTTTCATTGTTGTTACACTATTCCCTACATCGGGCAAGGGCCTACAAAGCGTCTGTAATGTAGAAACTGCGCTTGGTAGTGTTTGACACAACCCAAACATGTCCAAAGTCGTTCGTTAGGTACACAACATAGTAGTCTATCGATATATCGATGGTTTCATTGTTGTTACACTATTCTCCACATCGGGCAAGGGTCTACAAAGCGTCTGTAATGTAGAAACTGCGCTTGGTAGTGTTTGACACAACCCAAACATGTCCAAAGTCGTTCTTTAGGTACACAACATAGTAGTCTATCGATATATCGATGGTTTCATTGTTGTTACACTATTCTCCACATCGGGCAAGGGCCTACAAAGCGTCTGTAATGTAGAAACTGCGCCTGGTAGTGTATTACACAACCCAAACATGTCCAAAGTCGTTCTTTAGGTACACAACATAGTAGTCTATCGATATATCGATGGTTTCATTGTTGTTACACTATTCTCCACATCGGGCAAGGGCCTACAAAGCGTCTGTAATGTAGAAACTGCGCTTGGTAGTGTATTATACAACCCAATCATGTCCAAAGTCGTTCTTTAGGTACACAACATAGTAGTCTATCGATATATCGATGGTTTCATTGTTGTTACACTATTCCCTACATCGGGCAAGGGCCTACAAAGCGTCTGTAATGTAGAAACTGCGCTTGGTAGTGTATTATACAACACAATCATGTCCAAAGTCGTTCTTTAGGTACACAACATGGTAGTCTATCGATATATCGATGGTTTCATTGTTGTTACACTATTCTCCACATCGGGCAAGGGCCTACAAAGCGTCTGTAATGTAGAAACTGCGCCTGGTAGTGTATTACACAACCCAAACATGTCCAAAGTCGTTCTTTAGGTACACAACATAGTAGTCTATCGATATATCGATGGTTTCATTGTTGTTACACTATTCCCTACATCGGGCAAGGGCCTACAAAGCGTCTGTAATGTAGAAACTGCGCCTGGTAGTGTATTATACAACCGAATCATGTCCAAAGTCGTTCTTAAGGTACAGAACATAGTAGTCTATCGATATATCGATGGTTTCATTGTTGTTACACTATTCCCTACATCGGGCAAGGGCCTACAAAGCGTCTGTAATGTAGAAACTGCGCCTGGTAGTGTATTATACAACCGAATCATGTCCAAAGTCGTTCTTAAGGTACAGAACATAGTAGTCTATCGATATATCGATGGTTTCATTGTTGTTACACTATTCCCTACATCGGGCAAGGGCCTACAAAGCGTCTGTAATGTAGAAACTGCGCCTGGTAGTGTATTATACAACCGAATCATGTCCAAAGTCGTTCTTAAGGTACAGAACATAGTAGTCTATCGATATATCGATGGTTTCATTGTTGTTACACTATTCTCCACATCGGGCAAGGGCCTACAAAGCGTCTGTAATGTAGAAACTGCGCTTGTTAGTGTTTGACACAACCCAAACATGTCCAAAGTCGTTCTTTAGGTACACAACATAGTAGTCTATCGATATATCGATGGTTTCATTGTTGTTACACTATTCTCCACATCGGGCAAGGGCCTACAAAGCGTCTGTAATGTAGAAACTGTGCCTGGTAGTGTATTACACAACCCAAACATGTCCAAAGTCGTTCTTTAGGTACACAACATAGTAGTCTATCGATATATCGATGGTTTCATTGTTGTTACACTATTCCCTACATCGGGCAAGGGCCTACAAAGCGTCTGTAATGTAGAAACTGCGCCTGGTAGTGTATTATACAACCGAATCATGTCCAAAGTCGTTCTTAAGGTACAGAACATAGTAGTCTATCGATATATCGATGGTTTCATTGTTGTTACACTATTCCCTACATCGGGCAAGGGCCTACAAAGCGTCTGTAATGTAGAAACTGCGCTTGGTAGTGTTTGACACAACCCAAACATGTCCAAAGTCGTTCGTTAGGTACACAACATAGTAGTCTATCGATATATCGATGGTTTCATTGTTGTTACACTATTCTCCACATCGGGCAAGGGTCTACAAAGCGTCTGTAATGTAGAAACTGCGCTTGGTAGTGTTTGACACAACCCAAACATGTCCAAAGTCGTTCTTTAGGTACACAACATAGTAGTCTATCGATATATCGATGGTTTCATTGTTGTTACACTATTCTCCACATCGGGCAAGGGCCTACAAAGCGTCTGTAATGTAGAAACTGCGCCTGGTAGTGTATTACACAACCCAAACATGTCCAAAGTCGTTCTTTAGGTACACAACATAGTAGTCTATCGATATATCGATGGTTTCATTGTTGTTACACTATTCTCCACATCGGGCAAGGGCCTACAAAGCGTCTGTAATGTAGAAACTGCGCTTGGTAGTGTATTATACAACCCAATCATGTCCAAAGTCGTTCTTTAGGTACACAACATAGTAGTCTATCGATATATCGATGGTTTCATTGTTGTTACACTATTCCCTACATCGGGCAAGGGCCTACAAAGCGTCTGTAATGTAGAAACTGCGCTTGGTAGTGTATTATACAACACAATCATGTCCAAAGTCGTTCTTTAGGTACACAACATGGTAGTCTATCGATATATCGATGGTTTCATTGTTGTTACACTATTCTCCACATCGGGCAAGGGCCTACAAAGCGTCTGTAATGTAGAAACTGCGCCTGGTAGTGTATTATACAATCCAAACATGTCCAAAGTCGTTCTTTAGGTACACAACATAGTAGTCTATCGATATATCGATGGTTTCATTGTTGTTACACTATTCCCTACATCGGGCAAGGGCCTACAAAGCGTCTGTAATGTAGAAACTGCGCCTGGTAGTGTATTATACAACCGAATCATGTCCAAAGTCGTTCTTAAGGTACAGAACATAGTAGTCTATCGATATATCGATGGTTTCATTGTTGTTACACTATTCCCTACATCGGGCAAGGGCCTACAAAGCGTCTGTAATGTAGAAACTGCGCTTGGTAGTGTTTGACACAACCCAAACATGTCCAAAGTCGTTCTTAAGGTACACAACATAGTAGTCTATCGATATATCGATGGTTTCATTGTTGTTACACTATTCCCTACATCGGGCAAGGGCCTACAAAGCGTCTGTAATGTAGAAACTGCGCTTGTTAGTGTTTGACACAACCCAAACATGTCCAAAGTCGTTCTTTAGGTACACAACATAGTAGTCTATCGATATATCGATGGTTTCATTGTTGTTACACTATTCTCCACATCGGGCAAGGGCCTACAAAGCGTCTGTAATGTAGAAACTGCGCTTGGTAGTGTTTGACACAACCCAAACATGTCCAAAGTCGTTCTTTAGGTACACAACATAGTAGTCTATCGATATATCGATGGTTTCATTGTTGTTACACTATTCCCTACATCGGGCAAGGGCCTACAAAGCGTCTGTAATGTAGAAACTGCGCCTGGTAGTGTATTATACAACCGAATCATGTCCAAAGTCGTTCTTAAGGTACAGAACATAGTAGTCTATCGATATATCGATGGTTTCATTGTTGTTACACTATTCCCTACATCGGGCAAGGGCCTACAAAGCGTCTGTAATGTAGAAACTGCGCTTGGTAGTGTTTGACACAACCCAAACATGTCCAAAGTCGTTCTTTAGGTACACAACATAGTAGTCTATCGATATATCGATGGTTTCATTGTTGTTACACTATTCTCCACATCGGGCAAGGGCCTACAAAGCGTCTGTAATGTAGAAACTGCGCCTGGTAGTGTATTATACAACCGAATCATGTCCAAAGTCGTTCTTTAGGTACAGAACATAGTAGTCTATCGATATATCGATGGTTTCATTGTTGTTACACTATTCCCTACATCGGGCAAGGGCCTACAAAGCGTCTGTAATGTAGAAACTGCGCCTGGTAGTGTATTACACAACCCAAACATGTCCAAAGTCGTTCTTTAGGTACAGAACATAGTAGTCTATCGATATATCGATGGTTTCATTGTTGTTACACTATTCTCCACATCGGGCAAGGGCCTACAAAGCGTCTGTAATGTAGAAACTGCGCTTGTTAGTGTTTGACACAACCCAAACATGTCCAAAGTCGTTCTTTAGGTACACAACATAGTAGTCTATCGATATATCGATGGTTTCATTGTTGTTACACTATTCCCTACATCGGGCAAGGGCCTACAAAGCGTCTGTAATGTAGAAACTGCGCCTGGTAGTGTATTATACAACCGAATCATGTCCAAAGTCGTTCTTAAGGTACAGAACATAGTAGTCTATCGATATATCGATGGTTTCATTGTTGTTACACTATTCCCTACATCGGGCAAGGGCCTACAAAGCGTCTGTAATGTAGAAACTGCGCTTGGTAGTGTTTGACACAACCCAAACATGTCCAAAGTCGTTCTTTAGGTACACAACATAGTAGTCTATCGATATATCGATGGTTTCATTGTTGTTACACTATTCTCCACATCGGGCAAGGGCCTACAAAGCGTCTGTAATGTAGAAACTGCGCTTGGTAGTGTTTGACACAACCCAAACATGTCCAAAGTCGTTCTTTAGGTACACAACATAGTAGTCTATCGATATATCGATGGTTTCATTGTTGTTACACTATTCTCCACATCGGGCAAGGGCCTACAAAGCGTCTGTAATGTAGAAACTGCGCCTGGTAGTGTATTACACAACCCAAACATGTCCAAAGTCGTTCTTTAGGTACACAACATAGTAGTCTATCGATATATCGATGGTTTCATTGTTGTTACACTATTCCCTACATCGGGCAAGGGCCTACAAAGCGTCTGTAATGTAGAAACTGCGCCTGGTAGTGTATTATACAACCGAATCATGTCCAAAGTCGTTCTTAAGGTACAGAACATAGTAGTCTATCGATATATCGATGGTTTCATTGTTGTTACACTATTCCCTACATCGGGCAAGGGCCTACAAAGCGTCTGTAATGTAGAAACTGCGCTTGGTAGTGTTTGACACAACCCAAACATGTCCAAAGTCGTTCGTTAGGTACACAACATAGTAGTCTATCGATATATCGATGGTTTCATTGTTGTTACACTATTCTCCACATCGGGCAAGGGCCTACAAAGCGTCTGTAATGTAGAAACAGCGCCTGGTAGTGTATTATACAACCGAATCATGTCCAAAGTCGTTCTTAAGGTACAGAACATAGTAGTCTATCGATATATCGATGGTTTCATTGTTGTTACACTATTCCCTACATCGGGCAAGGGCCTACAAAGCGTCTGTAATGTAGAAACTGCGCTTGGTAGTGTTTGACACAACCCAAACATGTCCAAAGTCGTTCTTTAGGTACACAACATAGTAGTCTATCGATATATCGATGGTTTCATTGTTGTTACACTATTCTCCACATCGGGCAAGGGCCTACAAAGCGTCTGTAATGTAGAAACTGCGCCTGGTAGTGTATTACACAACCCAAACATGTCCAAAGTCGTTCTTTAGGTACAGAACATAGTAGTCTATCGATATATCGATGGTTTCATTGTTGTTACACTATTCCCTACATCGGGCAAGGGCCTACAAAGCGTCTGTAATGTAGAAACTGCGCCTGGTAGTGTATTATACAACCGAATCATGTCCAAAGTCGTTCTTTAGGTACAGAACATAGTAGTCTATCGATATATCGATGGTTTCATTGTTGTTACACTATTCCCTACATCGGGCAAGGGCCTACAAAGCGTCTGTAATGTAGAAACTGCGCCTGGTAGTGTATTATACAACCGAATCATGTCCAAAGTCGTTCTTAAGGTACAGAACATAGTAGTCTATCGATATATCGATGGTTTCATTGTTGTTACACTATTCTCCACATCGGGCAAGGGCCTACAAAGCGTCTGTAATGTAGAAACTGCGCTTGTTAGTGTTTGACACAACCCAAACATGTCCAAAGTCGTTCTTTAGGTACACAACATAGTAGTCTATCGATATATCGATGGTTTCATTGTTGTTACACTATTCTCCACATCGGGCAAGGGCCTACAAAGCGTCTGTAATGTAGAAACTGTGCCTGGTAGTGTATTACACAACCCAAACATGTCCAAAGTCGTTCTTTAGGTACACAACATAGTAGTCTATCGATATATCGATGGTTTCATTGTTGTTACACTATTCCCTACATCGGGCAAGGGCCTACAAAGCGTCTGTAATGTAGAAACTGCGCCTGGTAGTGTATTATACAACCGAATCATGTCCAAAGTCGTTCTTAAGGTACAGAACATAGTAGTCTATCGATATATCGATGGTTTCATTGTTGTTACACTATTCCCTACATCGGGCAAGGGCCTACAAAGCGTCTGTAATGTAGAAACTGCGCTTGGTAGTGTTTGACACAACCCAAACATGTCCAAAGTCGTTCGTTAGGTACACAACATAGTAGTCTATCGATATATCGATGGTTTCATTGTTGTTACACTATTCTCCACATCGGGCAAGGGCCTACAAAGCGTCTGTAATGTAGAAACTGCGCTTGGTAGTGTTTGACACAACCCAAACATGTCCAAAGTCGTTCTTTAGGTACACAACATAGTAGTCTATCGATATATCGATGGTTTCATTGTTGTTACACTATTCTCCACATCGGGCAAGGGCCTACAAAGCGTCTGTAATGTAGAAACTGCGCCTGGTAGTGTATTACACAACCCAAACATGTCCAAAGTCGTTCTTTAGGTACAGAACATAGTAGTCTATCGATATATCGATGGTTTCATTGTTGTTACACTATTCTCTACATCGGGCAAGGGCCTACAAAGCGTCTGTAATGTAGAAACTGCGCTTGGTAGTGTATTATACAACCCAATCATGTCCAAAGTCGTTCTTTAGGTACACAACATAGTAGTCTATCGATATATCGATGGTTTCATTGTTGTTACACTATTCCCTACATCGGGCAAGGGCCTACAAAGCGTCTGTAATGTAGAAACTGCGCTTGGTAGTGTATTATACAACACAATCATGTCCAAAGTCGTTCTTTAGGTACACAACATGGTAGTCTATCGATATATCGATGGTTTCATTCTTGTTACACTATTCTCCACATCGGGCAAGGGCCTACAAAGCGTCTGTAATGTAGAAACTGCGCCTGGTAGTGTATTATACAATCCAAACATGTCCAAAGTCGTTCTTTAGGTACACAACATAGTAGTCTATCGATATATCGATGGTTTCATTGTTGTTACACTATTCCCTACATCGGGCAAGGGCCTACAAAGCGTCTGTAATGTAGAAACTGCGCCTGGTAGTGTATTATACAACCGAATCATGTCCAAAGTCGTTCTTAAGGTACAGAACATAGTAGTCTATCGATATATCGATGGTTTCATTGTTGTTACACTATTCCCTACATCGGGCAAGGGCCTACAAAGCGTCTGTAATGTAGAAACTGCGCTTGGTAGTGTTTGACACAACCCAAACATGTCCAAAGTCGTTCGTTAGGTACACAACATAGTAGTCTATCGATATATCGATGGTTTCATTGTTGTTACACTATTCCCTACATCGGGCAAGGGCCTACAAAGCGTCTGTAAAGTAGAAACTTCGCTTGGTAAGTGTTTGACACAACCCAAACATGTCCAAAGTCGTTCTTTAGGTGCACAACATAGTAGTCTATCGATATATCGATGGTTTCATTGTTGTTACACTATTCTCCACATCGGGCAAGGGCCTACAAAGCGTCTGTAATGTAGAAACTGCGCTTGGTAGTGTTTGACACAACCCAAACATGTCCAAAGTCGTTCTTTAGGTACACAACATAGTAGTCTATCGATATATCGATGGTTTCATTGTTGTTACACTATTCTCCACATCGGGCAAGGGCCTACAAAGCGTCTGTAATGTAGAAACTGCGCCTGGTAGTGTATTACACAACCCAAACATGTCCAAAGTCGTTCTTTAGGTACACAACATAGTAGTCTATCGATATATCGATGGTTTCATTGTTGTTACACTATTCCCTACATCGGGCAAGGGCCTACAAAGCGTCTGTAATGTAGAAACTGCGCTTGGTAGTGTTTGACACAACCCAAACATGTCCAAAGTCGTTCTTTAGGTACACAACATAGTAGTCTATCGATATATCGATGGTTTCATTGTTGTTACACTATTCTCCACATCGGGCAAGGGCCTACAAAGCGTCTGTAATGTAGAAACTGCGCTTGGTAGTGTTTGACACAACCCAAACATGTCCAAAGTCGTTCTTTAGGTACACAACATAGTAGTCTATCGATATATCGATGGTTTCATTGTTGTTACACTATTCTCCACATCGGGCAAGGGCCTACAAAGCGTCTGTAATGTAGAAACTGCGCCTGGTAGTGTATTACACAACCCAAACATGTCCAAAGTCGTTCTTTAGGTACACAACATAGTAGTCTATCGATATATCGATGGTTTCATTGTTGTTACACTATTCCCTACATCGGGCAAGGGCCTACAAAGCGTCTGTAATGTAGAAACTGCGCCTGGTAGTGTATTATACAACCGAATCATGTCCAAAGTCGTTCTTAAGGTACAGAACATAGTAGTCTATCGATATATCGATGGTTTCATTGTTGTTACACTATTCCCTACATCGGGCAAGGGCCTACAAAGCGTCTGTAATGTAGAAACTGCGCTTGGCAGTGTTTGACACAACCCAAACATGTCCAAAGTCGTTCTTTAGGTACACAACATAGTAGTCTATCGATATATCGATGGTTTCATTGTTGTTACACTATTCCCTACATCGGGCAAGGGCCTACAAAGCGTCTGTATTGTAGAAACTGCGCCTGGTAGTGTATTATACAACCGAATCATGTCCAAAGTCGTTCTTAAGGTACAGAACATAGTAGTCTATCGATATATCGATGGTTTCATTGTTGTTACACTATTCTCCACATCGGGCAAGGGCCTACAAAGCGTCTGTAATGTAGAAACTTCGCTTGTTAAGTGTTTGACACAACCCAAACATGTCCAAAGTCGTTCTTTAGGTACACAACATAGTAGTCTATCGATATATCGATGGTTTCATTGTTGTTACACTATTCCCTACATCGGGCAAGGGCCTACAAAGCGTCTGTAATGTAGAAACTGCGCTTGGTAGTGTATTATACAACACAATCATGTCCAAGGTCGTTCTTTAGGTACACAACATGGTAGTCTATCGATATATCGATGGTTTCATTGTTGTTACACTATTCTCCACATCGGGCAAGGGCCTACAAAGCGTCTGTAATGTAGAAACTGCGCCTGGTAGTGTATTATACAATCCAAACATGTCCAAAGTCGTTCTTTAGGTACACAACATAGTAGTCTATCGATATATCGATGGTTTCATTGTTGTTACACTATTCTCTTCATCGGGCAAGGGCCTACAAAGCGTCTGTAATGTAGAAACTGCGCCTGGTAGTGTATTATACAACCGAATCATGTCCAAAGTCGTTCTTAAGGTACAGAACATAGTAGTCTATCGATATATCGATGGTTTCATTGTTGTTACACTATTCCCTACATCGGGCAAGGGCCTACAAAGCGTCTGTAATGTAGAAACTGCGCTTGGTAGTGGTTGACACAACCCAAACATGTCCAAAGTCGTTCGTTAGGTACACAACATAGTAGTCTATCGATATATCGATGGTTTCATTGTTGTTACACTATTCCCTACATCGGGCAAGGGCCTACAAAGCGTCTGTAAAGTAGAAACTTCGCTTGGTAAGTGTTTGACACAACCCAAACATGTCCAAAGTCGTTCTTTAGGTACACAACATAGTAGTCTATCGATATATCGATGGTTTCATTGTTGTTACACTATTCTCCACATCGGGCATGGGCCTACAAAGCGTCTGTAATGTAGAAACTGCGCTTGGTAGTGTATTATACAACCCAATCATGTCCAAAGTCGTTCTTTAGGTACACAACATAGTAGTCTATCGATATATCGATGGTTTCATTGTTGTTACACTATTCCCTACATCGGGCAAGGGCCTACAAAGCGTCTGTAATGTAGAAACTGCGCTTGGTAGTGTATTATACAACACAATCATGTCCAAGGTCGTTCTTTAGGTACACAACATGGTAGTCTATCGATATATCGATGGTTTCATTGTTGTTACACTATTCTCCACATCGGGCATGGGCCTACAAAGCGTCTGTAATGTAGAAACTGCGCCTGGTAGTGTATTATACAACCGAATCATGTCCAAAGTCGTTCTTAAGGTACAGAACATAGTAGTCTATCGATATATCGATGGTTTCATTGTTGTTACACTATTCCCTACATCGGGCAAGGGCCTACAAAGCGTCTGTAATGTAGAAACTGCGCTTGGTAGTGTTTGACACAACCCAAACATGTCCAAAGTCGTTCGTTAGGTACACAACATAGTAGTCTATCGATATATCGATGGTTTCATTGTTGTTACACTATTCTCCACATCGGGCAAGGGCCTACAAAGCGTCTGTAATGTAGAAACTGCGCTTGGTAGTGTTTGACACAACCCAAACATGTCCAAAGTCGTTCTTTAGGTACACAACATAGTAGTCTATCGATATATCGATGGTTTCATTGTTGTTACACTATTCCCCACATCGGGCAAGGGCCTACAAAGCGTCTGTAATGTAGAAACTGCGCCTGGTAGTGTATTACACAACCCAAACATGTCCAAAGTCGTTCTTTAGGTACACAACATAGTAGTCTATCGATATATCGATGGTTTCATTGTTGTTACACTATTCTCTACATCGGGCAAGGGCCTACAAAGCGTCTGTAATGTAGAAACTGCGCTTGGTAGTGTATTATACAACCCAATCATGTCCAAAGTCGTTCTTTAGGTACACAACATAGTAGTCTATCGATATATCGATGGTTTCATTGTTGTTACACTATTCCCTACATCGGGCAAGGGCCTACAAAGCGTCTGTAATGTAGAAACTGCGCTTGGTAGTGTATTATACAACACAATCATGTCCAAAGTCGTTCCTTAGGTACACAACATGGTAGTCTATCGATATATCGATGGTTTCATTGTTGTTACACTATTCCCTACATCGGGCAAGGGCCTACAAAGCGTCTGTAATGTAGAAACTGCGCTTGGTAGTGTATTATACAACACAATCATGTCCAAAGTCGTTCTTTAGGTACACAACATAGTAGTCTATCGATATATCGATGGTTTCATTGTTGTTACACTATTCCCTACATCGGGCAAGGGCCTACAAAGCGTCTGTAATGTAGAAACTTCGCTTGTTAAGTGTTTGACACAACCCAAACATGTCCAAAGTCGTTCTTTAGGTACACAACATAGTAGTCTATCGATATATCGATGGTTTCATTGTTGTTACACTATTCTCCACATCGGGCATGGGCCTACAAAGCGTCTGTAATGTAGAAACTGCGCTTGGTAGTGTTTGACATAACACAAACATGTCCAAAGTCGTTCTTTAGGTACACAACATAGTAGCCTATCGATATATCGATGGTTTCATTGTTGTTACACTATTCCCTACATCGGGCAAGGGCCTACAAAGCGTCTGTAATGTAGAAACTGCGCCTGGTAGTGTATTATACAATCCAAACATGTCCAAAGTCGTTCTTTAGGTACAGAACATAGTAGTCTATCGATATATCGATGGTTTCATTGTTGTTACACTATTCTCTACATCGGGCAAGGGCCTACAAAGCGTCTGTAATGTAGAAACTGCGCCTGGTAGTGTATTATACAACCGAATCATGTCCAAAGTCGTTCTTAAGGTACAGAACATAGTAGTCTATCGATATATCGATGGTTTCATTGTTGTTACACTATTCCCTACATCGGGCAAGGGCCTACAAAGCGTCTGTAATGTAGAAACTGCGCTTGGTAGTGTTTGACACAACCCAAACATGTCCAAAGTCGTTCGTTAGGTACACAACATAGTAGTCTATCGATATATCGATGGTTTCATTGTTGTTACACTATTCCCTACATCGGGCAAGGGCCTACAAAGCGTCTGTAAAGTAGAAACTTCGCTTGGTAAGTGTTTGACACAACCCAAACATGTCCAAAGTCGTTCTTTAGGTGCACAACATAGTAGTCTATCGATATATCGATGGTTTCATTGTTGTTACACTATTCTCCACATCGGGCATGGGCCTACAAAGCGTCTGTAATGTAGGAACTGCGCCTGGTAGTGTATTATACAATCCAAACATGTCCAAAGTCGTTCTTTAGGTACACAACATAGTAGTCTATCGATATATCGATGGTTTCATTGTTGTTACACTATTCCCTACATCGGGCAAGGGCCTACAAAGCGTCTGTAATGTAGAAACTGCGCCTGGTAGTGTATTATACAACCGAATCATGTCCAAAGTCGTTCTTAAGGTACAGAACATAGTAGTCTATCGATATATCGATGGTTTCATTGTTGTTACACTATTCCCTACATCGGGCAAGGGCCTACAAAGCGTATGTAATGTAGAAACTGCGCTTGGTAGTGTTTGACACAACCCAAACATGTCCAAAGTCGTTCTTTAGGTACACAACATAGTAGTCTATCGATATATCGATGGTTTCATTGTTGTTACACTATTCTCCACATCGGGCAAGGGCCTACAAAGAGTCTGTAATGTAGAAACTGCGCTTGGTAGTGTTTGACACAACCCAAACATGTCCAAAGTCGTTCTTTAGGTACACAACATAGTAGTCTATCGATATATCGATGGTTTCATTGTTGTTACACTATTCTCCACATCGGGCAAGGGCCTACAAAGCGTCTGTAATGTAGAAACTGCGCCTGGTAGTGTATTACACAACCCAAACATGTCCAAAGTCGTTCTTTAGGTGCACAACATAGTAGTCTATCGATATATCGATGGTTTCATTGTTGTTACACTATTCCCTACATCGGGCAAGGGCCTACAAAGCGTCTGTAATGTAGAAACTGCGCTTGGTAGTGTTTGACACAACCCAAACATGTCCAAAGTCGTTCGTTAGGTACACAACATAGTAGTCTATCGATATATCGATGGTTTCATTGTTGTTACACTATTCCCTACATCGGGCAAGGGCCTACAAAGCGTCTGTAATGTAGAAACTTCGCTTGTTAAGTGTTTGACACAACCCAAACATGTCCAAAGTCGTTCTTTAGGTACACAACATAGTAGTCTATCGATATATCGATGGTTTCATTGTTGTTACACTATTCTCCACATCGGGCATGGGCCTACAAAGCGTCTGTAATGTAGAAACTGCGCTTGGTAGTGTTTGACATAACACAAACATGTCCAAAGTCGTTCTTTAGGTACACAACATAGTAGCCTATCGATATATCGATGGTTTCATTGTTGTTACACTATTCCCTACATCGGGCAAGGGCCTACAAAGCGTCTGTAATGTAGAAACTGCGCTTGGTAGTGTATTATACAACCCAATCATGTCCAAAGTCGTTCTTTAGGTACACAACATAGTAGTCTATCGATATATCGATGGTTTCATTGTTGTTACACTATTCCCTACATCGGGCAAGGGCCTACAAAGCGTCTGTAATGTAGAAACTGCGCTTGGTAGTGTATTATACAACACAATCATGTCCAAGGTCGTTCTTTAGGTACACAACATGGTAGTCTATCGATATATCGATGGTTTCATTGTTGTTACACTATTCTCCACATCGGGCAAGGGCCTACAAAGCGTCTGTAATGTAGAAACTGCGCCTGGTAGTGTTTGACACAATCCAAACATGTCCAAAGTCGTTCTTTAGGTACACAACATAGTAGTCTATCGATATATCGATGGTTTCATTGTTGTTACACTATTCTCTTCATCGGGCAAGGGCCTACAAAGCGTCTGTAATGTAGAAACTGCGCCTGGTAGTGTATTATACAACCGAATCATGTCCAAAGTCGTTCTTAAGGTACAGAACATAGTAGTCTATCGATATATCGATGGTTTCATTGTTGTTACACTATTCCCTACATCGGGCAAGGGCCTACAAAGCGTCTGTAATGTAGAAACTGCGCTTGGTAGTGGTTGACACAACCCAAACATGTCCAAAGTCGTTCGTTAGGTACACAACATAGTAGTCTATCGATATATCGATGGTTTCATTGTTGTTACACTATTCCCTACATCGGGCAAGGGCCTACAAAGCGTCTGTAAAGTAGAAACTTCGCTTGGTAAGTGTTTGACACAACCCAAACATGTCCAAAGTCGTTCTTTAGGTACACAACATAGTAGTCTATCGATATATCGATGGTTTCATTGTTGTTACACTATTCTCCACATCGGGCATGGGCCTACAAAGCGTCTGTAATGTAGAAACTGCGCTTGGTAGTGTATTATACAACCCAATCATGTCCAAAGTCGTTCTTTAGGTACACAACATAGTAGTCTATCGATATATCGATGGTTTCATTGTTGTTACACTATTCCCTACATCGGGCAAGGGCCTACAAAGCGTCTGTAATGTAGAAACTGCGCTTGGTAGTGTATTATACAACACAATCATGTCCAAGGTCGTTCTTTAGGTACACAACATGGTAGTCTATCGATATATCGATGGTTTCATTGTTGTTACACTATTCTCCACATCGGGCATGGGCCTACAAAGCGTCTGTAATGTAGAAACTGCGCCTGGTAGTGTATTATACAACCCAATCATGTCCAAAGTCGTTCTTAAGGTACAGAACATAGTAGTCTATCGATATATCGATGGTTTCATTGTTGTTACACTATTCCCTACATCGGGCAAGGGCCTACAAAGCGTCTGTAATGTAGAAACTGCGCTTGGTAGTGTTTGACACAACCCAAACATGTCCAAAGTCGTTCGTTAGGTACACAACATAGTAGTCTATCGATATATCGATGGTTTCATTGTTGTTACACTATTCTCCACATCGGGCAAGGGCCTACAAAGCGTCTGTAATGTAGAAACTGCGCTTGGTAGTGTTTGACACAACCCAAACATGTCCAAAGTCGTTCTTTAGGTACACAACATAGTAGTCTATCGATATATCGATGGTTTCATTGTTGTTACACTATTCCCCACATCGGGCAAGGGCCTACAAAGCGTCTGTAATGTAGAAACTGCGCCTGGTAGTGTATTACACAACCCAAACATGTCCAAAGTCGTTCTTTAGGTACACAACATAGTAGTCTATCGATATATCGATGGTTTCATTGTTGTAACACTATTCTCTACATCGGGCAAGGGCCTACAAAGCGTCTGTAATGTAGAAACTGCGCTTGGTAGTGTATTATACAACCCAATCATGTCCAAAGTCGTTCTTTAGGTACACAACATAGTAGTCTATCGATATATCGATGGTTTCATTGTTGTTACACTATTCTCCACATCGGGCAAGGGCCTACAAAGCGTCTGTAATGTAGAAACTGCGCCTGGTAGTGTATTACACAACCCAAACATGTCCAAAGTCGTTCTTTAGGTGCACAACATAGTAGTCTATCGATATATCGATGGTTTCATTGTTGTTACACTATTCCCTACCTCGGGCAAGGGCCTACAAAGCGTCTGTAATGTAGAAACTGCGCTTGGTAGTGTTTGACACAACCCAAACATGTCCAAAGTCGTTCGTTAGTTACACAACATAGTAGTCTATCGATATATCGATGGTTTCATTGTTGTTACACTATTCCCTACATCGGGCAAGGGCCTACAAAGCGTCTGTAATGTAGAAACTTCGCTTGTTAAGTGTTTGACACAACCCAAACATGTCCAAAGTCGTTCTTTAGGTACACAACATAGTAGTCTATCGATATATCGATGGTTTCATTGTTGTTACACTATTCTCCACATCGGGCATGGGCCTACAAAGCGTCTGTAATGTAGAAACTGCGCTTGGTAGTGTTTGACATAACACAAACATGTCCAAAGTCGTTCTTTAGGTACACAACATAGTAGCCTATCGATATATCGATGGTTTCATTGTTGTTACACTATTCCCTACATCGGGCAAGGGCCTACAAAGCGTCTGTAATGTAGAAACTGCGCTTGGTAGTGTATTATACAACCCAATCATGTCCAAAGTCGTTCTTTAGGTACACAACATAGTAGTCTATCGATATATCGATGGTTTCATTGTTGTTACACTATTCCCTACATCGGGCAAGGGCCTACAAAGCGTCTGTAATGTAGAAACTGCGCTTGGTAGTGTATTATACAACACAATCATGTCCAAGGTCGTTCTTTAGGTACACAACATGGTAGTCTATCGATATATCGATGGTTTCATTGTTGTTACACTATTCTCCACATCGGGCAAGGGCCTACAAAGCGTCTGTAATGTAGAAACTGCGCCTGGTAGTGTATTATACAATCCAAACATGTCCAAAGTCGTTCTTTAGGTACACAACATAGTAGTCTATCGATATATCGATGGTTTCATTGTTGTTACACTATTCTCTTCATCGGGCAAGGGCCTACAAAGCGTCTGTAATGTAGAAACTGCGCCTGGTAGTGTATTATACAACCGAATCATGTCCAAAGTCGTTCTTAAGGTACAGAACATAGTAGTCTATCGATATATCGATGGTTTCATTGTTGTTACACTATTCCCTACATCGGGCAAGGGCCTACAAAGCGTCTGTAATGTAGAAACTGCGCTTGGTAGTGGTTGACACAACCCAAACATGTCCAAAGTCGTTCGTTAGGTACACAACATAGTAGTCTATCGATATATCGATGGTTTCATTGTTGTTACACTATTCCCTACATCGGGCAAGGGCCTACAAAGCGTCTGTAAAGTAGAAACTTCGCTTGGTAAGTGTTTGACACAACCCAAACATGTCCAAAGTCGTTCTTTAGGTACACAACATAGTAGTCTATCGATATATCGATGGTTTCATTGTTGTTACACTATTCTCCACATCGGGCATGGGCCTACAAAGCGTCTGTAATGTAGAAACTGCGCTTGGTAGTGTATTATACAACCCAATCATGTCCAAAGTCGTTCTTTAGGTACACAACATAGTAGTCTATCGATATATCGATGGTTTCATTGTTGTTACACTATTCCCTACATCGGGCAAGGGCCTACAAAGCGTCTGTAATGTAGAAACTGCGCTTGGTAGTGTATTATACAACACAATCATGTCCAAGGTCGTTCTTTAGGTACACAACATGGTAGTCTATCGATATATCGATGGTTTCATTGTTGTTACACTATTCTCCACATCGGGCATGGGCCTACAAAGCGTCTGTAATGTAGAAACTGCGCCTGGTAGTGTATTATACAACCGAATCATGTCCAAAGTCGTTCTTAAGGTACAGAACATAGTAGTCTATCGATATATCGATGGTTTCATTGTTGTTACACTATTCCCTACATCGGGCAAGGGCCTACAAAGCGTCTGTAATGTAGAAACTGCGCTTGGTAGTGTTTGACACAACCCAAACATGTCCAAAGTCGTTCGTTAGGTACACAACATAGTAGTCTATCGATATATCGATGGTTTCATTGTTGTTACACTATTCTCCACATCGGGCAAGGGCCTACAAAGCGTCTGTAATGTAGAAACTGCGCTTGGTAGTGTTTGACACAACCCAAACATGTCCAAAGTCGTTCTTTAGGTACACAACATAGTAGTCTATCGATATATCGATGGTTTCATTGTTGTTACACTATTCCCCACATCGGGCAAGGGCCTACAAAGCGTCTGTAATGTAGAAACTGCGCCTGGTAGTGTATTACACAACCCAAACATGTCCAAAGTCGTTCTTTAGGTACACAACATAGTAGTCTATCGATATATCGATGGTTTCATTGTTGTTACACTATTCTCTACATCGGGGAAGGGCCTACAAAGCGTCTGTAATGTAGAAACTGCGCTTGGTAGTGTATTATACAACCCAATCATGTCCAAAGTCGTTCTTTAGGTACACAACATAGTAGTCTATCGATATATCGATGGTTTCATTGTTGTTACACTATTCCCTACATCGGGCAAGGGCCTACAAAGCGTCTGTAATGTAGAAACTGCGCTTGGTAGTGTATTATACAACACAATCATGTCCAAAGTCGTTCTTTAGGTACACAACATGGTAGTCTATCGATATATCGATGGTTTCATTGTTGTTACACTATTCCCTACATCGGGCAAGGGCCTACAAAGCGTCTGTAATGTAGAAACTGCGCTTGGTAGTGTATTATACAACACAATCATGTCCAAAGTCGTTCTTTAGGTACACAACATAGTAGTCTATCGATATATCGATGGTTTCATTGTTGTTACACTATTCCCTACATCGGGCAAGGGCCTACAAAGCGTCTGTAATGTAGAAACTGCGCTTGGTAGTGTATTATACAACACAATCATGTCCAAAGTCGTTCTTTAGGTACACAACATGGTAGTCTATCGATATATCGATGGTTTCATTGTTGTTACACTATTCCCTACATCGGGCAAGGGCCTACAAAGCGTCTGTAATGTAGAAACTTCGCTTGTTAAGTGTTTGACACAACCCAAACATGTCCAAAGTCGTTCTTTAGGTACACAACATAGTAGTCTATCGATATATCGATGGTTTCATTGTTGTTACACTATTCTCCACATCGGGCATGGGCCTACAAAGCGTCTGTAATGTAGAAACTGCGCTTGGTAGTGTTTGACATAACACAAACATGTCCAAAGTCGTTCTTTAGGTACACAACATAGTAGCCTATCGATATATCGATGGTTTCATTGTTGTTACACTATTCCCTACATCGGGCAAGGGCCTACAAAGCGTCTGTAATGTAGAAACTGCGCCTGGTAGTGTATTATACAATCCAAACATGTCCAAAGTCGTTCTTTAGGTACAGAACATAGTAGTCTATCGATATATCGATGGTTTCATTGTTGTTACACTATTCTCTACATCGGGCAAGGGCCTACAAAGCGTCTGTAATGTAGAAACTGCGCCTGGTAGTGTATTATACAACCGAATCATGTCCAAAGTCGTTCTTAAGGTACAGAACATAGTAGTCTATCGATATATCGATGGTTTCATTGTTGTTACACTATTCCCTACATCGGGCAAGGGCCTACAAAGCGTCTGTAATGTAGAAACTGCGCTTGGTAGTGTTTGACACAACCCAAACATGTCCAAAGTCGTTCGTTAGGTACACAACATAGTAGTCTATCGATATATCGATGGTTTCATTGTTGTTACACTATTCCCTACATCGGGCAAGGGCCTACAAAGCGTCTGTAAAGTAGAAACTTCGCTTGGTAAGTGTTTGACACAACCCAAACATGTCCAAAGTCGTTCTTTAGGTGCACAACATAGTAGTCTATCGATATATCGATGGTTTCATTGTTGTTACACTATTCTCCACATCGGGCAAGGGCCTACAAAGCGTCTGTAATGTAGAAACTGCGCCTGGTAGTGTATTATACAATCCAAACATGTCCAAAGTCGTTCTTTAGGTACAGAACACAGTAGTCTATCGATATATCGATGGTTTCATTGTTGTTACACTATTCCCTACATCGGGCAAGGGCCTACAAAGCGTCTGTAATGTAGAAACTGCGCCTGGTAGTGTATTATACAACCGAATCATGTCCAAAGTCGTTCTTAAGGTACAGAACATAGTAGTCTATCGATATATCGATGGTTTCATTGTTGTTACACTATTCCCTACATCGGGCAAGGGCCTACAAAGCGTCTGTAATGTAGAAACTGCGCTTGGTAGTGTTTGACACAACCCAAACATGTCCAAAGTCGTTCTTTAGGTACACAACATAGTAGTCTATCGATATATCGATGGTTTCATTGTTGTTACACTATTCTCCACATCGGGCAAGGGCCTACAAAGAGTCTGTAATGTAGAAACTGCGCTTGGTAGTGTTTGACACAACCCAAACATGTCCAAAGTCGTTCTTTAGGTACACAACATAGTAGTCTATCGATATATCGATGGTTTCATTGTTGTTACACTATTCTCCACATCGGGCAAGGGCCTACAAAGCGTCTGTAATGTAGAAACTGCGCCTGGTAGTGTATTACACAACCCAAACATGTCCAAAGTCGTTCTTTAGGTGCACAACATAGTAGTCTATCGATATATCGATGGTTTCATTGTTGTTACACTATTCCCTACATCGGGCAAGGGCCTACAAAGCGTCTGTAATGTAGAAACTGCGCTTGGTAGTGTTTGACACAACCCAAACATGTCCAAAGTCGTTCGTTAGGTACACAACATAGTAGTCTATCGATATATCGATGGTTTCATTGTTGTTACACTATTCCCTACATCGGGCAAGGGCCTACAAAGCGTCTGTAATGTAGAAACTTCGCTTGTTAAGTGTTTGACACAACCCAAACATGTCCAAAGTCGTTCTTTAGGTACACAACATAGTAGTCTATCGATATATCGATGGTTTCATTGTTGTTACACTATTCTCCACATCGGGCATGGGCCTACAAAGCGTCTGTAATGTAGAAACTGCGCTTGGTTGTGTTTGACATAACACAAACATGTCCAAAGTCGTTCTTTAGGTACACAACATAGTAGCCTATCGATATATCGATGGTTTCATTGTTGTTACACTATTCCCTACATCGGGCAAGGGCCTACAAAGCGTCTGTAATGTAGAAACTGCGCTTGGTAGTGTATTATACAACCCAATCATGTCCAAAGTCGTTCTTTAGGTACACAACATAGTAGTCTATCGATATATCGATGGTTTCATTGTTGTTACACTATTCCCTACATCGGGCAAGGGCCTACAAAGCGTCTGTAATGTAGAAACTGCGCTTGGTAGTGTATTATACAACACAATCATGTCCAAGGTCGTTCTTTAGGTACACAACATGGTAGTCTATCGATATATCGATGGTTTCATTGTTGTTACACTATTCTCCACATCGGGCAAGGGCCTACAAAGCGTCTGTAATGTAGAAACTGCGCCTGGTAGTGTATTATACAATCCAAACATGTCCAAAGTCGTTCTTTAGGTACACAACATAGTAGTCTATCGATATATCGATGGTTTCATTGTTGTTACACTATTCTCTTCATCGGGCAAGGGCCTACAAAGCGTCTGTAATGTAGAAACTGCGCCTGGTAGTGTATTATACAACCGAATCATGTCCAAAGTCGTTCTTAAGGTACAGAACATAGTAGTCTATCGATATATCGATGGTTTCATTGTTGTTACACTATTCCCTACATCGGGCAAGGGCCTACAAAGCGTCTGTAATGTAGAAACTGCGCTTGGTAGTGGTTGACACAACCCAAACATGTCCAAAGTCGTTCGTTAGGTACACAACATAGTAGTCTATCGATATATCGATGGTTTCATTGTTGTTACACTATTCCCTACATCGGGCAAGGGCCTACAAAGCGTCTGTAAAGTAGAAACTTCGCTTGGTAAGTGTTTGACACAACCCAAACATGTCCAAAGTCGTTCTTTAGGTACACAACATAGTAGTCTATCGATATATCGATGGTTTCATTGTTGTTACACTATTCTCCACATCGGGCATGGGCCTACAAAGCGTCTGTAATGTAGAAACTGCGCTTGGTAGTGTATTATACAACCCAATCATGTCCAAAGTCGTTCTTTAGGTACACAACATAGTAGTCTATCGATATATCGATGGTTTCATTGTTGTTACACTATTCCCTACATCGGGCAAGGGCCTACAAAGCGTCTGTAATGTAGAAACTGCGCTTGGTAGTGTATTATACAACACAATCATGTCCAAGGTCGTTCTTTAGGTACACAACATGGTAGTCTATCGATATATCGATGGTTTCATTGTTGTTACACTATTCTCCACATCGGGCATGGGCCTACAAAGCGTCTGTAATGTAGAAACTGCGCCTGGTAGTGTATTATACAACCGAATCATGTCCAAAGTCGTTCTTAAGGTACAGAACATAGTAGTCTATCGATATATCGATGGTTTCATTGTTGTTACACTATTCCCTACATCGGGCAAGGGCCTACAAAGCGTCTGTAATGTAGAAACTGCGCTTGGTAGTGTTTGACACAACCCAAACATGTCCAAAGTCGTTCTTTAGGTACACAACATAGTAGTCTATCGATATATCGATGGTTTCATTGTTGTTACACTATTCTCCACATCGGGCAAGGGCCTACAAAGCGTCTGTAATGTAGAAACTGCGCTTGGTAGTGTTTGACACAACCCAAACATGTCCAAAGTCGTTCTTTAGGTACACAACATAGTAGTCTATCGATATATCGATGGTTTCATTGTTGTTACACTATTCCCCACATCGGGCAAGGGCCTACAAAGCGTCTGTAATGTAGAAGCTGCGCCTGGTAGTGTATTACACAACCCAAACATGTCCAAAGTCGTTCTTTAGGTACACAACATAGTAGTCTATCGATATATCGATGGTTTCATTGTTGTTACACTATTCTCTACATCGGGCAAGGGCCTACAAAGCGTCTGTAATGTAGAAACTGCGCTTGGTAGTGTATTATACAACCCAATCATGTCCAAAGTCGTTCTTTAGGTACACAACATAGTAGTCTATCGATATATCGATGGTTTCATTGTTGTTACACTATTCCCTACATCGGGCAAGGGCCTACAAAGCGTCTGTAATGTAGAAACTGCGCTTGGTAGTGTATTATACAACACAATCATGTCCAAAGTCGTTCTTTAGGTACACAACATGGTAGTCTATCGATATATCGATGGTTTCATTGTTGTTACACTATTCTCCACATCGGGCAAGGGCCTACAAAGCGTCTGTAATGTAGAAACTGCGCCTGGTAGTGTATTATACAATCCAAACATGTCCAAAGTCGTTCTTTAGGTACACAACATAGTAGTCTATCGATATATCGATGGTTTCATTGTTGTTACACTATTCCCTACATCGGGCAAGGGCCTACAAAGCGTCTGTAATGTAGAAACTGCGCCTGGTAGTGTATTATACAACCGAATCATGTCCAAAGTCGTTCTTAAGGTACAGAACATAGTAGTCTATCGATATATCGATGGTTTCATTGTTGTTACACTATTCCCTACATCGGGCAAGGGCCTACAAAGCGTCTGTAATGTAGAAACTGCGCTTGGTAGTGTTTGACACAACCCAAACATGTCCAAAGTCGTTCGTTAGGTACACAACATAGTAGTCTATCGATATATCGATGGTTTCATTGTTGTTACACTATTCCCTACATCGGGCAAGGGCCTACAAAGCGTCTGTAAAGTAGAAACTTCGCTTGGTAAGTGTTTGACACAACCCAAACATGTCCAAAGTCGTTCTTTAGGTGCACAACATAGTAGTCTATCGATATATCGATGGTTTCATTGTTGTTACACTATTCTCCACATCGGGCAAGGGCCTACAAAGCGTCTGTAATGTAGAAACTGCGCTTGGTAGTGTTTGACACAACCCAAACATGTCCAAAGTCGTTCTTTTGGTACACAACATAGTAGTCTATCGATATATCGATGGTTTCATTGTTGTTACACTATTCCCTACATCGGGCAAGGGCCTACAAAGCGTCTGTAATGTAGAAACTGCGCTTGTTAGTGTTTGACACAACCCAAACATGTCCAAAGTCGTTCTTTAGGTACACAACATAGTAGTCTATCGATATATCGATGGTTTCATTGTTGTTACACTATTCTCCACATCGGGCAAGGGCCTACAAAGCGTCTGTAATGTAGAAACTGCGCTTGGTAGTGTTTGACACTACCCAAACATGTCCAAAGTCGTTCTTTAGGTACACAACATAGTAGTCTATCGATATATCGATGGTTTCATTGTTGTTACACTATTCTCCACATCGGGCAAGGGCCTACAAAGCGTCTGTAATGTAGAAACTGCGCCTGGTAGTGTATTACACAACCCAAACATGTCCAAAGTCGTTCTTTAGGTACACAACATAGTAGTCTATCGATATATCGATGGTTTCATTGTTGTTACACTATTCCCTACATCGGGCAAGGGCCTACAAAGCGTCTGTAATGTAGAAACTGCGCTTGGTAGTGTATTATACAACACAATCATGTCCAAAGTCGTTCTTTAGGTACACAACATGGTAGTCTATCGATATATCGATGGTTTCATTGTTGTTACACTATTCTCCACATCGGGCAAGGGCCTACAAAGCGTCTGTAATGTAGAAACTGCGCCTGGTAGTGTATTATACTAATCCAAACATGTCCAAAGTCGTTCTTTAGGTACACAACATAGTAGTCTATCGATATATCGATGGTTTCATTGTTGTTACACTATTCCCTACGTCGGGCAAGGGCCTACAAAGCGTCTGTAATGTAGAAACTGCGCCTGGTAGTGTATTATACAACCGAATCATGTCCAAAGTCGTTCTTAAGGTACAGAACATAGTAGTCTATCGATATATCGATGGTTTCATTGTTGTTACACTATTCCCTACATCGGGCAAGGGCCTACAAAGCGTCTGTAATGTAGAAACTGCGCTTGGTAGTGTTTGACACAACCCAAACATGTCCAAAGTCGTTCGTTAGGTACACAACATAGTAGTCTATCGATATATCGATGGTTTCATTGTTGTTACACTATTCCCTACATCGGGCAAGGGCCTACAAAGCGTCTGTAAAGTAGAAACTCCGCTTGGTAAGTGTTTGACACAACCCAAACATGTCCAAAGTCGTTCTTTAGGTGCACAACATAGTAGTCTATCGATATATCGATGGTTTCATTGTTGTTACACTATTCTCCACATCGGGCAAGGGCCTACAAAGCGTCTGTAATGTAGAAACTGCGCTTGGTAGTGTTTGACACAACCCAAACATGTCCAAAGTCGTTCTTTAGGTACACAACATAGTAGTCTATCGATATATCGATGGTTTCATTGTTGTTACACTATTCTCCACATCGGGCAAGGGCGTACAAAGCGTCTGTAATGTAGAAACTGCGCCTGGTAGTGTATTACACAACCCAAACATGTCCAAAGTCGTTCTTTAGGTACACAACATAGTAGTCTATCGATATATCGATGGTTTCATTGTTGTTACACTATTCCCTACATCGGGCAAGGGCCTACAAAGCGTCTGTAATGTAGAAACTGCGCCTGGTAGTGTATTATACAACCGAATCATGTCCAAAGTCGTTCTTAAGGTACAGAACATAGTAGTCTATCGATATATCGATGGTTTCATTGTTGTTACACTATTCCCTACATCGGGCAAGGGCCTACAAAGCGTCTGTAATGTAGAAACTGCGCTTGGTAGTGTTTGACACAACCCAAACATGTCCAAAGTCGTTCTTTAGGTACACAACATAGTAGTCTATCGATATATCGATGGTTTCATTGTTGTTACACTATTCTCCACATCGGGCAAGGGCCTACAAAGCGTCTGTAATGTAGAAACTGCGCTTGGTAGTGTTTGACACAACCCAAACATGTCCAAAGTCGTTCTTTAGGTACACAACATAGTAGTCTATCGATATATCGATGGTTTCATTGTTGTTACACTATTCTCCACATCAGGCAAGGGCCTACAAAGCGTCTGTAATGTAGAAACTGCGCCTGGTAGTGTATTACACAACCCAAACATGTCCAAAGTCGTTCTTTAGGTACACAACATAGTAGTCTATCGATATATCGATGGTTTCATTGTTGTTACACTATTCCCTACATCGGGCAAGGGCCTACAAAGCGTCTGTAATGTAGAAACTGCGCCTGGTAGTGTATTATACAACCGAATCATGTCCAAAGTCGTTCTTAAGGTACAGAACATAGTAGTCTATCGATATGTCGATGGTTTCATTGTTGTTACACTATTCCCTACATCGGGCAAGGGCCTACAAAGCGTCTGTAATGTAGAAACTGCGCTTGGTAGTGTTTGAGACAACCCAAACATGTCCAAAGTCGTTCGTTAGGTACACAACATAGTAGTCTATCGATATATCGATGGTTTCATTGTTGTTACACTATTCCCTACATCGGGCAAGGGCCTACAAAGCGTCTGTAATGTAGAAACTGCGCCTGGTAGTGTATTATACAACCGAATCATGTCCAAAGTCGTTCTTAAGGTACAGAACATAGTAGTCTATCGATATATCGATGGTTTCATTGTTGTTACACTATTCTCCACATCGGGCAAGGGCCTACAAAGCGTCTGTAATGTAGAAACTGCGCCTGGTAGTGTATTACACAACCCAAACATGTCCAAAGTCGTTCTTTAGGTACACAACATAGTAGTCTATCGATATATCGATGGTTTCATTGTTGTTACACTATTCCCTACATCGGGCAAGGGCCTACAAAGCGTCTGTAATGTAGAAACTGCGCTTGGTAGTGTATTATACAACACAATCATGTCCAAAGTCGTTCTTTAGGTACACAACATGGTAGTCTATCGATATATCGATGGTTTCATTGTTGTTACACTATTCTCCACATCGGGCAAGGGCCTACAAAGCGTCTGTAATGTAGAAACTGCGCCTCGTAGTGTATTATACAATCCAAACATGTCCAAAGTCGTTCTTTAGGTACACAACATAGTAGTCTATCGATATATCGATGGTTTCATTGTTGTTACACTATTCCCTACATCGGGCAAGGGCCTACAAAGCGTCTGTAATGTAGAAACTGCGCCTGGTAGTGTATTATACAACCGAATCATGTCCAAAGTCGTTCTTAAGGTACAGAACATAGTAGTCTATCGATATATCGATGGTTTCATTGTTGTTACACTATTCCCTACATCGGGCAAGGGCCTACAAAGCGTCTGTAATGTAGAAACTGCGCTTGGTAGTGTTTGACACAACCCAAACATGTCCAAAGTCGTTCTTTAGGTACACAACATAGTAGTCTATCGATATATCGATGGTTTCATTGTTGTTACACTATTCTCCACATCGGGCAAGGGCCTACAAAGCGTCTGTAATGTAGAAACTGCGCTTGGTAGTGTTTGACACAACCCAAACATGTCCAAAGTCGTTCTTTAGGTACACAACATAGTAGTCTATCGATATATCGATGGTTTCATTGTTGTTACACTATTCTCCACATCGGGCAAGGGCCTACAAAGCGTCTGTAATGTAGAAACTGCGCCTGGTAGTGTATTACACAACCCAAACATGTCCAAAGTCGTTCTTTAGGTACACAACATAGTAGTCTATCGATATATCGATGGTTTCATTGTTGTTACACTATTCCCTACATCGGGCAAGGGCCTACAAAGCGTCTGTAATGTAGAAACTGCGCCTGGTAGTGTATTATACAACCGAATCATGTCCAAAGTCGTTCTTAAGGTACAGAACATAGTAGTCTATCGATATATCGATGGTTTCATTGTTGTTACACTATTCCCTACATCGGGCAAGGGCCTACAAAGCGTCTGTAATGTAGAAACTGCGCTTGGTAGTGTTTGACACAACCCAAACATGTCCAAAGTCGTTCGTTAGGTACAGAACATAGTAGTCTTTCGATATATCGATGGTTTCATTGTTGTTACACTATTCCCTACATCGGGCAAGGGCCTACAAAGCGTCTGTAATGTAGAAACTGCGCCTGGTAGTGTATTATACAACCGAATCATGTCCAAAGTCGTTCTTAAGGTACAGAACATAGTAGTCTATCGATATATCGATGGTTTCATTGTTGTTACACTATTCTCCACATCGGGCAAGGGCCTACAAAGCGTCTGTAATGTAGAAACTGCGCCTGGTAGTGTATTACACAACCCAAACATGTCCAAAGTCGTTCTTTAGGTACACAACATAGTAGTCTATCGATATATCGATGGTTTCATTGTTGTTACACTATTCCCTACATCGGGCAAGGGCCTACAAAGCGTCTGTAATGTAGAAACTGCGCTTGGTAGTGTATTATACAACACAATCATGTCCAAAGTCGTTCTTTAGGTACACAACATGGTAGTCTATCGATATATCGATGGTTTCATTGTTGTTACACTATTCTCCACATCGGGCAAGGGCCTACAAAGCGTCTGTAATGTAGAAACTGCGCCTGGTAGTGTATTATACAATCCAAACATGTCCAAAGTCGTTCTTTAGGTACACAACATAGTAGTCTATCGATATATCGATGGTTTCATTGTTGTTACACTATTCCCTACATCGGGCAAGGGCCTACAAAGCGTCTGTAATGTAGAAACTGCGCCTGGTAGTGTATTATACAACCGAATCATGTCCAAAGTCGTTCTTAAGGTACAGAACATAGTAGTCTATCGATATATCGATGGTTTCATTGTTGTTACACTATTCCCTACATCGGGCAAGGGCCTACAAAGCGTCTGTAATGTAGAAACTGCGCTTGGTAGTGTTTGACACAACCCAAACATGTCCAAAGTCGTTCTTTAGGTACACAACATAGTAGTCTATCGATATATCGATGGTTTCATTGTTGTTACACTATTCTCCACATCGGGCAAGGGCCTACAAAGCGTCTGTAATGTAGAAACTGCGCTTGGTAGTGTTTGACACAACCCAAACATGTCCAAAGTCGTTCTTTAGGTACACAACATAGTAGTCTATCGATATATCGATGGTTTCATTGTTGTTACACTATTCTCCACATCGGGCAAGGGCCTACAAAGCGTCTGTAATGTAGAAACTGCGCCTGGTAGTGTATTACACAACCCAAACATGTCCAAAGTCGTTCTTTAGGTACACAACATAGTAGTCTATCGATATATCGATGGTTTCATTGTTGTTACACTATTCCCTACATCGGGCAAGGGCCTACAAAGCGTCTGTAATGTAGAAACTGCGCCTGGTAGTGTATTATACAACCGAATCATGTCCAAAGTCGTTCTTAAGGTACAGAACATAGTAGTCTATCGATATATCGATGGTTTCATTGTTGTTACACTATTCCCTACATCGGGCAAGGGCCTACAAAGCGTCTGTAATGTAGAAACTGCGCTTGGTAGTGTTTGACACAACCCAAACATGTCCAAAGTCGTTCGTTAGGTACAGAACATAGTAGTCTTTCGATATATCGATGGTTTCATTGTTGTTACACTATTCCCTACATCGGGCAAGGGCCTACAAAGCGTCTGTAATGTAGAAACTGCGCCTGGTAGTGTATTATACAACCGAATCATGTCCAAAGTCGTTCTTAAGGTACAGAACATAGTAGTCTATCGATATATCGATGGTTTCATTGTTGTTACACTATTCTCCACATCGGGCAAGGGCCTACAAAGCGTCTGTAATGTAGAAACTGCGCCTGGTAGTGTATTACACAACCCAAACATGTCCAAAGTCGTTCTTTAGGTACACAACATAGTAGTCTATCGATATATCGATGGTTTCATTGTTGTTACACTATTCCCTACATCGGGCAAGGGCCTACAAAGCGTCTGTAATGTAGAAACTGCGCTTGGTAGTGTATTATACAACACAATCATGTCCAAAGTCGTTCTTTAGGTACACAACATGGTAGTCTATCGATATATCGATGGTTTCATTGTTGTTACACTATTCTCCACATCGGGCAAGGGCCTACAAAGCGTCTGTAATGTAGAAACTGCGCTTGGTAGTGTATTATACAATCCAAACATGTCCAAAGTCGTTCTTTAGGTACACAACATAGTAGTCTATCGATATATCGATGGTTTCATTGTTGTTACACTATTCCCTACATCGGGCAAGGGCCTACAAAGCGTCTGTAATGTAGAAACTGCGCCTGGTAGTGTATTATACAACCGAATCATGTCCAAAGTCGTTCTTAAGGTACAGAACATAGTAGTCTATCGATATATCGATGGTTTCATTGTTGTTACACTATTCACTACATCGGGCAAGGGCCTACAAAGCGTCTGTAATGTAGAAACTGCGCTTGTTAGTGTTTGACACAACCCAAACATGTCCAAAGTCGTTCGTTAGGTACACAACATAGTAGTCTATCGATATATCGATGGTTTCATTGTTGTTACACTATTCCCTACATCGGGCAAGGGCCTACAAAGCGTCTGTAAAGTAGAAACTTCGCTTGGTAAGTGTTTGACACAACCCAAACATGTCCAAAGTCGTTCTTAAGGTGCACAACATAGTAGTCTATCGATATATCGATGGTTTCATTGTTGTTACACTATTCTCCACATCGGGCAAGGGCCTACAAAGCGTCTGTAATGTAGAAACTGCGCTTGGTAGTGTTTGACACAACCCAAACATGTCCAAA